>NC_092741.1:10130615-10502415 GCF_047496795.1 Chiloscyllium punctatum
CCCATACACACACTCTCCTGTCCCCGTACACACACTCTCCTGTCCCCATACACACACTCTCCTGTCCCCATACACACACTCTCCTGTCCCCATACACACATTCTCCTGTCCCTATACACACACTCTCCTGTCACACACACACACTCTCCTGTCCCGTACACACACTCTCCTGTCCCTATATACACACTCTCCTGTCCCTATACACACACTCTCCTGTCCCGTACACACACTCTCCTGTCCCATACACACACTCTCCTGTCCCCGTACACACACTCTCCTGTCCCGTACACACACTCTCCTGTCCCATACACACACTCTCCTGTCCCGGTACACACACTCTCCTGTCCCGTACACACACTCTCCTGTCCCCATACACACACTGTCCTGTCCCCATACACGCACTCTCCTGTCCCCGTACACACACTCTCCTGTCCCCGTACACACACTCTCCTGTCCTCGTACACACACTCTCCTGTCCCCGTACACACACTCTCCTGTCCCATACACACACTCTCCTGTCCCATACACACACTCTCCTGCCCCGTACACACACTCTCCTGTCCCGTACACACACTCTCCTGTCCCCGTACACACACTCTCCTGTCCCCATACACACACTCTCCTGTCCCGTACACACACTCTCCTGTCCCCGTACACACACTCTCCTCTCCCCATACAAACACTCTCCTGTCCCATACACACACTCTCCTATCCCCGTACACACACTCTCCTGCCCCGTACACACACTCTCCTGTCCCATACACACACTCTCCTGTCCTCATACACACACTCTCCTGTCCCCGTACACACACTCTCCTGTCTCGTACACACACTCTCCTGTCCCCATACACACACTCTCCTGTCCCCATACACACACTCTCCTGTCCCCATACACACACTCTCCTGTCCCATACACACACTCTCCTATCCCCGTACACACACTCTCCTGCCCCGTACACACACTCTCCTGTCCCATACACACACTCTCCTGTCCTCATACACACACTCTCCTGTCCCCATACACACACTCTCCTGTCCCGTACACACACTCTCCTGTCCCATACACACACTCTCCTGTCCCGTACACACACTCTCCTGTCCCCGTACACACACTCTCCTGTCCCGTACACACACTCTCCTGTCCCATACACACACTCTCCTGTCCCCATACACACACTCTCCTGTCCCACACACACACTCTCCTGTCCCGTACACACACTCTCCTGTCCCTATACACACACTCTCCTGTCCCACACACACACTCTCCTGTCCCGTACACACACTCTCCTGTCCCCATACACACACTCTCCTGTCCCCATACACACACTCTCCTGTCCCCATACACACACTCTCCTGTCCCATACACACACTCTCCTGTCCCCGTACACACACTCTCCTGTCCCTATATACACACTCTCCTGTCCCATACACACACTCTCCTGTCCCCGTATACACACTCTCCTGTCCCGTACACACACTCTCCTGTCCCCGTACACACACTCTCCTGTCCCCATACACACACTCTCCTGTCCCCATACACACACTCTCCTGTCCCCGTACACACACTCTCCTGTCCCATACACACACTCTCCTGTCCCATACACACACTCTCCTGTCCCGTACACACACTCTCCTGTCCCATACACACACTCTCCTGTCCCGTACACACACTCTCCTGTCCCATACACACACTCTCCTGTCCCCGTACACACACTCTCCTGTCCCATACACACACTCTCCTGTCCCGTACACACACTCTCCTGTCCCATACACACACTCTCCTGTCCCCGTACACACACTCTCCTGTCCTCGTACACACACTCTCCTGTCCCCGTACACACACTCTCCTGTCCCATACACACACTCTCCTGTCCCATACACACACTCTCCTGTCCCGTACACACACTCTCCTGTCCCATACACACATTCTCCTGTCCCCGTACACACACTCTCCTGTCCCCATACACACACTCTCCTGTCCCCATACACACACTCTCCTGTCCCCATACACACATTCTCCTGTCCCTATACACACACTCTCCTGTCACACACACACACTCTCCTGTCCCGTACACACACTCTCCTGTCCCTATATACACACTCTCCTGTCCCTATACACACACTCTCCTGTCCCGTACACACACTCTCCTGTCCCATACACACACTCTCCTGTCCCCGTACACACACTCTCCTGTCCCGTACACACACTCTCCTGTCCCATACACACACTCTCCTGTCCCGGTACACACACTCTCCTGTCCCGTACACACACTCTCCTGTCCCCATACACACACTGTCCTGTCCCCATACACGCACTCTCCTGTCCCCGTACACACACTCTCCTGTCCCCGTACACACACTCTCCTGTCCCCGTACACACACTCTCCTGTCCTCGTACACACACTCTCCTGTCCCCGTACACACACTCTCCTGTCCCATACACACACTCTCCTGTCCCATACACACACTCTCCTGCCCCGTACACACACTCTCCTGTCCCGTACACACACTCTCCTGTCCCCGTACACACACTCTCCTGTCCCCATACACACACTCTCCTGTCCCGTACACACACTCTCCTGTCCCCGTACACACACTCTCCTGTCCCCATACAAACACTCTCCTGTCCCATACACACACTCTCCTGTCCCCGTACACACACTCTCCTGTCTCGTACACACACTCTCCTGTCCCCATACACACACTCTCCTGTCCCCATACACACACTCTCCTGTCCCCATACACACACTCTCCTGTCCCATACACACACTCTCCTATCCCCGTACACACACTCTCCTGCCCCGTACACACACTCTCCTGTCCCATACACACACTCTCCTGTCCTCATACACACACTCTCCTGTCCCCATACACACACTCTCCTGTCCCGTACACACACTCTCCTGTCCCATACACACACTCTCCTGTCCCGTACACACACTCTCCTGTCCCCGTACACACACTCTCCTGTCCCGTACACACACTCTCCTGTCCCATACACACACTCTCCTGTCCCCATACACACACTCTCCTGTCCCACACACACACTCTCCTGTCCCGTACACACACTCTCCTGTCCCTATACACACACTCTCCTGTCCCACACACACACTCTCCTGTCCCGTACACACACTCTCCTGTCCCCATACACACACTCTCCTGTCCCCATACACACACTCTCCTGTCCCCATACACACACTCTCCTGTCCCATACACACACTCTCCTGTCCCCGTACACACACTCTCCTGTCCCTATATACACACTCTCCTGTCCCATACACACACTCTCCTGTCCCCGTATACACACTCTCCTGTCCCGTACACACACTCTCCTGTCCCCGTACACACACTCTCCTGTCCCCATACACACACTCTCCTGTCCCCGTACACACACTCTCCTGTCCCCGTACACACACTCTCCTGTCCCATACACACACTCTCCTGTCCCATACACACACTCTCCTGTCCCGTACACACACTCTCCTGTCCCGTACACACACTCTCCTGTCCCATACACACACTCTCCTGTCCCGGTACACACACTCTCCTGTCCCGTACACACACTCTCCTGTCCCCATACACACACTCTCCTGTCCCCATACACACACTCTCCTGTCCCCGTACACACACTCTCCTGTCCCCGTACACACACTCTCCTGTCCCCGTACACACACTCTCCTGTCCTCGTACACACACTCTCCTGTCCCCGTACACACACTCTCCTGTCCCATACACACACTCTCCTGTCCCATACACACACTCTCCTGCCCCGTACACACACTCTCCTGTCCCGTACACACACTCTCCTGTCCCCATACACACACTCTCCTGTCCCATACACACACTCTCCTATCCCCGTACACACACTCTCCTGCCCCGTACACACACTCTCCTGTCCCATACACACACTCTCCTGTCCTCATACACACACTCTCCTGTCCCCATACACACACTCTCCTGTCCCGTACACACACTCTCCTGTCCCATACACACACTCTCCTGTCCCGTACACACACTCTCCTGTCCCCGTACACACACTCTCCTGTCCCGTACACACACTCTCCTGTCCCATACACACACTCTCCTGTCCCCATACACACACTCTCCTGTCCCACACACACACTCTCCTGTCCCGTACACACACTCTCCTGTCCCTATACACACACTCTCCTGTCCCACACACACACTCTCCTGTCCCGTACACACACTCTCCTGTCCCCATACACACACTCTCCTGTCCCCATACACACACTCTCCTGTCCCCATACACACACTCTCCTGTCCCATACACACACTCTCCTGTCCCCGTACACACACTCTCCTGTCCCTATATACACACTCTCCTGTCCCATACACACACTCTCCTGTCCCCGTATACACACTCTCCTGTCCCGTACACACACTCTCCTGTCCCCGTACACACACTCTCCTGTCCCCATACACACACTCTCCTGTCCCCATACACACACTCTCCTGCCCCCGTACACACACTCTCCTGTCCCATACACACACTCTCCTGTCCCATACACACACTCTCCTGTCCCGTACACACACTCTCCTGTCCCGTACACACACTCTCCTGTCCCATACACACACTCTCCTGTCCCGGTACACACACTCTCCTGTCCCGTACACACACTCTCCTGTCCCCATACACACACTCTCCTGTCCCCATACACACACTCTCCTGTCCCCGTACACACACTCTCCTGTCCCCGTACACACACTCTCCTGTCCCCGTACACACACTCTCCTGTCCTCGTACACACACTCTCCTGTCCCCGTACACACACTCTCCTGTCCCATACACACACTCTCCTGTCCCATACACACACTCTCCTGCCCCGTACACACACTCTCCTGTCCCGTACACACACTCTCCTGTCCCCGTACACACACTCTCCTGTCCCCATACACACACTCTCCTGTCCCGTACACACACTCTCCTGTCCCCGTACACACACTCTCCTGTCCCCATACAAACACTCTCCTGTCCCATACACACACTCTCCTGTCCCCGTACACACACTCTCCTGTCTCGTACACACACTCTCCTGTCCCCGTACACACACTCTCCTGTCCCTATATACACACTCTCCTGTCCCATACACACACTCTCCTGTCCCCGTACACACACTCTCCTGTCCCCGTACACACACTCTCCTGTCCCCGTACACACACTCTCCTGTCCCTATATACACACTCTCCTGTCCCATACACACACTCTCCTGTCCCCGTACACACACTCTCCTGTCCCGTACACACACTCTCCTGTCCCATACACACACTCTCCTGTCCCCGTACACACACTCTCCTGTCCCCATACACACACTCTCCTGTCCCCATACACACACTCTCCTGTCCCCGTACACACACTCTCCTGTCCCATACACACACTCTCCTGTCCCATACACACACTCTCCTGTCCCGTACACACACTCTCCTGTCCCATACACACACTCTCCTGTCCCCGTACACACACTCTCCTGTCCCCATACACACACTCTCCTGTCCCCATACACACACTCTCCTGTCCCGTACACACACTCTCCTGTCCCCGTACACACACTCTCCTGTCCCTATATACACACTCTCCTGTCCCATACACACACTCTCCTGTCCCCGAACACACACTCTCCTGTCCCGTACACACACTCTCCTGTCCCATACACACACTCTCCTGTCCCCGTACACACACTCTCCTGTCCCCATACACACACTCTCCTGTCCCCATACACACACTCTCCTGTCCCCGTACACACACTCTCCTGTCCCCGTACACACACTCTCCTGTCCCATACACACACTCTCCTGTCCCATACACACACTCTCCTGTCCCGTACACACACTCTCCTGTCCCATACACACACTCTCCTGTCCCCGTACACACACTCTCCTGTCCCCATACACACACTCTCCTGTCCCCATACACACACTCTCCTGTCCCCATACACACATTCTCCTGTCCCTATACACACACTCTCCTGTCACACACACACAGTCTCCTGTCCCGTACACACACTCTCCTGTCCCTATATACACACTCTCCTGTCCCTATACACACACTCTCCTGTCCCGTACACACACTCTCCTGTCCCATACACACACTCTCCTGTCCCCGTACACACACTCTCCTGTCCCGTACACACACTCTCCTGTCCCATACACACACTCTCCTGTCCCGGTACACACACTCTCCTGTCCCGTACACACACTCTCCTGTCCCCATACACACACTCTCCTGTCCCCATACACGCACTCTCCTGTCCCCGTACACACACTGTCCTGTCCCCGTACACACACTCTCCTGTCCCCGTACACACACTCTCCTGTCCTCGTACACACACTCTCCTGTCCCCGTACACACACTCTCCTGTCCCATACACACACTCTCCTGTCCCATACACACACTCTCCTGCCCCGTACACACACTCTCCTGTCCCGTACACACACTCTCCTGTCCCCGTACACACACTCTCCTGTCCCCATACACACACTCTCCTGTCCCGTACACACACTCTCCTGTCCCCGTACACACACTCTCCTGTCCCCATACAAACACTCTCCTGTCCCGTACACACACTCTCCTGTCCCCGTACACACACTCTCCTGTCTCGTACACACACTCTCCTGCCGTACACACACTCTCCTGTCCCCGTACACACACTCTCCTGTCCCCGTACACACACTCTCCTGTCCCATACACACACTCTCCTGTCCCCGTACACACACTCTCCTGTCCCGTACACACACTCTCCTGTCCCCGTACACACACTCTCCTGTCCCCATACACACACTCTCCTGTCCCCATACACACACTCTCCTGTCCCATACACACACTCTCCTGTCCCCGTACACACACTCTCCTGTCCCCGTACACACACTCTCCTGTCCCATACACACACTCTCCTGTCCTCATACACACACTCTCCTGTCCCCATACACACACTCTCCTGTCCCCGTACACACACTCTCCTGTCCCATACACACACTCTCCTGTCCCGTACACACACTCTCCTGTCCCCGTACACACACTCTCCTGTCCCGTACACACACTCTCCTGTCCCATACACACACTCTCCTGTCCCCATACACACACTCTCCTGTCCCCATACACACACTCTCCTGTCCCGTACACACACTCTCCTGTCCCATACACACACTCTCCTGTCCCCTACACACACTCTCCTGTCCCGTACACACACTCTCCTGTCCCCATACACACACTCTCCTGTCCCCATACACACACTCTCCTGTCCCATACACACACTCTCCTGTCCCATACACACACTCTCCTGTCCCCGTACACACACTCTCCTGTCCCTATACACACACTCTCCTGTCCCGTACACACACTCTCCTGTCCCATACACACACTCTCCTGTCCCGTACACACACTCTCCTGCCCCGTACACACACTCTCCTGTCCCGTACACACACTCTCCTGTCCCCGTACACACACTCTCCTGTCCCCATACACACACTCTCCTGTCCCGTACACACACTCTCCTGTCCCCGTACACACACTCTCCTGTCCCCATACAAACACTCTCCTGTCCCATACACACACTCTCCTGTCCCCGTACACACACTCTCCTGTCTCGTACACACACTCTCCTGTCCCCATACACACACTCTCCTGTCCCCATACACACACTCTCCTGTCCCCATACACACACTCTCCTGTCCCATACACACACTCTCCTATCCCCGTACACACACTCTCCTGCCCCGTACACACACTCTCCTGTCCCATACACACACTCTCCTGTCCTCATACACACACTCTCCTGTCCCCATACACACACTCTCCTGTCCCGTACACACACTCTCCTGTCCCATACACACACTCTCCTGTCCCGTACACACACTCTCCTGTCCCCGTACACACACTCTCCTGTCCCGTACACACACTCTCCTGTCCCATACACACACTCTCCTGTCCCCATACACACACTCTCCTGTCCCACACACACACTCTCCTGTCCCGTACACACACTCTCCTGTCCCTATACACACACTCTCCTGTCCCACACACACACTCTCCTGTCCCGTACACACACTCTCCTGTCCCCATACACACACTCTCCTGTCCCCATACACACACTCTCCTGTCCCCATACACACACTCTCCTGTCCCATACACACACTCTCCTGTCCCCGTACACACACTCTCCTGTCCCTATATACACACTCTCCTGTCCCATACACACACTCTCCTGTCCCCGTATACACACTCTCCTGTCCCGTACACACACTCTCCTGTCCCATACACACACTCTCCTGTCCCCATACACACACTCTCCTGTCCCCGTACACACACTCTCCTGTCCCCGTACACACACTCTCCTGTCCCATACACACACTCTCCTGTCCCATACACACACTCTCCTGTCCCGTACACACACTCTCCTGTCCCGTACACACACTCTCCTGTCCCATACACACACTCTCCTGTCCCGGTACACACACTCTCCTGTCCCGTACACACACTCTCCTGTCCCCATACACACACTCTCCTGTCCCCATACACACACTCTCCTGTCCCCGTACACACACTCTCCTGTCCCCGTACACACACTCTCCTGTCCCCGTACACACACTCTCCTGTCCTCGTACACACACTCTCCTGTCCCCGTACACACACTCTCCTGTCCCATACACACACTCTCCTGTCCCATACACACACTCTCCTGCCCCGTACACACACTCTCCTGTCCCGTACACACACTCTCCTGTCCCCATACACACACTCTCCTGTCCCATACACACACTCTCCTATCCCCGTACACACACTCTCCTGCCCCGTACACACACTCTCCTGTCCCATACACACACTCTCCTGTCCTCATACACACACTCTCCTGTCCCCATACACACACTCTCCTGTCCCGTACACACACTCTCCTGTCCCATACACACACTCTCCTGTCCCGTACACACACTCTCCTGTCCCCGTACACACACTCTCCTGTCCCGTACACACACTCTCCTGTCCCATACACACACTCTCCTGTCCCCATACACACACTCTCCTGTCCCACACACACACTCTCCTGTCCCGTACACACACTCTCCTGTCCCTATACACACACTCTCCTGTCCCACACACACACTCTCCTGTCCCGTACACACACTCTCCTGTCCCCATACACACACTCTCCTGTCCCCATACACACACTCTCCTGTCCCCATACACACACTCTCCTGTCCCATACACACACTCTCCTGTCCCCGTACACACACTCTCCTGTCCCTATATACACACTCTCCTGTCCCATACACACACTCTCCTGTCCCCGTATACACACTCTCCTGTCCCGTACACACACTCTCCTGTCCCCGTACACACACTCTCCTGTCCCCATACACACACTCTCCTGTCCCCATACACACACTCTCCTGCCCCCGTACACACACTCTCCTGTCCCATACACACACTCTCCTGTCCCATACACACACTCTCCTGTCCCGTACACACACTCTCCTGTCCCGTACACACACTCTCCTGTCCCATACACACACTCTCCTGTCCCGGTACACACACTCTCCTGTCCCGTACACACACTCTCCTGTCCCCATACACACACTCTCCTGTCCCCATACACACACTCTCCTGTCCCCGTACACACACTCTCCTGTCCCCGTACACACACTCTCCTGTCCCCGTACACACACTCTCCTGTCCTCGTACACACACTCTCCTGTCCCCGTACACACACTCTCCTGTCCCATACACACACTCTCCTGTCCCATACACACACTCTCCTGCCCCGTACACACACTCTCCTGTCCCGTACACACACTCTCCTGTCCCCGTACACACACTCTCCTGTCCCCATACACACACTCTCCTGTCCCGTACACACACTCTCCTGTCCCCGTACACACACTCTCCTGTCCCCATACAAACACTCTCCTGTCCCATACACACACTCTCCTGTCCCCGTACACACACTCTCCTGTCTCGTACACACACTCTCCTGTCCCCGTACACACACTCTCCTGTCCCTATATACACACTCTCCTGTCCCATACACACACTCTCCTGTCCCCGTACACACACTCTCCTGTCCCCGTACACACACTCTCCTGTCCCCGTACACACACTCTCCTGTCCCTATATACACACTCTCCTGTCCCATACACACACTCTCCTGTCCCCGTACACACACTCTCCTGTCCCGTACACACACTCTCCTGTCCCATACACACACTCTCCTGTCCCCGTACACACACTCTCCTGTCCCCATACACACACTCTCCTGTCCCCATACACACACTCTCCTGTCCCCGTACACACACTCTCCTGTCCCATACACACACTCTCCTGTCCCATACACACACTCTCCTGTCCCGTACACACACTCTCCTGTCCCATACACACACTCTCCTGTCCCCGTACACACACTCTCCTGTCCCCATACACACACTCTCCTGTCCCCATACACACACTCTCCTGTCCCGTACACACACTCTCCTGTCCCCGTACACACACTCTCCTGTCCCTATATACACACTCTCCTGTCCCATACACACACTCTCCTGTCCCCGAACACACACTCTCCTGTCCCGTACACACACTCTCCTGTCCCATACACACACTCTCCTGTCCCCGTACACACACTCTCCTGTCCCCATACACACACTCTCCTGTCCCCATACACACACTCTCCTGTCCCCGTACACACACTCTCCTGTCCCCGTACACACACTCTCCTGTCCCATACACACACTCTCCTGTCCCATACACACACTCTCCTGTCCCGTACACACACTCTCCTGTCCCATACACACACTCTCCTGTCCCCGTACACACACTCTCCTGTCCCCATACACACACTCTCCTGTCCCCATACACACACTCTCCTGTCCCCATACACACATTCTCCTGTCCCTATACACACACTCTCCTGTCACACACACACAGTCTCCTGTCCCGTACACACACTCTCCTGTCCCTATATACACACTCTCCTGTCCCTATACACACACTCTCCTGTCCCGTACACACACTCTCCTGTCCCATACACACACTCTCCTGTCCCCGTACACACACTCTCCTGTCCCGTACACACACTCTCCTGTCCCATACACACACTCTCCTGTCCCGGTACACACACTCTCCTGTCCCGTACACACACTCTCCTGTCCCCATACACACACTCTCCTGTCCCCATACACGCACTCTCCTGTCCCCGTACACACACTGTCCTGTCCCCGTACACACACTCTCCTGTCCCCGTACACACACTCTCCTGTCCTCGTACACACACTCTCCTGTCCCCGTACACACACTCTCCTGTCCCATACACACACTCTCCTGTCCCATACACACACTCTCCTGCCCCGTACACACACTCTCCTGTCCCGTACACACACTCTCCTGTCCCCGTACACACACTCTCCTGTCCCCATACACACACTCTCCTGTCCCGTACACACACTCTCCTGTCCCCGTACACACACTCTCCTGTCCCCATACAAACACTCTCCTGTCCCGTACACACACTCTCCTGTCCCCGTACACACACTCTCCTGTCTCGTACACACACTCTCCTGTCCCCATACACACACTCTCCTGTCCCCATACACACACTCTCCTGTCCCCATACACACACTCTCCTGTCCCATACACACACTCTCCTATCCCCGTACACACACTCTCCTGCCCCGTACACACACTCTCCTGTCCCATACACACACTCTCCTGTCCTCATACACACACTCTCCTGTCCCCATACACACACTCTCCTGTCCCGTACACACACTCTCCTGTCCCATACACACACTCTCCTGTCCCGTACACACACTCTCCTGTCCCCGTACACACACTCTCCTGTCCCGTACACACACTCTCCTGTCCCATACACACACTCTCCTGTCCCCATACACACACTCTCCTGTCCCACACACACACTCTCCTGTCCCGTACACACACTCTCCTGTCCCTATACACACACTCTCCTGTCCCACACACACACTCTCCTGTCCCGTACACACACTCTCCTGTCCCCATACACACACTCTCCTGTCCCCATACACACACTCTCCTGTCCCCATACACACACTCTCCTGTCCCATACACACACTCTCCTGTCCCCGTACACACACACTCCTGTCCCTATATACACACTCTCCTGTCCCATACACACACTCTCCTGTCCCCGTATACACACTCTCCTGTCCCGTACACACACGCTCCTGTCCCATACACACACTCTCCTGTCCCGTACACACACTCTCCTGTCCCATACACACACTCTCCTGTCCCGTACACACACTCTCCTGTCCCATACACACACTCTCCTGTCCCGGTACACACACTCTCCTGTCCCGTACACACACTCTCCTGTCCCCATACACACACTCTCCTGTCCCCATACACACACTCTCCTGTCCCCGTACACACACTCTCCTGTCCCCGTACACACACTCTCCTGTCCCCGTACACACACTCTCCTGTCCTCGTACACACACTCTCCTGTCCCCGTACACACACTCTCCTGTCCCATACACACACTCTCCTGTCCCATACACACACTCTCCTGCCCCGTACACACACTCTCCTGTCCCGTACACACACTCTCCTGTCCCGTACACACACTCTCCTGTCCCATACACACACTCTCCTGTCCCCGTACACACACTCTCCTGTCCTCGTACACACACTCTCCTGTCCCCGTACACACACTCTCCTGTCCCATACACACACTCTCCTGTCCCATACACACACTCTCCTGTCCCGTACACACACTCTCCTGTCCCATACACACACTCTCCTGTCCCCGTACACACACTCTCCTGTCCCCATACACACACTCTCCTGTCCCCATACACACACTCTCCTGTCCCCATACACACATTCTCCTGTCCCTATACACACACTCTCCTGTCACACACACACACTCTCCTGTCCCGTACACACACTCTCCTGTCCCTATATACACACTCTCCTGTCCCTATACACACACTCTCCTGTCCCGTACACACACTCTCCTGTCCCATACACACACTCTCCTGTCCCCGTACACACACTCTCCTGTCCCGTACACACACTCTCCTGTCCCATACACACACTCTCCTGTCCCGGTACACACACTCTCCTGTCCCGTACACACACTCTCCTGTCCCCATACACACACTGTCCTGTCCCCATACACGCACTCTCCTGTCCCCGTACACACACTCTCCTGTCCCCGTACACACACTCTCCTGTCCCCGTACACACACTCTCCTGTCCTCGTACACACACTCTCCTGTCCCCGTACACACACTCTCCTGTCCCATACACACACTCTCCTGTCCCATACACACACTCTCCTGCCCCGTACACACACTCTCCTGTCCCGTACACACACTCTCCTGTCCCCGTACACACACTCTCCTGTCCCCATACACACACTCTCCTGTCCCGTACACACACTCTCCTGTCCCCGTACACACACTCTCCTGTCCCCATACAAACACTCTCCTGTCCCATACACACACTCTCCTGTCCCCGTACACACACTCTCCTGTCTCGTACACACACTCTCCTGTCCCCATACACACACTCTCCTGTCCCCATACACACACTCTCCTGTCCCCATACACACACTCTCCTGTCCCATACACACACTCTCCTATCCCCGTACACACACTCTCCTGCCCCGTACACACACTCTCCTGTCCCATACACACACTCTCCTGTCCTCATACACACACTCTCCTGTCCCCATACACACACTCTCCTGTCCCGTACACACACTCTCCTGTCCCATACACACACTCTCCTGTCCCGTACACACACTCTCCTGTCCCCGTACACACACTCTCCTGTCCCGTACACACACTCTCCTGTCCCATACACACACTCTCCTGTCCCCATACACACACTCTCCTGTCCCACACACACACTCTCCTGTCCCGTACACACACTCTCCTGTCCCTATGCACACACTCTCCTGTCCCACACACACACTCTCCTGTCCCGTACACACACTCTCCTGTCCCCATACACACACTCTCCTGTCCCCATACACACACTCTCCTGTCCCCATACACACACTCTCCTGTCCCATACACACACTCTCCTGTCCCCGTACACACACTCTCCTGTCCCTATATACACACTCTCCTGTCCCATACACACACTCTCCTGTCCCCGTATACACACTCTCCTGTCCCGTACACACACTCTCCTGTCCCCGTACACACACTCTCCTGTCCCCATACACACACTCTCCTGCCCCCGTACACACACTCTCCTGTCCCATACACACACTCTCCTGTCCCATACACACACTCTCCTGTCCCGTACACACACTCTCCTGTCCCGTACACACACTCTCCTGTCCCATACACACACTCTCCTGTCCCGGTACACACACTCTCCTGTCCCGTACACACACTCTCCTGTCCCCATACACACACTCTCCTGTCCCCATACACACACTCTCCTGTCCCCGTACACACACTCTCCTGTCCCCGTACACACACTCTCCTGTCCTCGTACACACACTCTCCTGTCCCCGTACACACACTCTCCTGTCCCATACACACACTCTCCTGTCCCATACACACACTCTCCTGCCCCGTACACACACTCTCCTGTCCCGTACACACACTCTCCTGTCCCCGTACACACACTCTCCTGTCCCCATACACACACTCTCCTGTCCCGTACACACACTCTCCTGTCCCCGTACACACACTCTCCTGTCCCCATACAAACACTCTCCTGTCCCATACACACACTCTCCTGTCCCCGTACACACACTCTCCTGTCTCGTACACACACTCTCCTGTCCCCGTACACACACTCTCCTGTCCCTATATACACACTCTCCTGTCCCATACACACACTCTCCTGTCCCCGTACACACACTCTCCTGTCCCCGTACACACACTCTCCTGTCCCCGTACACACACTCTCCTGTCCCTATATACACACTCTCCTGTCCCATACACACACTCTCCTGTCCCCGTACACACACTCTCCTGTCCCGTACACACACTCTCCTGTCCCATACACACACTCTCCTGTCCCCGTACACACACTCTCCTGTCCCCATACACACACTCTCCTGTCCCCATACACACACTCTCCTGTCCCCGTACACACACTCTCCTGTCCCATACACACACTCTCCTGTCCCATACACACACTCTCCTGTCCCGTACACACACTCTCCTGTCCCATACACACACTCTCCTGTCCCCGTACACACACTCTCCTGTCCCCATACACACACTCTCCTGTCCCCATACACACACTCTCCTGTCCCGTACACACACTCTCCTGTCCCCGTACACACACTCTCCTGTCCCTATATACACACTCTCCTGTCCCATACACACACTCTCCTGTCCCCGAACACACACTCTCCTGTCCCGTACACACACTCTCCTGTCCCATACACACACTCTCCTGTCCCCGTACACACACTCTCCTGTCCCCATACACACACTCTCCTGTCCCCATACACACACTCTCCTGTCCCCGTACACACACTCTCCTGTCCCCGTACACACACTCTCCTGTCCCATACACACACTCTCCTGTCCCATACACACACTCTCCTGTCCCGTACACACACTCTCCTGTCCCATACACACACTCTCCTGTCCCCGTACACACACTCTCCTGTCCCCATACACACACTCTCCTGTCCCCATACACACACTCTCCTGTCCCCATACACACATTCTCCTGTCCCTATACACACACTCTCCTGTCACACACACACACTCTCCTGTCCCGTACACACACTCTCCTGTCCCTATATACACACTCTCCTGTCCCTATACACACACTCTCCTGTCCCGTACACACACTCTCCTGTCCCATACACACACTCTCCTGTCCCCGTACACACACTCTCCTGTCCCGTACACACACTCTCCTGTCCCATACACACACTCTCCTGTCCCGGTACACACACTCTCCTGTCCCGTACACACACTCTCCTGTCCCCATACACACACTCTCCTGTCCCCATACACGCACTCTCCTGTCCCCGTACACACACTGTCCTGTCCCCGTACACACACTCTCCTGTCCCCGTACACACACTCTCCTGTCCTCGTACACACACTCTCCTGTCCCCGTACACACACTCTCCTGTCCCATACACACACTCTCCTGTCCCATACACACACTCTCCTGCCCCGTACACACACTCTCCTGTCCCGTACACACACTCTCCTGTCCCCGTACACACACTCTCCTGTCCCCATACACACACTCTCCTGTCCCGTACACACACTCTCCTGTCCCCGTACACACACTCTCCTGTCCCCATACAAACACTCTCCTGTCCCGTACACACACTCTCCTGTCCCCGTACACACACTCTCCTGTCTCGTACACACACTCTCCTGTCCCCATACACACACTCTCCTGTCCCCATACACACACTCTCCTGTCCCCATACACACACTCTCCTGTCCCATACACACACTCTCCTATCCCCGTACACACACTCTCCTGCCCCGTACACACACTCTCCTGTCCCATACACACACTCTCCTGTCCTCATACACACACTCTCCTGTCCCCATACACACACTCTCCTGTCCCGTACACACACTCTCCTGTCCCATACACACACTCTCCTGTCCCGTACACACACTCTCCTGTCCCCGTACACACACTCTCCTGTCCCGTACACACACTCTCCTGTCCCATACACACACTCTCCTGTCCCCATACACACACTCTCCTGTCCCACACACACACTCTCCTGTCCCGTACACACACTCTCCTGTCCCTATACACACACTCTCCTGTCCCACACACACACTCTCCTGTCCCGTACACACACTCTCCTGTCCCCATACACACACTCTCCTGTCCCCATACACACACTCTCCTGTCCCCATACACACACTCTCCTGTCCCATACACACACTCTCCTGTCCCCGTACACACACTCTCCTGTCCCTATATACACACTCTCCTGTCCCATACACACACTCTCCTGTCCCCGTATACACACTCTCCTGTCCCGTACACACACTCTCCTGTCCCATACACACACTCTCCTGTCCCGTACACACACTCTCCTGTCCCATACACACACTCTCCTGTCCCGTACACACACTCTCCTGTCCCATACACACACTCTCCTGTCCCGGTACACACACTCTCCTGTCCCGTACACACACTCTCCTGTCCCCATACACACACTCTCCTGTCCCCGTACACACACTCTCCTGTCCCCGTACACACACTCTCCTGTCCCCGTACACACACTCTCCTGTCCTCGTACACACACTCTCCTGTCCCCGTACACACACTCTCCTGTCCCATACACACACTCTCCTGTCCCATACACACACTCTCCTGCCCCGTACACACACTCTCCTGTCCCGTACACACACTCTCCTGTCCCCGTACACACACTCTCCTGTCCCCATACACACACTCTCCTGTCCCGTACACACACTCTCCTGTCCCCGTACACACACTCTCCTGTCCCCATACAAACACTCTCCTGTCCCATACACACACTCTCCTGTCCCCGTACACACACTCTCCTGTCTCGTACACACACTCTCCTGTCCCCGTACACACACTCTCCTGTCCCTATAAACACACTCTCCTGTCCCATACACACACTCTCCTGTCCCCGTACACACACTCTCCTGTCCCCGTACACACACTCTCCTGTCCCTATATACACACTCTCCTGTCCCATACACACACTCTCCTGTCCCCGTACACACACTCTCCTGTCCCGTACACACACTCTCCTGTCCCATACACACACTCTCCTGTCCCCGTACACACACTCTCCTGTCCCCATACACACACTCTCCTGTCCCCATACACACACTCTCCTGTCCCCGTACACACACTCTCCTGTCCCATACACACACTCTCCTGTCCCATACACACACTCTCCTGTCCCGTACACACACTCTCCTGTCCCATACACACACTCTCCTGTCCCCGTACACACACTCTCCTGTCCCCATACACACACTCTCCTGTCCCCATACACACACTCTCCTGTCCCCATACACACACTCTCCTGTCCCATACACACACTCTCCTGTCCCCGTACACACACTCTCCTGTCCCGTACACACACTCTCCTGTCCCATAAACACACTCTCCTGTCCCGGTACACACACTCTCCTGTCCCGTACACACACTCTCCTGTCCCCATACACACACTCTCCTGTCCCCATACACACACTCTCCTGTCCCCGTACACACACTCTCCTGTCCCTATATACACACTCTCCTGTCCCCGTACACACACTCTCCTGTCCCCGTACACACACTCTCCTGTCCCGTACACACACTCTCCTGTCCCGTACACACACTCTCCTGTCCCACACACACACTCTCCTGTCCCCGTACACACATTCTCCTGTCCCCATACACACATTCTCCTGTCCCCATACACACACTCTCCTGTCCCTATACACACACTCTCCTGTCCCCGTACAAACACTCTCCTGTCCCCGTACACACACTCTCCTGTCCCTGTACACACACTCTCCTGTCCCTATACACACACTCTCCTGTCCCCATACACACACTCTCCTGTCCCCATACACACACTCTCCTGTCCCCGTACACACACTCTCCTGTCCCATACACACACTCTCCTGTCCCCGTACACACACTCTCCTGTCCCCATACACACACTCTCCTGTCCCCATACACACACTCTCCTGTCCCCATACACACACTCTCCTGTCCCCGTACACACACTCTCCTGTCCCATACACACACTCTCCTGTCCCCGTACACACACTCTCCTGTCCCCATACACACACTCTCCTGTCCCGTACACACACTCTCCTGTCCCCATACACACACTCTCCTGTCCCGTACACACACTCTCCTGTCCCCATACACACACTCTCCTGTCCCATACACACACTCTCCTGTCCCCGTACACACACTCTCCTGTCCCGTACACACACTCTCCTGTCCCCGTACACACACTCTCCTGTCCCGTACACACACTCTCCTGTCCCGTACACACACTCTCCTGTCCCCGTACACACACTCTCCTGTCCCGTACACACACTCTCCTGTCCCGTACACACACTCTCCCGTCCCATACACACACTCTCCTGTCCCCGTACACACACTCTCCTGTCCCTATACACACACTCTCCTGTCCCCGTACACACACTCTCCTGTCCTCGTACACACACTCTCCTGTCCCCGTACACACACTCTCCTGTCCCATACACACACTCTCCTGTCCCATACACACACTCTCCTGCCCCGTACACACACACTCCTGTCCCGTACACACACTCTCCTGTCCCGTACACACACTCTCCTGTCCCATACACACACTCTCCTGTCCCCGTACACACACTCTCCTGTCCTCGTACACACACTCTCCTGTCCCCGTACACACACTCTCCTGTCCCATACACACACTCTCCTGTCCCATACACACACTCTCCTGTCCCGTACACACACTCTCCTGTCCCATACACACACTCTCCTGTCCCCGTACACACACTCTCCTGTCCCCATACACACACTCTCCTGTCCCCATACACACACTCTCCTGTCCCCATACACACATTCTCCTGTCCCTATACACACACTCTCCTGTCACACACACACACTCTCCTGTCCCGTACACACACTCTCCTGTCCCTATATACACACTCTCCTGTCCCTATACACACACTCTCCTGTCCCGTACACACACTCTCCTGTCCCATACACACACTCTCCTGTCCTCGTACACACACTCTCCTGTCCCGTACACACACTCTCCTGTCCCATACACACACTCTCCTGTCCCGGTACACACACTCTCCTGTCCCGTACACACACTCTCCTGTCCCCATACACACACTGTCCTGTCCCCATACACGCACTCTCCTGTCCCCGTACACACACTCTCCTGTCCCCGTACACACACTCTCCTGTCCCCGTACACACACTCTCCTGTCCTCGTACACACACTCTCCTGTCCCCGTACACACACTCTCCTGTCCCATACACACACTCTCCTGTCCCATACACACACTCTCCTGCCCCGTACACACACTCTCCTGTCCCGTACACACACTCTCCTGTCCCCGTACACACACTCTCCTGTCCCCATACACACACTCTCCTGTCCCGTACACACACTCTCCTGTCCCCGTACACACACTCTCCTGTCCCCATACAAACACTCTCCTGTCCCATACACACACTCTCCTGTCCCCGTACACACACTCTCCTGTCTCGTACACACACTCTCCTGTCCCCATACACACACTCTCCTGTCCCCATACACACACTCTCCTGTCCCATACACACACTCTCCTATCCCCGTACACACACTCTCCTGCCCCGTACACACACTCTCCTGTCCCATACACACACTCTCCTGTCCTCATACACACACTCTCCTGTCCCCATACACACACTCTCCTGTCCCGTACACACACTCTCCTGTCCCATACACACACTCTCATGTCCCGTACACACACTCTCCTGTCCCCGTACACACACTCTCCTGTCCCGTACACACACTCTCCTGTCCCATACACACACTCTCCTGTCCCCATACACACACTCTCCTGTCCCACACACACACTCTCCTGTCCCGTACACACACTCTCCTGTCCCTATACACACACTCTCCTGTCCCACACACACACTCTCCTGTCCCGTACACACACTCTCCTGTCCCCATACACACACTCTCCTGTCCCCATACACACACTCTCCTGTCCCCATACACACACTCTCCTGTCCCATACACACACTCTCCTGTCCCCGTACACACACTCTCCTGTCCCTATATACACACTCTCCTGTCCCATACACACACTCTCCTGTCCCCGTATACACACTCTCCTGTCCCGTACACACACTCTCCTGTCCCCGTACACACACTCTCCTGTCCCCTTACACACACTCTCCTGTCCCCATACACACACTCTCCTGCCCCCGTACACACACTCTCCTGTCCCATACACACACTCTCCTGTCCCATACACACACTCTCCTGTCCCGTACACACACTCTCCTGTCCCGTACACACACTCTCCTGTCCCATACACACACTCTCCTGTCCCGGTACACACACTCTCCTGTCCCGTACACACACTCTCCTGTCCCCATACACACACTCTCCTGTCCCCATACACACACTCTCCTGTCCCCGTACACACACTCTCCTGTCCCCGTACACACACTCTCCTGTCCTCGTACACACACTCTCCTGTCCCCGTACACACACTCTCCTGTCCCATACACACACTCTCCTGTCCCATACACACACTCTCCTGCCCCGTACACACACTCTCCTGTCCCGTACACACACTCTCCTGTCCCCGTACACACACTCTCCTGTCCCCATACACACACTCTCCTGTCCCGTACACACACTCTCCTGTCCCCGTACACACACTCTCCTGTCCCCATACAAACACTCTCCTGTCCCATACACACACTCTCCTGTCCCCGTACACACACTCTCCTGTCTCGTACACACACTCTCCTGTCCCCGTACACACACTCTCCTGTCCCTATATACACACTCTCCTGTCCCATACACACACTCTCCTGTCCCCGTACACACACTCTCCTGTCCCCGTACACACACTCTCCTGTCCCCGTACACACACTCTCCTGTCCCTATATACACACTCTCCTGTCCCATACACACACTCTCCTGTCCCCGTACACACACTCTCCTGTCCCGTACACACACTCTCCTGTCCCATACACACACTCTCCTGTCCCCGTACACACACTCTCGTGTCCCCATACACACACTCTCCTGTCCCCATACACACACTCTCCTGTCCCCGTACACACACTCTCCTGTCCCATACACACACTCTCCTGTCCCATACACACACTCTCCTGTCCCGTACACACACTCTCCTGTCCCATACACACACTCTCCTGTCCCCGTACACACACTCTCCTGTCCCCATACACACACTCTCCTGTCCCCATACACACACTCTCCTGTCCCGTACACACACTCTCCTGTCCCCGTACACACACTCTCCTGTCCCTATATACACACTCTCCTGTCCCATACACACACTCTCCTGTCCCCGAACACACACTCTCCTGTCCCGTACACACACTCTCCTGTCCCATACACACACTCTCCTGTCCCCGTACACACACTCTCCTGTCCCCATACACACACTCTCCTGTCCCCATACACACACTCTCCTGTCCCCGTACACACACTCTCCTGTCCCCGTACACACACTCTCCTGTCCCATACACACACTCTCCTGTCCCATACACACACTCTCCTGTCCCGTACACACACTCTCCTGTCCCATACACACACTCTCCTGTCCCCGTACACACACTCTCCTGTCCCCATACACACACTCTCCTGTCCCCATACACACACTCTCCTGTCCCCATACACACATTCTCCTGTCCCTATACACACACTCTCCTGTCACACACACACACTCTCCTGTCCCGTACACACACTCTCCTGTCCCTATATACACACTCTCCTGTCCCTATACACACACTCTCCTGTCCCGTACACACACTCTCCTGTCCCATACACACACTCTCCTGTCCCCGTACACACACTCTCCTGTCCCGTACACACACTCTCCTGTCCCATACACACACTCTCCTGTCCCGGTACACACACTCTCCTGTCCCGTACACACACTCTCCTGTCCCCATACACACACTCTCCTGTCCCCATACACGCACTCTCCTGTCCCCGTACACACACTGTCCTGTCCCCGTACACACACTCTCCTGTCCCCGTACACACACTCTCCTGTCCTCGTACACACACTCTCCTGTCCCCGTACACACACTCTCCTGTCCCATACACACACTCTCCTGTCCCATACACACACTCTCCTGCCCCGTACACACACTCTCCTGTCCCGTACACACACTCTCCTGTCCCCGTACACACACTCTCCTGTCCCCATACACACACTCTCCTGTCCCGTACACACACTCTCCTGTCCCCGTACACACACTCTCCTGTCCCCATACAAACACTCTCCTGTCCCGTACACACACTCTCCTGTCCCCGTACACACACTCTCCTGTCTCGTACACACACTCTCCTGTCCCCATACACACACTCTCCTGTCCCCATACACACACTCTCCTGTCCCCATACACACACTCTCCTGTCCCATACACACACTCTCCTATCCCCGTACACACACTCTCCTGCCCCGTACACACACTCTCCTGTCCCATACACACACTCTCCTGTCCTCATACACACACTCTCCTGTCCCCATACACACACTCTCCTGTCCCGTACACACACTCTCCTGTCCCATACACACACTCTCCTGTCCCGTACACACACTCTCCTGTCCCCGTACACACACTCTCCTGTCCCGTACACACACTCTCCTGTCCCATACACACACTCTCCTGTCCCCATACACACACTCTCCTGTCCCACACACACACTCTCCTGTCCCGTACACACACTCTCCTGTCCCTATACACACACTCTCCTGTCCCACACACACACTCTCCTGTCCCGTACACACACTCTCCTGTCCCCATACACACACTCTCCTGTCCCCATACACACACTCTCCTGTCCCCATACACACACTCTCCTGTCCCATACACACACTCTCCTGTCCCCGTACACACACTCTCCTGTCCCTATATACACACTCTCCTGTCCCATACACACACTCTCCTGTCCCCGTATACACACTCTCCTGTCCCGTACACACACTCTCCTGTCCCATACACACACTCTCCTGTCCCGTACACACACTCTCCTGTCCCATACACACACTCTCCTGTCCCGTACACACACTCTCCTGTCCCATACACACACTCTCCTGTCCCGGTACACACACTCTCCTGTCCCGTACACACACTCTCCTGTCCCCATACACACACTCTCCTGTCCCCATACACACACTCTCCTGTCCCCGTACACACACTCTCCTGTCCCCGTACACACACTCTCCTGTCCCCGTACACACACTCTCCTGTCCTCGTACACACACTCTCCTGTCCCCGTACACACACTCTCCTGTCCCATACACACACTCTCCTGTCCCATACACACACTCTCCTGCCCCGTACACACACTCTCCTGTCCCGTACACACACTCTCCTGTCCCCGTACACACACTCTCCTGTCCCCATACACACACTCTCCTGTCCCGTACACACACTCTCCTGTCCCCGTACACACACTCTCCTGTCCCCATACAAACACTCTCCTGTCCCATACACACACTCTCCTGTCCCCGTACACACACTCTCCTGTCTCGTACACACACTCTCCTGTCCCCGTACACACACTCTCCTGTCCCTATAAACACACTCTCCTGTCCCATACACACACTCTCCTGTCCCCGTACACACACTCTCCTGTCCCCGTACACACACTCTCCTGTCCCTATATACACACTCTCCTGTCCCATACACACACTCTCCTGTCCCCGTACACACACTCTCCTGTCCCGTACACACACTCTCCTGTCCCATACACACACTCTCCTGTCCCCGTACACACACTCTCCTGTCCCCATACACACACTCTCCTGTCCCCATACACACACTCTCCTGTCCCCGTACACACACTGTCCTGTCCCCGTACACACACTCTCCTGTCCCCGTACACACACTCTCCTGTCCCTATATACACACTCTCCTGTCCCATACACACACTCTCCTGTCCCCGTACACACACTCTCCTGTCCCGTACACACACTCTCCTGTCCCATACACACACTCTCCTGTCCCCGTACACACACTCTCCTGTCCCCGTACACACACTCTCCTGTCCCTATATACACACTCTCCTGTCCCATACACACACTCTCCTGTCCCCGTACACACACTCTCCTGTCCCGTACACACACTCTCCTGTCCCATACACACACTCTCCTGTCCCCGTACACACACTCTCGTGTCCCCATACACACACTCTCCTGTCCCCATACACACACTCTCCTGTCCCCGTACACACACTCTCCTGTCCCATACACACACTCTCCTGTCCCATACACACACTCTCCTGTCCCGTACACACACTCTCCTGTCCCATACACACACTCTCCTGTCCCCGTACACACACTCTCCTGTCCCCATACACACACTCTCCTGTCCCCATACACACACTCTCCTGTCCCGTACACACACTCTCCTGTCCCCGTACACACACTCTCCTGTCCCTATATACACACTCTCCTGTCCCATACACACACTCTCCTGTCCCCGAACACACACTCTCCTGTCCCGTACACACACTCTCCTGTCCCATACACACACTCTCCTGTCCCCGTACACACACTCTCCTGTCCCCATACACACACTCTCCTGTCCCCATACACACACTCTCCTGTCCCCGTACACACACTCTCCTGTCCCCGTACACACACTCTCCTGTCCCATACACACACTCTCCTGTCCCATACACACACTCTCCTGTCCCGTACACACACTCTCCTGTCCCATACACACACTCTCCTGTCCCCGTACACACACTCTCCTGTCCCCATACACACACTCTCCTGTCCCCATACACACACTCTCCTGTCCCCATACACACATTCTCCTGTCCCTATACACACACTCTCCTGTCACACACACACACTCTCCTGTCCCGTACACACACTCTCCTGTCCCTATATACACACTCTCCTGTCCCTATACACACACTCTCCTGTCCCGTACACACACTCTCCTGTCCCATACACACACTCTCCTGTCCCCGTACACACACTCTCCTGTCCCGTACACACACTCTCCTGTCCCATACACACACTCTCCTGTCCCGGTACACACACTCTCCTGTCCCGTACACACACTCTCCTGTCCCCATACACACACTCTCCTGTCCCCATACACGCACTCTCCTGTCCCCGTACACACACTGTCCTGTCCCCGTACACACACTCTCCTGTCCCCGTACACACACTCTCCTGTCCTCGTACACACACTCTCCTGTCCCCGTACACACACTCTCCTGTCCCATACACACACTCTCCTGTCCCATACACACACTCTCCTGCCCCGTACACACACTCTCCTGTCCCGTACACACACTCTCCTGTCCCCGTACACACACTCTCCTGTCCCCATACACACACTCTCCTGTCCCGTACACACACTCTCCTGTCCCCGTACACACACTCTCCTGTCCCCATACAAACACTCTCCTGTCCCGTACACACACTCTCCTGTCCCCGTACACACACTCTCCTGTCTCGTACACACACTCTCCTGTCCCCATACACACACTCTCCTGTCCCCATACACACACTCTCCTGTCCCCATACACACACTCTCCTGTCCCATACACACACTCTCCTATCCCCGTACACACACTCTCCTGCCCCGTACACACACTCTCCTGTCCCATACACACACTCTCCTGTCCTCATACACACACTCTCCTGTCCCCATACACACACTCTCCTGTCCCGTACACACACTCTCCTGTCCCATACACACACTCTCCTGTCCCGTACACACACTCTCCTGTCCCCGTACACACACTCTCCTGTCCCGTACACACACTCTCCTGTCCCATACACACACTCTCCTGTCCCCATACACACACTCTCCTGTCCCACACACACACTCTCCTGTCCCGTACACACACTCTCCTGTCCCTATACACACACTCTCCTGTCCCACACACACACTCTCCTGTCCCGTACACACACTCTCCTGTCCCCATACACACACTCTCCTGTCCCCATACACACACTCTCCTGTCCCCATACACACACTCTCCTGTCCCATACACACACTCTCCTGTCCCCGTACACACACTCTCCTGTCCCTATATACACACTCTCCTGTCCCATACACACACTCTCCTGTCCCCGTATACACACTCTCCTGTCCCGTACACACACTCTCCTGTCCCATACACACACTCTCCTGTCCCGTACACACACTCTCCTGTCCCATACACACACTCTCCTGTCCCGTACACACACTCTCCTGTCCCATACACACACTCTCCTGTCCCGGTACACACACTCTCCTGTCCCGTACACACACTCTCCTGTCCCCATACACACACTCTCCTGTCCCCATACACACACTCTCCTGTCCCCGTACACACACTCTCCTGTCCCCGTACACACACTCTCCTGTCCCCGTACACACACTCTCCTGTCCTCGTACACACACTCTCCTGTCCCCGTACACACACTCTCCTGTCCCATACACACACTCTCCTGTCCCATACACACACTCTCCTGCCCCGTACACACACTCTCCTGTCCCGTACACACACTCTCCTGTCCCCGTACACACACTCTCCTGTCCCCATACACACACTCTCCTGTCCCGTACACACACTCTCCTGTCCCCGTACACACACTCTCCTGTCCCCATACAAACACTCTCCTGTCCCATACACACACTCTCCTGTCCCCGTACACACACTCTCCTGTCTCGTACACACACTCTCCTGTCCCCGTACACACACTCTCCTGTCCCTATAAACACACTCTCCTGTCCCATACACACACTCTCCTGTCCCCGTACACACACTCTCCTGTCCCCGTACACACACTCTCCTGTCCCTATATACACACTCTCCTGTCCCATACACACACTCTCCTGTCCCCGTACACACACTCTCCTGTCCCGTACACACACTCTCCTGTCCCATACACACACTCTCCTGTCCCCGTACACACACTCTCCTGTCCCCATACACACACTCTCCTGTCCCCATACACACACTCTCCTGTCCCCGTACACACACTCTCCTGTCCCATACACACACTCTCCTGTCCCATACACACACTCTCCTGTCCCGTACACACACTCTCCTGTCCCATACACACACTCTCCTGTCCCCGTACACACACTCTCCTGTCCCCATACACACACTCTCCTGTCCCCATACACACACTCTCCTGTCCCCATACACACACTCTCCTGTCCCATACACACACTCTCCTGTCCCCGTACACACACTCTCCTGTCCCGTACACACACTCTCCTGTCCCATAAACACACTCTCCTGTCCCGGTACACACACTCTCCTGTCCCGTACACACACTCTCCTGTCCCCATACACACACTCTCCTGTCCCCATACACACACTCTCCTGTCCCCGTACACACACTCTCCTGTCCCTATATACACACTCTCCTGTCCCCGTACACACACTCTCCTGTCCCCGTACACACACTCTCCTGTCCCGTACCCACACTCTCCTGTCCCGTACACACACTCTCCTGTCCCACACACACACTCTCCTGTCCCCGTACACACATTCTCCTGTCCCCATACACACACTCTCCTGTCCCTATACACACACTCTCCTGTCCCCGTACACACACTCTCCTGTCCCCGTACACACACTCTCCTGTCCCTGTACACACACTCTCCTGTCCCTATACACACACTCTCCTGTCCCCATACACACACTCTCCTGTCCCCATACACACACTCTCCTGTCCCCGTACACACACTCTCCTGTCCCATACACACACTCTCCTGTCCCCGTACACACACTCTCCTGTCCCCATACACACACTCTCCTGTCCCCATACACACACTCTCCTGTCCCCATACACACACTCTCCTGTCCCCGTACACACACTCTCCTGTCCCATACACACACTCTCCTGTCCCCGTACACACACTCTCCTGTCCCCATACACACACTCTCCTGTCCCGTACACACACTCTCCTGTCCCCATACACACACTCTCCTGTCCCGTACACACACTCTCCTGTCCCCATACACACACTCTCCTGTCCCATACACACACTCTCCTGTCCCCGTACACACACTCTCCTGTCCCGTACACACACTCTCCTGTCCCCGTACACACACTCTCCTGTCCCGTACACACACTCTCCTGTCCCGTACACACACTCTCCTGTCCCCGTACACACACTCTCCTGTCCCGTACACACACTCTCCTGTCCCGTACACACACTCTCCCGTCCCATACACACACTCTCCTGTCCCCGTACACACACTCTCCTGTCCCTATATACACACTCTCCTGTCCCGTACACACACTCTCCTGTCCCCGTACACACACTCTCCTGTCCCCGTACACACACTCTCCTGTCCCGTACACACACTCTCCTGTCCCCATACACACACTCTCCTGTCCCATACACACACTCTCCTGTCCCCGTACACACACTCTCCTGTCCCGTACACACACTCTCCTGTCCCCATACACACACTCTCCTGTCCCACACACACACTCTCCTGTCCCATACACACACTCTCCTGTCCCCGTACACACACTCTCCTGTCCCCGTACACACACTCTCCTGTCCCCATACACACACTCTCCTGTCCCCGTACACACACTCTCCTGTCCCATACACACACTCTCCTGTCCCGTACACACACTCTCCTGTCCCCATACACACACTCTCCTGTCCCGTACACACACCTTCCTGTCCCGTACACACACTCTCCTGTCCCCGTACACACACTCTCCTGTCCCCATACACACACTCTCCTGTCCCATACACACACTCTCCTGTCCCATACACACACTCTCCTGTCCCATACACACACACTCCTGCCCCATACACACACTCTCCTGTCCCCATACACACACTCTCCTGTCCCGTACACACACTCTCCTGTCCCATACACACACTCTCCTGTCCCGTACACACACTCTCCTGTCCCATACACACACTCTCATGTGCCACACACACACTCTCCTGTCCCGTACACACACTCTCCTGTCCCGTACACACACTCTCCTGTCCCATACACACACTCTCCTGTCCCATACACACACTCTCATGTGCCACACACACACTCTCCTGTCCCGTACACACACTCTCCTGTCCCCGTACACACACTCTCCTGTCCCCATACAAACACTCTCCTGTCCCATACACACACTCTCCTGTCCCCGTACACACACTCTCCTGTCTCGTACACACACTCTCCTGTCCCCATACACACACTCTCCTGTCCCCATACACACACTCTCCTGTCCCATACACACACTCTCCTATCCCCGTACACACACTCTCCTGCCCCGTACACACACTCTCCTGTCCCATACACACACTCTCCTGTCCTCATACACACACTCTCCTGTCCCCATACACACACTCTCCTGTCCCGTACACACACTCTCCTGTCCCATACACACACTCTCCTGTCCCATATACACACACTCTCCTGTCCCCGTACACACACTCTCCTGTCCCGTACACACACTCTCCTGTCCCATACACACACTCTCCTGTCCCCATACACACACTCTCCTGTCCCACACACACACTCTCCTGTCCCGTACACACACTCTCCTGTCCCTATACACACACTCTCCTGTCCCACACACACACTCTCCTGTCCCGTACACACACTCTCCTGTCCCCATACACACACTCTCCTGTCCCCATACACACACTCTCCTGTCCCCATACACACACTCTCCTGTCCCATACACACACTCTCCTGTCCCCGTACACACACTCTCCTGTCCCTATATACACACTCTCCTGTCCCATACACACACTCTCCTGTCCCCGTATACACACTCTCCTGTCCCGTACACACACTCTCCTGTCCCATACACACACTCTCCTGTCCCGTACACACACTCTCCTGTCCCATACACACACTCTCCTGTCCCGTACACACACTCTCCTGTCCCATACACACACTCTCCTGTCCCGGTACACACACTCTCCTGTCCCGTACACACACTCTCCTGTCCCCATACACACACTCTCCTGTCCCCATACACACACTCTCCTGTCCCCGTACACACACTCTCCTGTCCCCGTACACACACTCTCCTGTCCCCGTACACACACTCTCCTGTCCTCGTACACACACTCTCCTGTCCCCGTACACACACTCTCCTGTCCCATACACACACTCTCCTGTCCCATACACACACTCTCCTGCCCCGTACACACACTCTCCTGTCCCGTACACACACTCTCCTGTCCCCGTACACACACTCTCCTGTCCCCATACACACACTCTCCTGTCCCGTACACACACTCTCCTGTCCCCGTACACACACTCTCCTGTCCCCATACAAACACTCTCCTGTCCCATACACACACTCTCCTGTCCCCGTACACACACTCTCCTGTCTCGTACACACACTCTCCTGTCCCCGTACACACACTCTCCTGTCCCTATATACACACTCTCCTGTCCCATACACACACTCTCCTGTCCCCGTACACACACTCTCCTGTCCCCGTACACACACTCTCCTGTCCCTATATACACACTCTCCTGTCCCATACACACACTCTCCTGTCCCCGTACACACACTCTCCTGTCCCGTACACACACTCTCCTGTCCCATACACACACTCTCCTGTCCCCGTACACACACTCTCCTGTCCCCATACACACACTCTCCTGTCCCCATACACACACTCTCCTGTCCCCGTACACACACTCTCCTGTCCCATACACACACTCTCCTGTCCCATACACACACTCTCCTGTCCCGTACACACACTCTCCTGTCCCATACACACACTCTCCTGTCCCCGTACACACACTCTCCTGTCCCCATACACACACTCTCCTGTCCCCATACACACACTCTCCTGTCCCCATACACACACTCTCCTGTCCCATACACACACTCTCCTGTCCCCGTACACACACTCTCCTGTCCCGTACACACACTCTCCTGTCCCATAAACACACTCTCCTGTCCCGGTACACACACTCTCCTGTCCCGTACACACACTCTCCTGTCCCCATACACACACTCTCCTGTCCCCATACACACACTCTCCTGTCCCCGTACACACACTCTCCTGTCCCTATATACACACTCTCCTGTCCCCGTACACACACTCTCCTGTCCCCGTACACACACTCTCCTGTCCCGTACCCACACTCTCCTGTCCCGTACACACACTCTCCTGTCCCACACACACACTCTCCTGTCCCCGTACACACATTCTCCTGTCCCCATACACACACTCTCCTGTCCCTATACACACACTCTCCTGTCCCCGTACACACACTCTCCTGTCCCCGTACACACACTCTCCTGTCCCTGTACACACACTCTCCTGTCCCTATACACACACTCTCCTGTCCCCATACACACACTCTCCTGTCCCCATACACACACTCTCCTGTCCCCGTACACACACTCTCCTGTCCCATACACACACTCTCCTGTCCCCGTACACACACTCTCCTGTCCCCATACACACACTCTCCTGTCCCCATACACACACTCTCCTGTCCCCATACACACACTCTCCTGTCCCCGTACACACACTCTCCTGTCCCATACACACACTCTCCTGTCCCCGTACACACACTCTCCTGTCCCCATACACACACTCTCCTGTCCCGTACACACACTCTCCTGTCCCCATACACACACTCTCCTGTCCCGTACACACACTCTCCTGTCCCCATACACACACTCTCCTGTCCCATACACACACTCTCCTGTCCCCGTACACACACTCTCCTGTCCCGTACACACACTCTCCTGTCCCCGTACACACACTCTCCTGTCCCGTACACACACTCTCCTGTCCCGTACACACACTCTCCTGTCCCCGTACACACACTCTCCTGTCCCGTACACACACTCTCCTGTCCCGTACACACACTCTCCTGTCCCATACACACACTCTCCTGTCCCCGTACACACACTCTCCTGTCCCTATATACACACTCTCCTGTCCCGTACACACACTCTCCTGTCCCCGTACACACACTCTCCTGTCCCCGTACACACACTCTCCTGTCCCGTACACACACTCTCCTGTCCCCATACACACACTCTCCTGTCCCATACACACACTCTCCTGTCCGCGTACACACACTCTCCTGTCCCGTACACACACTCTCCTGTCCCCATACACACACTCTCCTGTCCCACACACACATTCTCCTGTCCCATACACACACTCTCCTGTCCCCGTACACACACTCTCCTGTCCCCGTACACACACTCTCCTGTCCCCATACACACACTCTCCTGTCCCCGTACACACACTCTCCTGTCCCATACACACACTCTCCTGTCCCGTACACACACTCTCCTGTCCCCATACACACACTCTCCTGTCCCGTACACACACCTTCCTGTCCCGTACACACACTCTCCTGTCCCCGTACACACACTCTCCTGTCCCCATACACACACTCTCCTGTCCCATACACACACTCTCCTGTCCCATACACACACTCTCCTGTCCCATACACACACACTCCTGCCCCATACACACACTCTCCTGTCCCCATACACACACTCTCCTGTCCCGTACACACACTCTCCTGTCCCATACACACACTCTCCTGTCCCGTACACACACTCTCCTGTCCCATACACACACTCTCATGTGCCACACACACACTCTCCTGTCCCGTACACACACTCTCCTGTCCCGTACACACACTCTCCTGTCCCATACACACACTCTCCTGTCCCCGTACACACACTCTCCTGTCCCCGTACACACACTCTCCTGTCCCTATACACACACTCTCCTGTCCCCATACACACACTCTCCTGTCCCCGTACACACACTCTCCTGTCCCCGTACACACACTCTCCTGTCCCTATACACACACTCTCCTGTCCCCGTACACACACTCTCCTGTCCCTATACACACACTCTCCTGTCCCCGTACACACACTCTCCTGTCCCCGTACACACACTCACCTGTCCCCGTACACACACTCTCCTGTCCCGTACACACACTCTCCTGTCCCCATACACACACTCTCCTGTCCCGTACACACACTCTCCTGTCCCCGTACACACACTCTCCTGTCCCCGTACACACACTCTCCTGTCCCCGTACACACACTCTCCTCTCCCCATACACACACTCTCCTGTCCCGTACACACACTCTCCTGTCCCATACACACACTCTCCTGTCCCCGTACACACACTCTCCTGTCCCCATACACACACTCTCCTGTCCCCGTACACACACTCTCCTGTCCCATACACACACTCTCCTGTCCCGTACACACACTCTCCTGTCCCCGTACACACACTCTCCTGTCCCATACACACACTCTCCTGTCCCCATACACACACTCTCCTGTCCCCGTACACACGCTCTCCTGTCCCATACACACACTCTCCTGTCCCCGTACACACACTCTCCTGTCCCCGTACACACACTCTCCTGTCCCCATACACACACTCTCCTGTCCCGTACACACACTCTCCTGCCCCCGTACACACACTCTCCTGTCCCGTACACACACTCTCCTGTCCCCGTACACACACTCTCCTGTCCCCGTACACACACTCTCCTGTCCCGTACACACACTCTCCTGTCCCCGTACACACACTCTCCTGTCCCCACACACACACTCTCCTGTCCCACACACACACTCTCCTGTCCCGTACACACACTCTCCTGTCCCTATACACACACTCTCCTGTCCCACACACACACTCTCCTGTCCCCGTACACACACTCTCCTGTCCCGTACACACACTCTCCTGTCCCGTACACACACTCTCCTGTCCCATACACACACTCTCCTGTCCCCGTACACACACTCTCCTGTCCCCATACACACACTCTCCTGTCCCCATACACACACTCTCCTGTCCCCATACACACACTCTCCTGTCCCCGTACACACACTCTCCTGTCCCGTACACACACTCTCCTGTCCCATACACACACTCTCCTGTCCCGGTACACACACTCTCCTGTCCCGTACACACACTCTCCTGTCCCCATACACACACTCTCCTGTCCCCATACACACACTCTCCTGTCCCCGTACACACACTCTCCTGTCCCCGTACACACACTCTCCTGTCCCCGTACACACACTCTCCTGTCCTCGTACACACACTCTCCTGTCCCCGTACACACACTCTCCTGTCCCATACACACACTCTCCTGCCCTGTACACACACTCTCCTGTCCCGTACACACACTCTCCTGTCCCCGTACACACACTCTCCTGTCCCCATACACACACTCTCCTGTCCCGTACACACACTCTCCTGTCCCCGTACACACACTCTCCTGTCCCCATACACACACTCTCCTGTCCCGTACACACACTCTCCTGTCCCCGTACACACACTCTCCTGTCTCGTACACACACTCTCCTGTCCCCATACACACACTCTCCTGTCCCCATACACACACTCTCCTGTCCCATACACACACTCTCCTATCCCCGTACACACACTCTCCTGTCCCCGTACACACACTCTCCTGTCCCGTACACACACTCTCCTGTCCCCATACACACACTCACCTGTCCCCGTACACACACTCTCCTGTCCCGTACACACACAGTCCTGTCCTGTACACACACTCTCCTGCCCCGTACACACACTCTCCTGTCCCGTACACACACACTCCTGTCCCCGTACACACACTCTCCTGTCCCCGTACACACACTCTCCTGTCCCCGTACACACACTCTCCTGTCCCATACACACACTCTCCTGTCCCCATACACACACTCTCCTGTCCCGTACACACACACTCCTGTCCCCGTACACACACTCTCCTGTCCCCGTACACACACTCTCCTGTCCCATACACACACTCTCCTGTCCCCATACACACACTCTCCTGTCCCCGTACACACACTCCCCTGTCCCAGACACACACTCTCCTGTCCCCGTACACACACTCTCCTGTCCCATACACACACTCTCCTGTCCCCGTACACACACTCTCCTGTCCCATACACACACTCTCCTGTCCCCATACACACACTCTCCTGTCCCATACACACACTCTCCTGTCCCATACACACACTCTCCTGTCCCCGTACACACACTCTCCTCTCCCCGTACACACACTCTCCTGTCCCCGTACACACACTCTCCTGTCCCCATACACACACTCTCCTGTCCCATACACACACTCTCCTGTCCCGTACACACACTCTCCTGTCCCGTACACACACTCTCCTGTCCCCATACACACACTCTCCTGTCCCCGTACACACACTCTCCTGTCCCATACACACACTCTCCTGTCCCCATACACACACTCTCCTGTCCCCGTACACACACTCTCTTGTCCCCGTACACACACTCTCCTGTCCCATACACACACTCTCCTGTCCCGTACACACACTCTCCTGTCCCGTACACACACTCTTCTGTCCCATACACACACTCTCCTGTCCCCGTACACACACTCTCCTGTCCCATACACACACTCTCCTGTCCCGTACACACACTCTCCTGTCCCGTACACACACTCTCCTGTCCCCGTACACACACTCTCCTGTCCCCGTACACACACTCTCCTGTCCCGTACACACACTCTCCTGTCCCCATACACACACTCTCCTGTCCCCATACACACACTCTCCTGTCCCTATACACACTCTCCTGTCCCGTACACACACTCTCCTGTCCCCATACACACACACTCCTGTCCCATACACACACTCTCCTGTCCCCATACACACACTCTCCTGTCCCCGTACACACACACTCCTGTCTCCATACACACACTCTCCTGTCCCTGTACACACACTCTCCTGTCCCCGTACACACACTCTCCTGTCCCATACACACACTCTCCTGTCCCGTACACACACTCTCCTGTCCCGTACACACACTCTCCTGTCCCCGTACACATACTCTCCTGTCCCCGTACACACACTCTCCTGTCCCATACACATACTCTCCTGTCCCATACACACACTCTCCTGCCCCATACACACACTCTCCTGTCCCTATATACACACTCTCCTGTCCCCATACACACACTCTCCTGTCCCCGTACACACACTCTCCTGTCCCCATACACACACTCTCCTGTCCCTATATACACACTCTCCTGTCCCCGTACACACACTCTCCTGTCCCCGTACACACACTCTCCTGTCCCCGTACACACACTCTCCTGTCCCCGTACACACACTCTCCTGTCCCATACACACACTCTCCTGTCCCCATACACACACTCTCCTGTCCCGTACCCACACTCTCCTGTCCCGTACACACACTCTCCTGTCCCACACACACACTCTCCTGTCCTCATACACACACTCTCCTGTCCGATACACACACTCTCCTGTCCCCATATACACACTCTCCTGTCCCGTACCCACACTCTCCTGTCCCGTACACACACTCTCCTGTCCCCATACACAGACTCTCCTGTCCCCATACACACACTCTCCTGTCCCGTACCCACACTCTCCTGTCCCGTACACACACTCTCCTGTCCCACACACACACTCTCCTGTCCTCATACACACACTCTCCTGTCCCCGTACACACACTCTCCTGTCCCATACACACACTCTCCTGTCCCACACACACACTCTCCTGTCCCCGTACACACACTCTCCTGTCCCCGTACACACACTCTCCTGTCCCCGTACACACACTCTCCTGTCCCCGTACACACACTCTCCTGTCCCCATACACACACTCTCCTGTCCCGTACACACACTCTCCTGTCCCCTTACACACACTCTCCTGTCCCGTACACACACTCTCCTGTCCCCGTACACACACTCTCCTGTCCCGTACACACACTCTCCTGTCCCGTACACACACTCTCCTGTCCCCTTACACACACTCTCCTGTCCCCATACACACACTCTCCTGTCCCGTACCCACACTCTCCTGTCCCGTACACACACTCTCCTGTCCCTATACACACACTCTCCTGTCCCACACACACACTCTCCTGTCCTCATACACACACTCTCCTGTCCCCGTACACACAATCTCCTGTCCCGTACACACACTCTCCTGTCCCCATACACACACTCTCCTGTCCCCGTACACACACTCTCCTGTCCCGTACCCACACTCTCCTGTCCCGTACACACACTCTCCTGTCCCACACACACACTCGCCTGTCCCGTACACACACTCTCCTGTCCCCGTACACACACTCTCCTGTCCCATACACACACTCTCCTGTCCCCGTACACACACTCTCCTGTCCCACACACACACTCTCCTGTCCCCATACACACACTCTCCTGTCCCGTACCCACACTCTCCTGTCCCGTACACACACTCTCCTGTCCCACACACACACTCTCCTGTCCTCATACACACACTCTCCTGTCCCCGTACACACACTCTCCTGTCCCCATACACACACTCTCCTGTCCCCATACACACACTCTCCTGTCCCCGTACACACACTCTCCTGTCCCCGTACACACACTCTCCTGTCCCTGTACACACACTCTCCTGTCCCCGTACACACACTCTCCTGTCCCCGTACACACAGTCTCCTGTCCCTATATACACACTCTCCTGTCCCCGTACACACACTCTCCTGTCCCCGTACACACACTCTCCGGTCCCATACACACACTCTCCTGTCCCCGTACACACACTCTCCTGTCCCCGTACACACACTCTCCTGTCCCTATATACACACTCTCCTGTCCCCGTACACACACTCTCCTGTCCCCGTACACACACTCTCCTGTCCCCATACACACTCTCCTGTCCCTATACACACACTCTCCTGTCCCGTACACACACTCTCCTGTCCCCGTACACACACTCTCCTGTCCCCGTACACACACTCTGCTGTCCCTATGCACACACTCTCCTGTCCCCGTACACACACTCTCCTGTCCCTATATACACACTCTCCTGTCCCTATACACACACTCTCCTGTCCCCGTACACACACTCTCCTGTCCCCGTACACACACTCTCCTGTCCCCGTACACACACTCTCCTGTCCCTATATACACACTCTCCTGTCCCCGTACACACACTCTCCTGTCCCCGTACACACACTCTCCTGTCCCCATACACACTCTCCTGTCCCTATACACACACTCTTCTGTCCCGTACACACACTCTCCTGTCCCCGTACACACACTCTCCTGTCCCCGTACACACACTCTGCTGTCCCTATACACACACTCTCCTGTCCCCGTACACACACTCTCCTGTCCCCGTACACACACTCTCCTGTCCCCGTACACACAGTCTCCTGTCCCTATATACACACTCTCCTGTCCCCGTACACACACTCTCCTGTCCCCGTACACACACTCTCCTGTCCCGTACCCACACTCTCCTGTCCCGTACACACACTCTCCTGTCCCACACACACACTCTCCTGTCCCCGTACACACACTCTCCTGTCCCCATACACACACTCTCCTGTCCCTATACACACACTCTCCTGTCCCCGTACACACACTCTCCTGTCCCCGTACACACACTCTCCTGTCCCTGTACACACACTCTCCTGTCCCCATACACACACTCTCCTGTCCCCGTACACACATTCTCCTGTCCCCATACACACACTCTCCTGTCCCTATACACACACTCTCCTGTCCCTATACACACACACTCCTGTCCCCGTACACACACTCTCCTGTCCCCGTACACACACTCTCCTGTCCCCATACACACACTCTCCTGTCCCCATACACACACTCTCCTGTCCCCTTACACACACTCTCCTGTCCCCGTACACACACTCTCCTGTCCCATACACACACTCTCCTGTCCCCGTACACACACTCTCCTGTCCCCATACACACACTCTCCTGTCCCGTACACACACTCTCCTGTCCCCATACACACACTCTCCTGTCCCGTACACACACTCTCCTGTCCCCATACACACACTCTCCTGTCCCATACACACACTCTCCTGTCCCCGTACACACACTCTCCTGTCCCCGTACACACACTCTCCTGTCCCGTACACACACTCTCCTGTCCCGTACACACACTCTCCTGTCCCCGTACACACACTCTCCTGTCCCGTACACACACTCTCCTGTCCCGTACACACACTCTCCTGTCCCCGTACACACACTCTCCTGTCCCCGTACACACACTCTCCTGTCCCCATACACACACTCTCCTGTCCCCGTACACACACTCTCCTGTCCCATACACACACTCTCCTGTCCCCGTACACACACTCTCCTGTCCCATACACACACTCTCCTGTCCCCGTACACACACTCTCCTGTCCCGTACACACACTCTCCTGTCCCCGTACACACACTCTCCTGTCCCCGTACACACACTCTGCTGTCCCTATACACACACTCTCCTGTCCCCGTACACACACTCTCCTGTCCCCGTACACACACTCTCCTGTCCCCGTACACACACTCTCCTGTCCCCGTACACACACTCTCCTGTCCCCATACACACACTCTCCTGTCCCCGTACACACACTCTCCTGTCCCATACACACACTCTCCTGTCCCCGTACACACACTCTCCTGTCCCATACACACACTCTCCTGTCCCCGTACACACACTCTCCTGTCCCATACACACACTCTCCTGTCCCATACACACACACTCCTGCCCCATACACACACTCTCCTGTCCCCATACACACACTCTCCTGTCCCGTACACACACTCTCCTGTCCCGTACCCACACTCTCCTGTCCCGTACACACACTCTCCTGTCCCACACACACACTCTCCTGTCCTCATACACACACTCTCCTGTCCCATACACACACTCTCCTGTCCCCGTACACACACTCTCCTGTCCCCGTACACACACTCTCCTGTCCCCATACACACACTCTCCTGTCCCCGTACACACACTCTCCTGTCCCATACACACACTCTCCTGTCCCCGTACACACACTCTCCTGTCCCATACACACACTCTCCTGTCCCCGTACACACACTCTCCTGTCCCATACACACACTCTCCTGTCCCATACACACACACTCCTGCCCCATACACACACTCTCCTGTCCCCATACACACACTCTCCTGTCCCGTACACACACTCTCCTGTCCCGTACCCACACTCTCCTGTCCCGTACACACACTCTCCTGTCCCACACACACACTCTCCTGTCCTCATACACACACTCTCCTGTCCGATACACACACTCTCCTGTCCCCGTACACACACTCTCCTGTCCCCGTACACACACTCTCCTGTCCCCATACACACACTCTCCTGTCCCGTACACACACTCTCCTGTCCCCTTACACACACTCTCCTGTCCCGTACACACACTCTCCTGTCCCCGTACACACACTCTCCTGTCCCGTACACACACTCTCCTGTCCCGTACACACACTCTCCTGTCCCCTTACACACACTCTCCTGTCCCCATACACACACTCTCCTGTCCCGTACCCACACTCTCCTGTCCCGTACACACACTCTCCTGTCCCTATACACACACTCTCCTGTCCCACACACACACTCTCCTGTCCTCATACACACACTCTCCTGTCCCCGTACACACAATCTCCTGTCCCGTACACACACTCTCCTGTCCCCATACACACACTCTCCTGTCCCCGTACACACACTCTCCTGTCCCGTACCCACACTCTCCTGTCCCGTACACACACTCTCCTGTCCCACACACACACTCGCCTGTCCCGTACACACACTCTCCTGTCCCCGTACACACACTCTCCTGTCCCATACACACACTCTCCTGTCCCCGTACACACACTCTCCTGTCCCACACACACACTCTCCTGTCCCCATACACACACTCTCCTGTCCCGTACCCACACTCTCCTGTCCCGTACACACACTCTCCTGTCCCACACACACACTCTCCTGTCCTCATACACACACTCTCCTGTCCCCGTACACACACTCTCCTGTCCCCATACACACACTCTCCTGTCCCCATACACACACTCTCCTGTCCCCGTACACACACTCTCCTGTCCCCGTACACACACTCTCCTGTCCCTGTACACACACTCTCCTGTCCCCGTACACACACTCTCCTGTCCCCGTACACACAGTCTCCTGTCCCTATATACACACTCTCCTGTCCCCGTACACACACTCTCCTGTCCCCGTACACACACTCTCCGGTCCCATACACACACTCTCCTGTCCCCGTACACACACTCTCCTGTCCCCGTACACACACTCTCCTGTCCCTATATACACACTCTCCTGTCCCCGTACACACACTCTCCTGTCCCCGTACACACACTCTCCTGTCCCCATACACACTCTCCTGTCCCTATACACACACTCTCCTGTCCCGTACACACACTCTCCTGTCCCCGTACACACACTCTCCTGTCCCCGTACACACACTCTGCTGTCCCTATGCACACACTCTCCTGTCCCCGTACACACACTCTCCTGTCCCTATATACACACTCTCCTGTCCCTGTACACACACTCTCCTGTCCCCGTACACACACTCTCCTGTCCCCGTACACACACTCTCCTGTCCCCGTACACACACTCTCCTGTCCCTATATACACACTCTCCTGTCCCCGTACACACACTCTCCTGTCCCCGTACACACACTCTCCTGTCCCCATACACACTCTCCTGTCCCTATACACACACTCTCCTGTCCCGTACACACACTCTCCTGTCCCCGTACACACACTCTCCTGTCCCCGTACACACACTCTGCTGTCCCTATACACACACTCTCCTGTCCCCGTACACACACTCTCCTGTCCCCGTACACACACTCTCCTGTCCCCGTACACACAGTCTCCTGTCCCTATATACACACTCTCCTGTCCCCGTACACACACTCTCCTGTCCCCGTACACACACTCTCCTGTCCCGTACCCACACTCTCCTGTCCCGTACACACACTCTCCTGTCCCACACACACACTCTCCTGTCCCCGTACACACACTCTCCTGTCCCCATACACACACTCTCCTGTCCCTATACACACACTCTCCTGTCCCCGTACACACACTCTCCTGTCCCCGTACACACACTCTCCTGTCCCTGTACACACACTCTCCTGTCCCCATACACACACTCTCCTGTCCCCATACACACACTCTCCTGTCCCCGTACACACACTCTCCTGTCCCTATACACACACTCTCCTGTCCCTATACACACACACTCCTGTCCCCGTACACACACTCTCCTGTCCCCGTACACACACTCTCCTGTCCCCATACACACACTCTCCTGTCCCCATACACACACTCTCCTGTCCCCATACACACACTCTCCTGTCCCCGTACACACACTCTCCTGTCCCATACACACACTCTCCTGTCCCCGTACACACACTCTCCTGTCCCCATACACACACTCTCCTGTCCCGTACACACACTTTCCTGTCCCCATACACACACTCTCCTGTCCCGTACACACACTCTCCTGTCCCCATACACACACTCTCCTGTCCCATACACACACTCTCCTGTCCCCGTACACACACTCTCCTGTCCCCGTACACACACTCTCCTGTCCCGTACACACACTCTCCTGTCCCGTACACACACTCTCCTGTCCCCGTACACACACTCTCCTGTCCCGTACACACACTCTCCTGTCCCGTACACACACTCTCCTGTCCCATACACACACTCTCCTGTCCCCGTACACACACTCTCCTGTCCCGATATACACACTCTCCTGTCCCGTACACACACTCTCCTGTCCCCGTACACACACTCTCCTGTCCCCGAACACACACTCTCCTGTCCCGTACACACACTCTCCTGTCCCCATACACACACTCTCCTGTCCCATACACACACTCTCCTGTCCCCGTACACACACTCTCCTGTCCCGTACACACACTCTCCTGTCCCCATACACACACTCTCCTGTCCCATACACACACTCTCCTGTCCCCGTACACACACTCTCCTGTCCCCGTACACACACTCTCCTGTCCCCATACACACACTCTCCTGTCCCCGTACACACACTCTCCTGTCCCATACACACACTCTCCTGTCCCGTACACACACTCTCCTGTCCCCATACACACACTCTCCTGTCCCGTACACACACTCTCCTGTCCCGTACACACACTCTCCTGTCCCCGTACACACACTCTCCTGTCCCCGTACACACACTCTCCTGTCCCCATACACACACTCTCCTGTCCCCGTACACACACTCTCCTGTCCATAACACACACTCTCCTGTCCCCGTACACACACTCTCCTGTCCCATACACACACTCTCCTGTCCCCGTACACACACTCTCCTGTCCCATACACACACTCTCCTGTCCCACACACACACTCTCCTGTCCCCGTACACACACTCTCCTGTCCCATACACACACTCTCCTGTCCCACACACACACTCTCCTGTCCCCGTACACACACTCTCCTGTCCCCGTACACACACTCTCCTGTCCCCGTACACACACTCTCCTGTCCCCGTACACACACTCTCCTGTCCCCATACACACACTCTCCTGTCCCGTACACACACTCTCCTGTCCCCTTACACACACTCTCCTGTCCCGTACACACACTCTCCTGTCCCCGTACACACACTCTCCTGTCCCGTACACACACTCTCCTGTCCCATACACACACTCTCCTGTCCCCTTACACACACTCTCCTGTCCCCATACACACACTCTCCTGTCCCGTACCCACACTCTCCTGTCCCGTACACACACTCTCCTGTCCCTATACACACACTCTCCTGTCCCACACACACACTCTCCTGTCCTCATACACACACTCTCCTGTCCCCGTACACACAATCTCCTGTCCCGTACACACACTCTCCTGTCCCCATACACACACTCTCCTGTCCCCGTACACACACTCTCCTGTCCCGTACCCACACTCTCCTGTCCCGTACACACACTCTCCTGTCCCACACACACACTCGCCTGTCCCGTACACACACTCTCCTGTCCCCGTACACACACTCTCCTGTCCCATACACACACTCTCCTGTCCCCGTACACACACTCTCCTGTCCCACACACACACTCTCCTGTCCCCATACACACACTCTCCTGTCCCGTACCCACACTCTCCTGTCCCGTACACACACTCTCCTGTCCCACACACACACTCTCCTGTCCTCATACACACACTCTCCTGTCCCCGTACACACACTCTCCTGTCCCCATACACACACTCTCCTGTCCCCATACACACACTCTCCTGTCCCCGTACACACACTCTCCTGTCCCCGTACACACACTCTCCTGTCCCTATATACACACTCTCCTGTCCCCGTACACACACTCTCCTGTCCCCGTACACACACTCTCCTGTCCCATACACACACTCTCCTGTCCCCGTACACACACTCTCCTGTCCCCGTACACACACTCTCCTGTCCCTATATACACACTCTCCTGTCCCCGTACACACACTCTCCTGTCCCCGTACACACACTCTCCTGTCCCCATACACACTCTCCTGTCCCTATACACACACTCTCCTGTCCCGTACACACACTCTCCTGTCCCCGTACACACACTCTCCTGTCCCCGTACACACACTCTGCTGTCCCTATACACACACTCTCCTGTCCCCGTACACACACTCTCCTGTCCCTATATACACACTCTCCTGTCCCTATACACACACTCTCCTGTCCCCGTACACACACTCTCCTGTCCCCGTACACACACTCTCCTGTCCCCGTACACACACTCTCCTGTCCCTATATACACACTCTCCTGTCCCCGTACACACACTCTCCTGTCCCCGTACACACACTCTCCTGTCCCCATACACACTCTCCTGTCCCTATACACACACTCTCCTGTCCCGTACACACACTCTCCTGTCCCCGTACACACACTCTCCTGTCCCCGTACACACACTCTGCTGTCCCTATACACACACTCTCCTGTCCCCGTACACACACTCTCCTGTCCCCGTACACACACTCTCCTGTCCCCGTACACACAGTCTCCTGTCCCTATATACACACTCTCCTGTCCCCGTACACACACTCTCCTGTCCCCGTACACACACTCTCCTGTCCCGTACCCACACTCTCCTGTCCCGTACACACACTCTCCTGTCCCACACACACACTCTCCTGTCCCCGTACACACACTCTCCTGTCCCCATACACACACTCTCCTGTCCCTATACACACACTCTCCTGTCCCCGTACACACACTCTCCTGTCCCCGTACACACACTCTCCTGTCCCTGTACACACACTCTCCTGTCCCCATACACACACTCTCCTGTCCCCATACACACACTCTCCTGTCCCCGTACACACACTCTCCTGTCCCTATACACACACTCTCCTGTCCCTATACACACACACTCCTGTCCCCGTACACACACTCTCCTGTCCCCGTACACACACTCTCCTGTCCCCATACACACACTCTCCTGTCCCCATACACACACTCTCCTGTCCCCATACACACACTCTCCTGTCCCCGTACACACACTCTCCTGTCCCATACACACACTCTCCTGTCCCCGTACACACACTCTCCTGTCCCCATACACACACTCTCCTGTCCCGTACACACACTCTCCTGTCCCCATACACACACTCTCCTGTCCCCGTACACACACTCTCCTGTCCCCATACACACACTCTCCTGTCCCATACACACACTCTCCTGTCCCTGTACACACACTCTCCTGTCCCCGTACACACACTCTCCTGTCCCGTACACACACTCTCCTGTCCCGTACACACACTCTCCTGTCCCCGTACACACACTCTCCTGTCCCGTACACACACTCTCCTGTCCCGTACACACACTCTCCTGTCCCATACACACACTCTCCTGTCCCCGTACACACACTCTCCTGTCCCGATATACACACTCTCCTGTCCCGTACACACACTCTCCTGTCCCCGTACACACACTCTCCTGTCCCCGAACACACACTCTCCTGTCCCGTACACACACTCTCCTGTCCCCATACACACACTCTCCTGTCCCATACACACACTCTCCTGTCCCCGTACACACACTCTCCTGTCCCGTACACACACTCTCCTGTCCCCATACACACACTCTCCTGTCCCATACACACACTCTCCTGTCCCCGTACACACACTCTCCTGTCCCCGTACACACACTCTCCTGTCCCCATACACACACTCTCCTGTCCCCGTACACACACTCTCCTGTCCCATACACACACTCTCCTGTCCCGTACACACACTCTCCTGTCCCCATACACACACTCTCCTGTCCCGTACACACACTCTCCTGTCCCGTACACACACTCTCCTGTCCCCGTACACACACTCTCCTGTCCCCGTACACACACTCTCCTGTCCCCATACACACACTCTCCTGTCCCCGTACACACACTCTCCTGTCCCATACACACACTCTCCTGTCCCCGTACACACACTCTCCTGTCCCATACACACACTCTCCTGTCCCCGTACACACACTCTCCTGTCCCATACACACACTCTCCTGTCCCATACACACACACTCCTGCCCCATACACACACTCTCCTGTCCCCATACACACACTCTCCTGTCCCGTACACACACTCTCCTGTCCCATACACACACTCTCCTGTCCCGTACACACACTCTCCTGTCCCATACACACACTCTCCTGTGCCACACACACACTCTCCTGTCCCGTACACACACTCTCCTGTCCCGTACACACACTCTCCTGTCCCGTACACACACTCTCCTGTCCCCATACACACACTCTCCTGTCCCGTACACACACTCTCCTGTCCCCATACACACACTCTCCTGTCCCGTACACACACTCTCCTGTCCCCATACACACACTCTCCTGTCCCATACACACACTCTCCTGTCCCCGTACACACACTCTCCTGTCCCCGTACACACACTCTCCTGTCCCGTACACACACTCTCCTGTCCCGTACACACACTCTCCTGTCCCCGTACACACACTCTCCTGTCCCGTACACACACTCTCCTGTCCCATACACACACTCTCCTGTCCCCGTACACACACTCTCCTGTCCCTATATACACACTCTCCTGTCCCGTACACACACTCTCCTGTCCCATACACACACTCTCCTGTCCCCGTACACACACTCTCCTGTCCCCGTACACACACTCTCCTGTCCCCATACACACACTCTCCTGTCCCCGTACACACACTCTCCTGTCCCGTACACACACTCTCCTGTCCCGTACACACACTCTCCTGTCCCATACACACACTCTCCTGTCCCCGTACACACACTCTCCTGTCCCCATACACACACTCTCCTGTCCCCGTACACACACTCTCCTGTCCCCGTACACACACTCTCCTGTCCCTATACACACACTCTCCTGTCCCCGTACACACACTCTCCTGTCCCTATACACACACTCTCCTGTCCCCGTACACACACTCTCCTGTCCCCGTACACACACTCTCCTGTCCCCGTACACACACTCTCCTGTCCCGTACACACACTCTCCTGTCCCCATACACACACTCTCCTGTCCCGTACACACACTCTCCTGTCCCATACACACACTCTCCTGTCCCACACACACACTCTCCTGTCCCATACACACACTCTCCTGTCCCATACACACACTCTCCTGTCCCATACACACACTCTCCTGTCCCGTACACACACTCTCCTGTCCCCATACACACACTCTCCTGTCCTGTACACACACTCCTGTCCCGTACAAACACACTGGTCCTTTACACACTCCCTTGTTCCACACGTATTAGCTTGTCTGATACAGACACTCTGCTCCTATATTCCCAATATTTCATGGGGTAGCTGTGTTTCAGCCCTCATTCCACCATGGTGCCATGTGTGCAGCGCAGCAACAATCTGCTTACCTTTCGGACATCGTGGTAGTGCTCTATCGCCAACACCCACTGGCACAGGGAGCGACATGCCGTGGACACCGTGCCCACTCTCTCTGGGTTAAAGTCTGGGTGCTTTGAATAACTCTTCAACCGACTGAAAACCTGGCAACCAGAAGAACATTTCAACAAAGGTATTCCTCCAGGTCGGAATTCATCCCCACTTCCCAGCCGCTGAGACACCAGGGAGACAGCTGGCAATTCCAAACAGGGTGTTTTATACTCGACAAATCCAGCATTTCCTGCTGTCTGCAAATATCAGCAAAGATGGTGCATGATGACAGGATCTTCAAGGACAACACCGGTCTCTGAGTGACACAGGAACCCTCAGCCCAAGAACAGGAGGAATTCTACACATTGACGCAGAGATACGGAAGGAGGAGAAACGCATGGAGGCTGTGATCCCACACAGCGGCTGCCCCTAACCATGTCAGGTAGAGAGGACCAAACGTCACACTCCCCGCTCACCGAGTGTGAGGGATTGTCACACTCCCCGCTCACTGAGTGTGAGGGATTGTCACACTCCCCACTCACTGAGTGTGAGGGATTGTCACACTCCCCACTCACTGAGTGTGAGGGATTGTCACACTCCCCGCTCACCGAGTGTGAGGGATTGTCACACTCCCTGCTCAGTCAGTGCGAGGGATTGTCACACTCACCGCTCACCGAGTGTGAGGGATCGTCACACTCCCTGCTCAGTCAGTGTGAGGGATTGTCACACTCACCGCTCAGTCAGTGCGAGGGATTGTCACACTCCCCGCTCAGTGTGAGGGATTGTCACACTCCCCGCTCACTGAGTGTGAGTGGATTGTCACACTCCCCACACAGTCAGTGTGAGGGATCATCTCACTCCCCGCTCACTGACCGTGTGGGAATCTCACCTTCTCTGGGATCTTGTCCTTATCGAGTTGGAGGAGATGTTTCAGGAAACTCGGGTCTCCAAGGAGCAGCTTTGCTGTTGTCCACTGAGGGCTCTTCTGTAGCAGTACACAGACCGCGTTCATCACCTTGAGAACCAGAGTCGGGGGGCTGGTGTACACTCTACACACACACACATTCCTCAGTGTTAGACTTCACAGAGACGACAAACTGTTTATTATTTCTCATTTGTTGGTGCAATGGGAAGACATGGATATTGTTTCATGTTTGGAGGTGTTCTGACTTGGTACTGAGATGTCAGGAGGCCGATTTGTTTTCTTGCATTTTAAAATAAATTTTGGAATTTTTGAACTGAGGGAAATTATCTCGTAAGTTAGTGCCTGAAATAAATGGGTGGGAAAGCACCTCTCTGTGGATGTGCACTCTGAAAATTAGGGAGAGAATATTCTGGAGGGTTATTATCTGAAAGATAAAATCCTAGGACAGAAATGGAGACCAGGGCAGGTTAGTGCAGAGGAGAAATGGGCCAAAGTGCACCAGATTGTGTTGCCGGGAGCACACAGACAGGAGGTGTTCTGGGTAGCACATGATCTACCTGTAGGAGGTCACCTGGGGGTATGAAAGACTCAGGCTAAGGTACAAAAACATTTTTATTGGCCTGGAGCGCACAAGGATGTGGTTACCTTTGCCGTACATGTCATACATGCCAAATGGTAGGTCGGTCACAGGGCGGTAATAAAAACCAGCCCCTTTGTTGCCAGTTCCTGCTTTGGAAGATCCTTTCACAAGGGTTATAATTGACTGTGTAGGTCCCCTCCCGAGAACCAAGAGAGAGAAAGAACTGGAGAAACAGGTGTTAGTTACTGCCCCGCAGAGTGAGGAATCAAATCCAGAGGATGTGGATTTTGAGGTGCCTCAAAATAGATTAAAAAATGAAGAAGTCCTTGAGGAGTGGGATAGGTTAGTGAGTCATCTGCCTCAGGAGTGTAGAACACAGCTGTAAGATTTGTTACTGCAGTATAAGAACATATGTAAGAATCAGATTGCAAGGAAGGATGCTTTTGTACATGAAGTAGACATAGGGAATACTGCTCCGATAAAACAACACCCCTATCAGCTTCAACCTTTCAAAGTCAGACAGGTCCAGATGGAGGTGGAGGCCATGCCCAACGAGAACAGCATCGAACCAAGCCCGAGCGAGTGGAGTTCGCCGATTGTCTTAGTTCCCAAACCAAACAGGACACAACAATTCTGCATGGATTATCAGAAGGTCAACGCTGTTACAATGCCAGTGAAATTGTGAGAGTAACTAAGAGGAAAAAGGATGTGTACATAAGGTCTCAGCAACAGAGGTCAGGCGCAGCCTTGGAAGAATATCGGGAATGTAGGACCAATCTGAAACAAGGAATTAATAGGGCCAAAAGGGGCCATGAGACATCCTTAACAAGCAGGGTTAAGGAAACCCCAAAGCCTTTTATTCGTATATGAGATGTAAGAGGGTAATGAGAGAAAGGGTTGGCCCACTCAAGGTCAAAGGAGGAAAGTTATACGTGGAGTCAGAGGAAATGGACGATATTCTTAATGTGTACTTTGGGTCGGTATTCACCAAGGAGAGGGATATGACGGATTAGATTAGATTCGCTACAGCGTGGAAACAGGCCCTTCAGCCCAACCCAACCCTCCAAAAAGTAACCCACCCAGACCTATTTCTCTCTGACTAATGCTCTCAACACTACGGGCAATTTAGCACGGCCAATTCACCTGACCGGCACATCTTTGGACCGTGGGAGGAAACAGAGCACCCAGAGGAAACCCACACAGACACGGGAAGAATGTGCAAACTTCACACAGACAGTCTGCCCAAGGCTGGAATTGAACCTGGGACCCTGGTGCTGTGAGGCAGCGGTGCTATGAGGCAGCAGTGCTGACCACTGAGCCACCGGGCCACTCCAGGATGTTGAGATTAGGAATAAATATTCAATTACTCTGGGTCAAGTCAGCATAAGAAGGGTGGAAGTGTTGGGTATTCTAAAAGGCATTAAGGTGGACAAGTCCCCAGGTCCAGATGAGATCTATTCCAGGTTACTGAGGGAAGCGAGAGAGGAAATAGCTGGGGCCTTAATAGATATCTTTGCAGCATTTTTAAACATGGGTGAGGTCCTGGAGGACTGGAGAGTTGCTCATGTTGTCCCCTTCTTTAAGAAGGGTACAGGGATAATCCAGGTAAGTACAGACCGGTGAGCCTGACATCAGTGGTAGGGAAGCTGCTGGAGAAGATACTGAGGGATAGGATCCATTCCCATTTGGAAGAAAATGGGCTTATCAGTGATAGGCAACATGGTTTTGTGCAGAGGTCATGTCTTACCAACTTAATAGAATTCTTTGAAGAGGTGACAAAGTTGATTGATGAGGGAGGGGCTGTAGATGTCATTCACATGGACTTCAGTAAGGCGTATGATAAGCTTCCCCATGGTAGGCTGATGGAGAAAGTGAGGTTGCATGGGGTCCAGGGTGTTCTAGCTAGATGGACAGGGATCTGGCTGGGCAATAGGAGACAGAGAGCAGTCGTGGAAGGGAGTGTCTCAAAATGGAGAACTGTGACCAGTGGTGTTCCTTAGGGATCTGTTCTGAGACCACTATTGTTTGTGATATACATAAATGATCTGGAGGAAGGTATAGGTGGTATGATTAGCAAGTTTTCAGATGACACAAAGATAGGTGGAGTAGCAGACAGTAAAGAGAACTGTCAGAGAATACAGCAGAATATGGATAGATTAGAGAGTTGGGTGGAGAAATGGCAGATGGAGTTCAATCTGGGCAAATGTGAGGTGATGCATTTTGGAAGATCCAATTCAAGAATGAACTAGATGGTAAATGGAAAAGCCCTGTAGAACATTGATGTACAGAGAGATCTGCATGTTTAGGTTCATTGTACACTGAAGGTGGCAACACAGGTCAATAGAGTAGTCAAAAAGGCATGCAGTATGCTTTCCTTCATTGGGTGGGGTATTGAGTACAAGAGCTGGCAGGTCATGTTACAGTTGTATAGGACTTTGGTTCAACCACATAGAGTTATAGAGTCATAGAGATGTACAGCATAGAAACAGATTAGATTAGATTAGATTAGATTACTTACAGTGTGGAAACAGGCCCTTCGGCCCAACAAGTCCACACCGACCCGCCGAAGCGCACCCACCCATACCCCTTCCCCTACATTTACCCCTACATCTAACATTACGGGCAATTTAGCGTGGCCAATTCACCTAACCTGCACATTTTTGGACTGTGGGAGGAAACCGGAGCACCCGGAGGAAACCCACGCAGACACGGGGAGAATGTTCAAACTCCACACAGTCAGTCGCCTGAGGCGGGAATTGAACCCAGGTCTCTGGCGCTGTGAGGCAGCAGTGCTAACCACTGTGCCACCGTGCCGCCCTGAGATCCTTCAGTCCAACCCGTCCATGCCGACCAGATATCCCAACCCATTCTAGTCCCACCTGCCAGCACCCGGCCCATATCCCTCCAAACCCTTCCTATTCATATACCCATCCAAATGCCTCTTAAATGTTGCAATTGTACCAGCCTCCACCACATCCTCTGGCAGCTCATTCCATACACATACCACCCTCTGTGTGAAAAGGTTACCCCTTAGGTCTCTTTTATATCTTTCCCCTCTCACACCCTAAACCTATGCCCTCTAGTTCTGGATTCAAATACTGTGTACAGTTCTGGTCGCCATATTACCAAAAGGACGTGGATGCTTTGGAGAGGGTGCAGAGGAGGTTTACCAGGATGTTGCCTGGTATGGAGTGTGTGAGCTATGAGGAGAGGTTGAGTAGATTAGGATTACTTTCATTGGAAAGAAGGAGGTTGAGGGGGGGAGCTGATTGAGGCCTACAAAATCATGAGCGGTGTAAACAGGGTGGGATAGCAAGATTTTCTCAGAGTGGGGGAACTCAATTACTAGGGGTGATGAGTTCAAAGTGAGAGTGGAAATGTTTAGGGGATATATACATGGAAAGTTCTTTACGCAGAATGTGGTGGGTGTATAGAATGCGTTGCCAGCGGAGGTGATAGGGGTGGGAACAATAGCCTTATTTAAGATGTATCCAGACAGATACATGAATGGGCAGGGAGCAGAGGGATACAGATCCTTAGAAAATAGGCATCAGGTTTGGATTGAGGATATGGATCGGTGCAGGCTTGGAGGGCCGAAGGGCCTGTTCTTATGCTGTAATGTTCTTTGTTCTTTTTACAAAATCAGACTCATATCCAATTCCTAGATTGGAGGAATGCATCGAGGAAGCTGGACAAGCCAGTTACATCACCAAGTTGGACTCACTGCATGGTTACTGGCAGGTACCTTTATCAGAGACGGTGCAAGAAATTTCTGTGTGTCTAACCCCAAATGGGCAATATCAGTTTAAAGTGATGTCCTTTGGAATAAAGACTGCACCCACCACATTCTACAGACTCATGAACAGAGTTGTGGCTGGGTTAACAAACTGAGCAGTCTATCTGGACGATGTCGTGATCTTTAGTAAGTCCTGCAAAGATCACAGGGTCCAGTTGGCAGAGCTCTTTAAATGACCACAAGAAGCAAAACTGATGATAAACTTAAACAAAACTTAATTTGTGGAAGCAGAGGTGACGTTCTTGGGACATAACATCAGTTATGGAAGGTTGACCCCACGGAATGCAAAGACAAAGGCCATCGAGGAATTTCCACGACCAACCTCAAAGAAAGAGGTGCTTCGATTCTTGGGACTCAGTGGATTCTACTGGAACTTTGTTCCAAACTTCAGCGGTGTCATGGCACCGTTAACCAATTTGATGAAGAAGAACACAAAGTTTCAGTGGACAGAACCATGCCAGGAGGCATTCAACCATTTGAAAGCAATATTCACCACCAAACTAGTTTTGGCTACACCAAACTTCTCAAAACCCTTTAAAGTTGTCATCGATGCTAGTGTCACAGGAGTCAGAGCTGTACTGCTTTGGGAAGGTGAGGACGGGATTGAACTGCCAGTTGGTTACTTTTCAAAGAAGATTAATATCCACCAGAAGAAATACTCCACGATGGAAAAAGAACTAATGAGTTTGGTTCTGGCCTTACAACATTTTAACGTGTAGGTTATGAACAATGTGTCGGAGACGGCTGTGTGCACGGATAACAATCCTCTTATATTCCTGGAATGCTTTAAGGACAAGGATATGCAACTATTTCATTGGAGACTTATGTTACAGACTTTAATGTTAAAATCATCCATATTGCGGGTTGTATGAATGTAATCGCAGATGCATTAACGTGGATTTAACTGAAAAGGCCGAAACCTTTTGGTATCTATCCAATGTTATATATACATATGGGATGAAGTCGTGGGTGTACTGTACCTTAAAGGGAGATGACATTTCTGGCTAGCACAATGTTCTGAACAAGGTAACAATGTAACATTTGGTCAAACAACTAACTAAGAGCTAAGTTGCCATGAGACAAAAACAAACTTGAATTTGGCCAATTGGTTTAAATTATGCCCCAAAATACCAAACTCCAATCAAGTTTGAATTTGGTATTTTGATAATATTAAACACAAAGAGATGATCGATGTGTTGGGGTGTAAATATCCAACATTTTGAACAGTTACCCAGAGCAGCAAAGAGTACCGACAAAATCAGAACAATTCAGACTGCGCGCAGAACCGCTCTCTTCAAGGTACTTTTATCGATCAAAACCCTGAGAAGGAGAATCCCTAAAAAGAAGAAAAGAAGACAGAGGAAAATCCTCAGAGAACACTCGGCTAAGCTGCCTGGTTTTAAAACTTGATTATATTTTCTTGTAAACCATAATCGGGAGTTTTATTGGACCGGCATAGTAGCTGGGAAGGTAAAAGATAGGTTTAGAGAAAGGAGTTGTAAATAGTTGTTCGTTCATTATTCACTATTAGAGTTAAAAAAGTAAAGTTGTTAATTTTTACTTTAAACAGTGACCTTTGGGATTGATCTTTGCTTCTCCAATTTTCACAGATTACAGCACGGAGTGAATCTTTTCTGAGTGGCTGGTTTACATTAGCAGAAGGGTTTACCCCCTGTCGTAACACAAGAAAGGTTTCGATTTGTAACAGAACCCATGCTCTCCAGCTGAAGATTCCCCACAGGGTTCATCTGGCTCCAGATTGCCTTTCAACATTTAAACTGGGAGCATCCACAACCCGTCCCGAGTCTGGGCACTCTCACTCATTGCTTTTGGTCCTGCCACAGGCTGCAGACATACTGGAGCACTGTGGTAGGTGAAATCGAGGGGATCGTGGGGACAGAATTGGAGATGGACTCGGTCTCTCTTCTCCTGGACCTGCCCAGTGGACTTCCTTTAGATATGCAATGGAAAAAAAACTTTCCAACATCCTTACTTCCTGCGCAAGGGAAAACGGTTTACCCTGTTGGGTGTCTGCAAGCTCCCTGGGTCTGTTGGGTTGATGTTATGGAGCGTGGGCCTCTGGATTTTCTTACACCAAAAAACCGAGAACTTTTATAAGATATGGCAGTTCTTTTTGGATTACCTGGACACAGACTGATCTTCCACGCTACAAAGGGCTTTCACATAGCTGCGACAGTTGGATTTAATGAATCTAGCACCCTGATAGGAAGGATTATGAACATATGAATACATGCAAGTTAAATCTCTCGATGATCGAGAGTTATTGTTTTGTCATGCAGATATGTACATGAGTGTAGTTCTGTTCTTTTCTGTATTGTTTTGATTTGTATCATTTTTGGTTTAATGTGATTTTAAAATTCCCTTTTTCAATAAATATATCTTTTAGAAAACACAGAGGGGCTCACCACTGTGTCGTAGCACAATGATGCAAATGAGAAATCTGAGAAATGGCAGATGGAGTTCAACCTGGATAAATGTGAAGTGATGCATTTTGGAAGGTCGAACTCGAATACTGAATATAGGATTAAAGACAGGATTCTTGGCAGTGTGGAGGAACAGAGGGATCTGGGTGTGCAAGTACATAGATCCCTCAAAGTTGCCACCCAAGTGGATAGGGTTGCTCAGAAAGCATATGGTGTTTTGGTTTTCATTAACAGGGGGATAGAGTTTAAGAGCCGCGAGGTTTTGCTGCAGCTCTACAAGTCCCTGGTGAGATCACACTTGGAATATTGTGTCCAGTTCTGGTTGCCCTACTATAGGAAAGATACAGAGGCTTTGGAGAGGGTGCAAAGAAGGTTTACCAGGATGCTGCCTTATGGAGGACTTGCCTTATGAAGAAAGGTTGAATAAGCTGGGACTTTTCTTTCTGGAGAGAAGTAGGAAGAAAAGAGACCTGATCGAGGTATACAAGATAATGAGAGGAATAGATAGAGTCAATAGCCAGAGACTTTTCCCCAGGGCAGGATTGACTGATACAAGGGGTCATAGTTTTAAGATATTAGGAGGAAGATATAAAGGAGACGTCAGAGGTAGGTTTTTTACACAGAGTTGTGAATGTATGGAATGCGTTACCAGCGGTGGTGGTGGAAGCAGAGTCATTGGGGACATTTAAGTGACTGTTGGACTTGCACATGGATAGCAGTGAGTTGAGGGATGGGTAGGTTGTTACTATATTTTACATTAGGATTAAATCTCGGCACAACATCGTGGGCCAAAGGGCCTGTTCTGTGCTGTACTTTTCTATGTTCTATGTTCTAATAAAGACAAAATAAAACAAAATTTATCCGGAACACACATTTAAAAACTTTGAGATATTTGGTCAAAATATAATCATGTTAATCCTAAAACATTCCTTTACAAAATCCCAAAATATATTCACAGTATTCACATCAGAGAGAAACTACTTGGCTTTAACTTCTCGTCTGGATGCTTCAAGTCACCACACCAAGGTTTTAACCAAGCACATCAGCTTTGGAAATATTACTAAACTCCCCACTCGAAGGTTATTTGTTTCAACTGATTCAAACTATCATCTCCTTTTCTCAGGAGCAACTGCTTCCATCTTCAGAACTGCCCCAAACCAAAACTAAAACTGAAAGATTTCTCTCAAAGTTATGGACTTTTCCTCTTAAACTTAAAAAAAATTCAAAATCTTCCATCAGAAGCACCCCCCCCCCCCCACCCCCTGTATATTATGGTTGTATAGAACTTCTCCCAATTAGTCCTTGGAGGGTACCTCTCAAACTGGTTTGAACTGAAACACCATGGCTCCAGAAGTACTTGAAGTTAATCATTAAACCTCTTTGGACATATACCACAGATTCAAAATTCAAACACTCAAACATACAGATAGATCACACACCCTGTGGTACAGAATACGGTGTCTATTAATAAATGAAGGTTTCTGTGTTCCTTTTTACAATAAACCTCTCAACATCTCCTTCCACATTCAAAACGGTCTGCTTACCCATGCCCAGGGCTCTCTGTAAGAGAGTAACTGTCCTTTGGAATGCATTCGGAGATGAGAGCAGGACCCCCACAGACACTGGCATCATACCTGATCTCGGAGATGAGAGCAGGACCCCCACAGACACTGGCATCATACCTGATCTCGGAGATGAGAGCAGGACCCCCACAGACACTGGCATCATACCTGATCTCGGAGATGAGAGCAGGACCCCCACAGACACTGGCATCATACCTGATCTCGGAGATGAGAGCAGGACCCCCACAGACACTGGCATCATACCTGATCTCGGAGATGAGAGCAGGACCCCCACAGACACTGGCATCATACCTGATCTCGGAGATGAGAGCAGGACTCCCACAGACACTGGCATCATACCTGATCTCGGAGATGTCACTCTTATCCAGGGCTTGGAGAGCAACGATGGCCTTTTCCAAAACAGGAAGCACATCATTCAGCTCATTGGTCGCTTGCTGCAAGTTAACATCAAAGTTCCTTGAAATGGGTGCCATGAAGAGAGGTAGAACAAACAGCGGGTTGTATCCTGGCTCAGGAAGCAACTTCAGTAATACCTCTCTCCCCCCCCCAACCTTCAACTCCATCATATCCAGCTTCACGTGGAGGTAGTGTCAGATAAAAATGGTGGATGAGACCTTGAACGGCAACCTCCCAGCCCCCCACCCAGCCCCAGCCCCAGCTCCAAGGTTTTGGAGATGGATGGAGGATGGCATACAGATGGGAAACCTCAACTCAGCAGGGACATTTGAACTGGGTGCTGAGTTCAAACAGACCCTATGTTGGCTGCCATCTTAACTTGCAGTGTTGGAGTCATAAACTTATGTAGCAATGAGAACACTCTTGAACAATTGGTAAAAGTCTGTTCTAAGTCTCATGAATTGGAAGTTTTAAATTTCTCACTCTTTAACAAGAAAAAAAATTGAAACTGTCAGTAAGAGTTTAAAAATAAACCCTAGACTTAGATTACTTACAGTGTGGAAACAGGCCCTTCGGCCCAGCAAGTCCACACCGACCCACCGAAGAGCAACCCACCCAGACCTATTCCCCGACATTTATCCCTTCACCTAACACTACAGGCAATTTAGCATGGCCAGTTCACCTAACCTGCACATTTTTGGACTTTGATTGACAGGCCATCTGGTACAGTTTCAAAGAAAACCATCCCAACTGGTCTTGTTGATTGTGAAATTGACCCAAGGGCTTTTTATTTTGTCTCCTTTGTTCGCTCAGGGGACATGGCCTTTTCTGGATGGGTTAGTATTGATTACTCATCCTCAGGCTGCCCGGAGAAACGATTATCACGTCACTATGATGCTGAGCTGATTTGGATCGGCTGCATGAACTCACTTGGATGGTTTAGATTCCACAGTTGGTTGACAGTTTAAAGAGCTCATTAACAATGCAGCTGGCTTTGATGTGGGATCTGAAGAAAAGTTCATTTTTGAAAGAGATCAACCACCTCAGAAAATGACAATATGGGGAGGTGATCGCCTGATAGTGTAATCACTAGACTATTAGTCCAGAAACTCAGCTGATGATAGTGACCACAATTCAGTTAAGTTTGCTTTGGCAACGGAAAGGGATAGGTATATACTGCAGGGCAAGAGTTACAGCTGGGGAAAGGCAATTATGATGTGATTGGGCAAGATTTAGGAAGCATAGGATGGGGAAGGAAACTGCAGGGAGTGGGCACAATAGAAACGTGGAGCTTATTCAAGGAACAGCTCCTGTGGGTCCTTGGTAAGTATGTACCTGTCAGGCAGGGAGGAAGTGGTCGAGTGAGGGAGCCGTGGGTTACTCAAGGAGTTGTATCTCTTGTCAAGAGGAAGAAGGAGGCTTATGTTAGGATGAGATGTGAAGGCTCAGTTAGGGCACTTGAGGGTCACAGGTTAATCAGGAAAGACCTAAAGAGAGAGCTCAGAAGAGCCTGAAGGGGGAATGAGAAGTTGTTGGGGGATAGGATCAGGATAAACCCTAAAGCTTTCTCTGGGTATATCAGGAATAAAAGAATGACGAGAGTAAGGTTAGGGCCAATCAGGGATAGTAGTGGGAAGTTGTCTGTGGAATCCAAGGAGTTTGGTAAAACAGATCAGTATTCACATTGGAAAAAGATAATGTTGTTGAGGAGAATCCTGAGATCCAGGCGACGAGACTAGACGGGATTGAGGTTCACAGGGAGGAGGTGTTAGCAAGTCTGGAAAATGTGAAATAGATAAGTCCCCTGGGCTAGATGGGATTTATCCTAGGATTCTCTGGGAAGCCAGGGAGGAGATTGCAGAGTCTTTGGCTTTGATCTTTGTCATCATTATCTATAGGAATAGTGCCAGAAGACTGGAGGATAGCAAATGTGGTTCCCCTGTTCAAGAGGGGGAGTTGAGACAACCCTGGTAATTATAGACCAGTGAGTCTTACTATGGTTGTGGGTAAAGTGTTGGAAAGGGTTATAAGAGACAGGATTTATAATCATCTAGAGAGGAATAAGTTGATTTGGGATAGTCAACACGGTTTTGTGAAGGATAGGTCATGCCTCACAAACCTTATTGAGTTCTTTGAGAAGGTGACCAAACAGATGGATGAGGGTAAACTGGTTGATGTGGTGCATATGGATTTCAGTCAGGCATTTGATAAGGTTCCCCATGGTAGGCTATTGCACAAAATACAGAGGCATGGATTGAGGGTGATTTAGTGGTTTGGATCAGAAATTGGCGAGCTGAAAGAAGACAGAGGGTGGTGGTTGATGGAAAATGTTCATCCTGGAGTTCAGTTATTAGTGGTGTACCACAAGGATCTGTTTTGGGTCCACTACTGTTTGTCATTTTTATAAATGATCTGAATGAGGGCAGAGAAGGATGGGTTGGTAAATTTGTGGATGACATTAAGGGCGGTGGAGTTGTGGATTGTGCCAAAGGATGTTGTAGGTTACAGAGGGACATAGATAAGCTGCAGAGCTGGCAAATGGAGTTTTAAGTGTGAGGTGATAGACGTTGGAAGGAACAACAGGAATACAGAGTACTGGGCTAATGGTAAGATTCTTGGTCATGTGGATGGGCAGAGAGAGCTCGGTGTCCAGGTACATAGATCCCTGAAAGTTGCCACCCAGGTTGATAGGGTTGTTAAGAAGCCATATGGTGTGTTAGCTTTTATTGGTAGAGGGTTTGAGTTTCGGAGCCATGAGGTTATGCTGCAGCTGTACAAAACTCAGGTGCGGCCACACTTGGAGTATTGTGTACAGTTCTGGTCACTACATTATAGGAAGGATGTGGAAGCTTTGGAAAGGGTGCAGAGGAGATTCACTGGGATGTTGGCTGGTATGGAGGGAAGGTCTTATGAGGAAAGGCTGACGGACTGGAGGCTATTTTCGTTAGAGAAAAGAAGGTTGAGAGGTAACTTAATTGAGACATGTAGGATAATCAGAGGGTTACTTAGGGTGGACAGGGAGAGCCTTTTTTCTCAGATGGTGATGACTAGCACGAGGGGACATAGCTTTCAATTGAGGGGTGATAGATATAGGACAGATGTCAGAGAGTTCCTTTACTCAGAGAGTAGTAGGGGTGTGGGATGCACTGCCTGCAACAGTAGTAGACTCACCAACTGTAAGGGCATTGAAATTGAGAGCTGAAGGGCATGTGCTGAGAGACAGACACAGACAGACATAGTCAGACACAGAGAGAGAGACAGATACAGAGACAGAGAGAGAGACACAGAGAGAGAGAGAGAGAGAGAGAGAGACAGAGACAGAGACAGAGAGAGAGAGAGAGAGAGAGAGAACACAAACTAGGGGGAGAGAGAGAGAGAAAAACAGGGGGGAAACACAAACGGGGATGGGGGAAGAGAGAAAGAGAGAAAGAAAGACAGACAGACAAAGAGAGAGACAAAATACAAACTGTACTGCTTGTAATGAGGTCAGCCAGGTGGATCTCAAAGAATCGAAGGTCCCAGATTGGGGTTGTGAACCACTTTGAGAGCTGGCTCTGAGGGAGCTAGGTCAGTGTCAAAGATTCTGCATTTGTGTCAGGAAGGGACTGACCTTGTGCTGGCTGGGCCACAGTCAGTGTGTTCCTGCTGCTGTTGGTTGCTGCTGGTGTTTTGGGGGAACCTGATTCCTGAACTGGCTGAACTATTTAGCCAGCTTGCTAACTGGGATTTCTTTTTTATTGAGGACTGATTTAAACTGATCTAAACTGCCTGATCGACATGGTCAATGTGTTTCAGTTCTGATGAGGGACCTGTTGGCTCACTGGCTGTTTACAGCCTGGGCGTTACTCTTCCCTCTTTCACTTTGAGAGAAGGACGATGCTGATTTTGTGGCAGGGCTTAGCCCTGGCATTCTGGTTCTCTTTGTTTTTTGAATGTGTTTTCACTTTTTTTTGGCCTGAGCCCCTGTGAGCTAATGGACCTTTCCAGATGAACTGTTTCTCTGTGGGTCGACCTGGCCCATTTGTGGGTAGGAAGGGGGTGTTGGGGTGGGGGGGGGATGGTGGGGTCTAGGTTCTGTGTGCTGATTCTTATCTAATTGGACTGTCTCGTCTGTATTTGTTCCTGTTTTGTGATGACTGAAAGAGGGAGTTTGAGGTTTGTCCTCGTTGCCCTGAATGCTGGCTGCACAGTGATGTCTGGGGCCTGGCTTTGCCGCTCCTCTCCCTTGTAAATTGCTGTTTCTCTGTGTACAGCCGTTAAGGTTAACTATTTTGTAAACGGTACAGTTTAATAAAATTAAAGACAAACAAACTGTAATGTCTGGGGTTGTGTTCACTGTGAGAGCTGGCTCTGAGGGAGCTGGAGTGTCTGTGCAGTTAGTTCCCAGGTTAGGGAGAGAGAGAGAAGAAATCACAAGCTGTTCAGAGAAAGAGGAGAGACCAACTACAGAGTAACACAGAGGGGGGGGAGGGGAAGGGAGGGGAGGGAGGACAAGGAAGACCTTGAGGCATTGAAACAAGGGGCACATACCAGGGCATCCGAATGAAACAGCCCGTGATTAAGCATCAAATGTACAATGTCACTCCCCCAGGAGGCGTGATCGGAGTCAGGAGCCCAGCCTAACCCTCACACCTTGTGATTCGAGTGAAATGGGCTCACACAGCAGGATTTACCTCCGCGTATTCCTGCACAATCTGGGTCTCTTCAGCCATGATCTCCTCTTCGTGTTTCACTATGGCCCGAACCTCCTCCATGGCCTCAGTGTCACTTTTAAGTTTCTGCATTAACTGTTCAATCTCCTGCAGGAACGACAGCACTGGTTAGCTATACACCACACAGAGACGTGCGTGCAGTCACACAGACACACACACACACAGACACAGACACAGACACACACACACACGCGGCTGTGTAGTCACACACACACACACACGCGCGTGTGCAGTCACACAGACACACGTGTGTGCAGTCACACACACACACACACACACACACACACATGTGTGTGCAGTCACACACACACACACACCTCCATTATGCACCTGACACCGTCCCATCGGATAACTGTTACTTTTCCTGATTAGTCGCAATACAAACCTCCACCAATCACATCTGAGAAAAGTTGGAGCAGAAAGTGGCCTTTCGGCCCTTCCGTCCTGTTCAGTCTCTCGGTGATGTCATGGTGACTCTCCACCTTTCAGTGTCCCCCTGCCTCCGTTTGTAATCATCCAAACTGTGAAGCGTTCAGTTTCGGCAGGTTCTAGTCAGACTTACTGGGATGGGTTAGCACCGGTATCATTCTGCAGGAACCGTACCTCACCGTCTCTGTGCCGAGGGGGTGCGGTGCTGGGAACAGTACCTCACCGTCTCTGTGCCAAGGGGGTGCAGTGCGGGGAACCGTACCTCACCGTCTCTGTGCCAAGGGGTGCTGTGTGGGGAACCGTACCTCACCGTCTCTGTGCCAAGGGGGTGCTGTGCGGGGAACCGTACCTCACCGTCTGTGTGCCAAGGGGTGCTGTGTGGGGAACCGTACCTCACCGTCTCTGTGCCGAGGGGGTGCTGTGCGGGGAACCGTACCTCACCGTCTCTGTGCCTAGGGGGTGCTGTGCGGGGAACCGTACCTCACCGTCTCTGTGCCGAGGGGGTGCTGTGTGGGGAACCGTACCTCACCGTCTCTGTGCCGAGGGGGTGCTGTGCGGGGAACCGTACCTCACCGTCTCTGTGCCGAGGGGGTGCTGTGCAGGGAACAGTACCTCACCGTCTCTGTACTGAGGGGGTGCCGTGCGGGAACTGTGCCTCACCGTCTCTGTGCCGAGGGGGTGCTGTGCGGGGAACCGTACCTCACCGTCTCTGTGCCGAGGGGGTGACGTGCGGGAACTGTGCCTCACCGTCTCTGTGCCGGCGTGGTGCTGTGCGGGGAACCGTACCTCACCGTCTCTGTGCCGAGAGGGTGCTGTGTGGAGAACCGTACCTCACCGTCTCTGCGCCAAGGGGGTGCTGTGCGGAGAACCGTACCTCACCGTCTCTGTGCCGAGGGGGTGCTGTGCGGGGAACCATACCTCACCGTCTCTGCGCTGAGCGGGTGCTGTGCGGGAATTGTGCCTCACCGTCTCTGTGCCGAGGGGGTGCTGTGCGGGGAACCGTACCTCACCGTCTCTGTGCCGAGGGCGTGCTGTGTGGGGAACCGTACCTCACCGTCTCTGTGCCGAGGGGGTGCTGTAAGGGGAACCGTACCTCACCGTCTCTGTGCCGAGGGGGTGCTGTGCGGGAACTGTGCCTCACCGTCTCTTTGCTGAGGGGGTGCTGTGCGGGGAATAGTACCTCACTGTCTCTGTGCCGAGGGGGTGCAGTGCGGGGAACCGTACCTCACCGTCTCTGTGCTGAGGGGGTGCCGTGCGGGAACCGTGCCTCACCGTCTCTGTGCCGAGGGGGTGCTGTGCAGGGAACCGTACCTCACCCTCTCTGTGCCTAGGGGGTGCTGTAAGGGGAACCGTACCTCACCGTCTCTGTGCCGAGGGGGTGCTGTGCGGGAACTGTGCCTCACCGTCTCTGTGCCGAGGGGGTGCAGTGCGGGGAACCGTACCTCACCGTCTCTGTGCTGAGGGGGTGCCGTGCGGGAACCGTGCCTCACCGTCTCTGTGCCGAGGGGGTGCTGTGCAGGGAACCGTACCTCACCCTCTCTGTGCCTAGGGGGTGCTGTAAGGGGAACCGTACCTCACCGTCTCTGTGCCGAGGGGGTGCTGTGCGGGAACTGTGCCTCACCGTCTCTTTGCTGAGGGGGTGCTGTGCGGGGAATAGTACCTCACCGTCTCTGTGCCGAGGGGGTGCCGTGCGGGAACCGTGCCTCACTGTCTCTGTGCCGAGGGGGTGCTGTGCAGGGAACCATACCTCACTGTCTCTGTGCCGAGGGGGTGCTGTGCGGGGAACCGTACCTCACCGTCTCTGTGCCGAGGGGGTGCTGTGCGGGGAACCGTACCTCACCATCTCTGTGCCGAGGTGGTGCTGTGTGGAGAACCGTACCTCACCGTCTCTGGGCCGAGAGGGTGATGTGTGGAGAATCGTACCTCACCGTCTCTGTGCCGAGGGGGTGCTGTGCTGGGAACCGTACCTCACTGTCTCTGTGCCAAGAGGGTGCTGTGTGGAGAACTGTACCTCACCGTCTCTGTGCCGAGGGGGTGCTGTGCGGGGAACCGTACCTCACCGTCTCTGTGCCGAGGGGGTGCTGTGCGGGGAACCGTACCTCACCGTCTCTGTGCCGAGGGGGTGCAGTGCGGGGAACCGTACCTCACCGTCTCTGTGCCGAGGGGGTGCTGTGCGGGGAACCGTACCTCACCGTCTCTGCGCTGAGGGGGTGGTGTGCGGGAAACCGTACCTCACCATCTCTGTGCCTAGGGGGCGCTGTGCGGGGAACCGTACCTCACCGTCTCTGTACTGAAGGGGTGCTATGCGGGGAACCGTACCTCATCGTCTCTGTGCCGAGGGGGTGCTGTGTGGAGAACCGTACCTCACCGTCTCTGTGCCGAGGTGGTGCTGTGCGGGGAACCGTACCTCACCGTCTCTGTGCCGAGGTGGTGCTGTGTGGAGAACCGTACCTCACCGTCTCTGTGCCGAGGGCGTGCTGTGTGGAGAACCGTTCCTCACCGTCTCTGTGCCGAGGTGGTGCTGTGTGGAGAACCGTACCTCACCGTCTCTGTGCCTAGGGTGTGCTATGCGGGGAACCGTGCCTCACCGTCTCTGTGCCGAGGTGGTGCTGTGCGGGGAACCGTACCTCACCGTCTCTGTGCCGAGGGGGTGCTGCACCAGGAACAGATGGGCCCCTACCATTAACGTTGTCTCATTTGCATCAATGAGCTTCACATGATCTCCCAAATTGCACTCTGCTCCTTACATCTTGACCCTGTTTAAAAGCAGGCTCCCATGTGGTCAATCCAGTGGTCAATGGTAACCACCCAGAATGTAGCTCATGGTGCATTCACTGACTGTAATGTGTTTGACTGTCAAGGGACATTGCTTACTTTCTGTCTTGTTGGAGATGGTTCCCGTTGGGCACTAACATTGTGCTGACACCACCATCTATTACCACTCACTAACTATCCTTGGTCTGATGGTTTGCTGGGACTGCTTTGAGTCAGCCACAGTACTCACTCACTGGTTGGGTAATGTGCTCGGAGACCATTCACCTTGGCTCTTGAGCTAGAATCCAGTGAAATTATACCTGTGCTACACCCCTAGAAACATACTGTCTTCCTTTAGAAATATTTATGCAAAGCTGGAAAGCGTTTTGAAAAATTACAGCTGTGTTGTCTTCCAGGGTCTATCCTGGTTATGAATTGTAGTGCAGCCTGTAAAACGATGGTTTTTCTCCCAATTACACTGAGTCAGTGTCCCATGAAGCCAGCTCTCTGCTACAGGAAACAGTTTCTCCTGAAGTATTCTCTAAAAACCTGACAGTATTTGAAATCTCTCGAGTGAATTTCCCGTTAACTCGTCCTGCTTTAAAGCTACTGTTTATTCACTCATACAACAAGGGCATTGCTGGCTGGCCCAGCATTTATTCCCGCTACCCGCGCCCCCACCCCGCCCCCATCCAGGCAGGTGGGGAGTATTCCATCACCCTCCTGACTTGTGCCTTGTAGATGATGGACAGACTTTGGGGAGTCAGGAGGTGAGTTTTCCCAGCCTCCGCTATAACAATCTTTGACTTGTTGTACAATAACAACATTTGTGGTAACACCATTTGATGGTTCAGGTCAGCTGTTTAGTGAAATCCTGGTGTTAAAGTTGATGGTACCTTGGTTTTCTGCTCGATCTGTGGTCCCAGTGGCACTAACTCTTCCTGCATCTCTCCCACCATTGAGCTGGCTTCTGATAGTTTCAGCAGACCGTTCGCAAAGCGGTTTCTAAAAGAGCAACAGAGGATTTGGAGAACTGGCTGTTACCAAGAATGACTGTCATTGGAGGAACAGTGTCTTCTCACCTTCATACAACTTCCCTTTTAGCTTCACAATCTAGCAGGAGAATTGAACTCGTGGGGCAGGATGATAGGGCACAGAGTTTATAGCCACAGATCACCGTGTCATGTGATTAAAACGAGATCTTACCCAAGCCCTGATGGCTGTGAAGTCTTCCATCTTTTAGAATGGGTTACAGCTTTCGATTCATTAATATCGCAATCCCAGAACTTCTTTTATCACAAAGCTAGTCCCGTTTTTTTGAAAAGCTGTTCCTTGGCTGAAGAAGACTCTGTCCTTGATTTTATTTCAGTGGGGTGATAAACCAGGCCAGGAGACAATCAGTTTGGTGCAGAGATTAAAGAGTATTGAGAGACCTTTTGTTTACATGTAAACGATGAGAATTCAGGCCAAAGTGGTCATGTTTCCAAAGTGACCTGTATAAAGAAAGGGGTGTGGCCAGCTTTCTCGCTGAGCAGTTTAGTTCAGTGAGCTGTGTTACCAGTCTCTCTCTCTCTCTCCCTCCCTCTCTCTCTACCCTTCTACCATCAACCTGTAAGCATTTGTTCCATTTTTTATACTGTCCTTCGAGAGAGTTTGTTTATTGGGACTGTTGTATATAGTCGGAACAGCATAATTAAGTCTCGTTGGATTGGTTGAGTTCTGTCGGGGTTCTTTATTCTGTTCTTCATGTTTCATTGTGTAATTTTGTGAATAATTTTTTTTGTCTGTTTTAAACCTGTCAACCTTAATCTGGGTAATTTTCACTGTATACTTAGTGAAACAAATTGCACGTGCATGTGCACATTCACGCGCACACACACACACACACACAGCCTCTCTCATACACACGTTCTCTCTCATACACTCACACATACACCCCCCACACTCACACCCATGCACAGCCCCTCTCCACCACAGATACAGGCAGACTCTAAGCTCACACCTTCAACACATGGTCTGAGCTGAGAGTTATCTCAAGAAGGTGATTTTAAAGTAGTTCTGGGATTTAGATATTAATGATCCGAAACCTGCACCCCATTCTAAAGGATGGAAGACTTAACAGCAATCTTGGGCGGCACGGTGACACAGTGGTTAGCACTGCTGCCTCACAGCGCCAGAGACCCGGGTTCAATTCCCGCCTCAGGTGACTGACTGTGTGGAGTTTGCATATTCTCCCTATGTCTGCGGGGTTTCCTCCGGGTGCTCCGGTTTCCTCCCACAGTCCAAAGATGGGCAGGTTAGGGTGAATTGGCCATGCTAAAATTGCCCGTAGTGTTAGGTAAGAGGGGAATGGGTGGGTTGCGGGTCAGTGTGGACTTGTTGGGCTGAAGGGCTTGTTTCCACAATGTAATGTAATGTAATCTAGGTTTGTTCAATATATCATTTTAATTGCATGACACAGTGATCTTTTACTACAATCTCTGTGTCTTATGGTCCTCCTTCACTACTACCTGATGAAGGAGCAGCACTCTGAAAGCTAGTGCTTCCAATTAAACCTGTTGGATTATAACCTGGTGTTGTGGGATTTTTAACTTTGTCCATCCCAGTCCAACACCGGCTCCACCACATCATGAAAAATTAAAGATGGTCTTTGGGGGAAAGGAATGTAAAAGATTGTTCCTCACAAGAGACACTTGTGATTTGATTGCCGGGATAATCGGAGGAGTGCTTGGCGGTGTCTGCCAGGGTCATTGGAAGATCTGAGTCACCCTCTCAGTTGTATGAGCTTTCTAACCGTGACAATGGGACTGATATCCAGGTTAGTTCAGGGTTTCTGAGAGCTACTGCTGGCCTGCAGCTGGGAAAGAGCCAATTCCAGAGTGTCGGTTTACCTCGAGTTCAGAATGCCTTTCCTCTTTCTCTTGAGCAGGTCAGAGAAGCCATGAATCAGCTCTAAGTATTTGCTGGGCGTGACGTGGTAGTACCTTCTCATTTGCTGCCAGAATTGTTGTGCTGCCACTGACACACTGTTGTGAATGCTGACGCACGCCATGGTCACACTGCTCTTCAACGCCTGAAGCAACAAGCAGACATCCATTACTGGAGAAAGCAAATCCTCAATGTGCCGCTGGTCCCAAACTAAAACCACAAACAGCTGCAGGTACTCGGCAGCTCCCTGTGGAGACGGCTGGATTGTAACCAGTGTAAAGGGCCAACAACACAACTGCTGCCTGAACACGCTCTGCCAAGGCTCTGTCTCTGAGGCATGATCACCAAATGGCAGGTTGGCTGAGACAATGAGGAGGACATTGTGGCAAATCTATCAAAGCAGGGATTTCTAATGGATGAGACCTGTTAAACTATCCATGGGTTCTGAGTTTTCAGCAATGTCAGGATGGATTGGAGACCCCTCCGTTCTCAGTTCCTGGGTGTCTCCCTCTCACCAGGACGATTGGCTGCGCTGCAGTGAGACGGAGACACCCCAAGGTCAGAAAGAGCCAGGCGTGTCTGAATGAAGGTGCCTGAGCACATCAGGCTGAACCTTGCAGGCTGTCTACACCAGCCAAGAGGACATCAGGAAGGTAGACCGAGTGACTGCCAAACACTTCCTGGGATTGTGGCCACAGGGACTGGACAGCAGGAAGGTCATGGATATATCAGAAGGATTACTTGACTGGAGGAAAGGTTGGGCAGGCCCAGCTTGGAGCTGCTGGTGTGGAGAACAGCAGGAAGGGGCTGGACTGAAACCGACAAGGTTCGGAATGCGGTGGACATGGGATACGTGGAAATGATAGTTCCTCATGGAGGACAATGTTAAACTGGGACCTCCCAGCTACAACATAACCGAACATGACCGAGCACACATTTCAAACAGAGACAAGGAGAATCTTCCCAGACAACGGGTCACAGCTCAATGGAAGCTTTTCCTCAAAATCCAGTGGGATACTGGGACATTTTTAACATAGAGTTGGAGACAGATGGTTGAAAAGCAAAGGGGAGAATTGTTTTCAGGGGAAGATGGGAATGTGGGGGTAACCAGAAAAGCCATGGTCTAATTAAATGGATAGGTAGCCTGTCTGCAGAGCTTGTCTCCTGAGGAATGGGATTGGGATAACAAATAGCAGGATGGGAATGGCAATGGGAAGGTTAGATGGGATGGTGCAATTGGTTAATTGTTTTGAGTCCAGTTAGCCACTGAAAGCTATAATGTGTGCTAAAATGAAAAACTTCTCCTGATTTGAATGAAAGGTTGAACTGAATTGAATTGGGAGATCCACTGTCTGGAGAAGGAAGAAGGGAAAGACGGTCTCTAAGTCGCAGTATTTCAGAGAGCTGTCCCGATGGGCATTTACCACACAAACCGGAATCCCAAACAAAAGCTTCATCAGGGGACAAGGTCAGTCATTAGCAAGTTGTTTTCTTCAATGATTGTTCCTGAACCTATAACGGGCCAATTTCAAGGAATTGGAGAGTTTATGAAAAAGCACTGAGCCCCCAGATAGAAACCACCTTCTTCATCTCGAGAGTAAGCAGTTCCCAATTGTACCTTGTCATTCTATAACGAAAGGCCTCACAAGGCCAGACTCTTGACTGAGTGTGTGTTTACTTTCCCAGGTTGGCTTTTACAGATAGACTGCGTGATGTCGTTTTACCCAGAGTGTAAGAAACTGGTTCTGAGAAAGTCTTTGATGAAGAATTGACAAGAGACCCTATACTCGAGGCGTACCATTTGTAACAAAAGGAAGTGTTTGAACTGTAGGTAGGTACCAGCAGAGCCCAGAATACCACCTACCTCATCAAAATCCACTTGTGTGAAGTAGGTGTTGGCCACTCTGAGCAGGGCCTCTTTGGGCCATTTGTCGTACCAGTCCATGGTGCAACAGTTAACCAGCGAGGGGTTCATTCGGCAACGCAGGCGGAACTTGGAGCCAGCAGGGCTGATCGCCAGGGCGATGTGGAGCTTCTCCTGAACACGCTGGAAGGGGAATGAAGAACATCAGTGCTCAATACTTTGGAGACGGGACAGAGAAGGATTTCCACAATGTTGCCTGGGATGGGGGATTTTATGAAGAAATGTTGGATAGACTGGGTTTGTTTTCCGTGGAATGCAGGTGGTTGAGGGACAACCTGATAGAAGTTTATGAGATGGTGAATGGCATGGATAGAGTGGAAAGTATGAGGCTTTTTCCCAGGATGGAGGGTCAATTACTCAGGGGACACAGGTTCAAGGTGAGAGAGGGGAAGTTTAAAAGAGATATACGAGGCAAGTTTTTCACAGAAAATGTGGTGAGTATCTGGAATGCACTGCCAGAGGAGGTGGTGGAACCAGACACAACAGCAGCATTCAAGACTCCTGGACAAATGCATGAATGGGAAGGGAACAGAGGGATATGGATGTAGGAAGACAGTTTCAGGATGGAAGGGCAAAATGTGTTAGAGCAGGCTTGAAGGGCTGAAGGGCCTGTTCCTGGGCTGTATTGTTCTCTGTTCAGTGACTGCACATCTGGCCATCTGCTTTCCTGCTCTTCCACTTCCAAAACTGATGGACCTTTTTTCTCACCAAGTGTAGGACACAAGGGTCCAGTTTGACAGTCACCCTGAGGCAGGGGACAGCAGCTTCGATGATACTGACAATCTGAGCTCCTTTCTCTCTCCAACCAGCAGCCCAGTGCTGTTACTCACACTCGGAGCTCCCTGAGCTTTCCTGGCAGGGGTTTTTAAAAAAAGGCAGTTGAACTGGGACAAAATGTGACCATGGTAAATAGAGGTTCACATGGGGATCATTTTGGAAAACAAAAGAATTAGGCATGGATAAGGGAAATAGACAAGGTCTTTACCCTGGGGTTGGGGAGTCCAGAACAACAGGGCATAGGTTTAGGGTGAGAGGGAAAAGATATAAAAGAGGGCATCTTTTTCACGCAGAGTGTGATACGTGTATGGAATGAGTTGCCAGAGGAAGTGGTGGAGGCTGGTACAATTACAGCACTCAAAAGGCATCTGGATGGGTATATGAATAGGAAGGGTTTGGAGGGATATGGGCCGGGTGCTGGCAGGTGGGACTAGATTGGGTTGGGATATCTGGTCAGCATGGCCGGGTTGAACCAAAGGGTCTGTTTCTGGGCTGTACCTCTCGATGACTCTAACAGAGCATTGTTTAAATGGAGAGAGACTGCAGAACGCTGCAACTTAAAGCGACTTGGGGGACTTGTGCACAAACACAGAAAGGTGGTGACTGGGTGATGGCAATGACTGGGGGATGATGGTGAGGTGGTGACTGGGCGATGACGGTGACTGGGGGATGATGGTGAGGTGGTGACTGGGGGAATACAGTGACTGGGGGATGATGGTGAGGTGGTAACTGGGGGACAATGGTGAGTTGGTAACTGGACAATGACAGTGAGGTAGTGACTGGGGGATGACGGTGAGGTGGTGACTGGGCGATGACGGTGACTGGGGGAATACAGTGACTGGGGGATGATGGTGAGGCGGTGACTGGGGGACAATGGTGAGTTGGTAACTGGACAATGACAGTGAGGTAGTGACTGGGGGATGATGGTGAGGTGGTGACTGGGCGATGACGGTGACTGGGGGAATACAGTGACTGGGGGATGATGGTGAGGTGGTGACTGGGGGACAATGGTGAGTTGGTAACTGGACAATGACAGTGAGGTAGTGACTGGGGGATGATGGTGAGGTGGTGACTGGGCGATGACGGTGACTGGGGGATGACGGTGACTGGGGGATGATGGTGAGGTGGTGACTGGGGGACAATGGTGAGTTGGTAACTGGACAATGACAGTGAGGTAGTGACTGGGGGATGACGGTGAGGTGGTGACTGGGCGATGACGGTGACTGGGGGATGATGGTGAGGTGGTGACTGGGGGAATACAGTGACTGGGGGATGATGGTGAGGTGGTAACTGGGGGACAATGGTGAGTTGGTAACTGGACAATGACAGTGAGGTAGTGACTGGGGGATGACGGTGAGGTGGTGACTGGGCGATGACGGTGACTGGGGGAATACAGTGACTGGGGGATGATGGTGAGGCGGTGACTGGGGGACAATGGTGAGTTGGTAACTGGACAATGACAGTGAGGTAGTGACTGGGGGATGATGGTGAGGTGGTGACTGGGCGATGACGGTGACTGGGGGAATACAGTGACTGGGGGATGATGGTGAGTTGGTAACTGGACAATGACAGTGAGGTAGTGACTGGGGGATGACGGTGACTGGGGGAATACAGTGACTGGGGGATGATGGTGAGGTGGTGACTGGGGGACAATGGTGAGTTGGTAACTGGACAATGACAGTGAGGTAGTGACTGGGGGATGATGGTGAGGTGGTGACTGGGCGATGACGGTGACTGGGGGATGACGGTGACTGGGGGATGATGGTGAGGTGGTGACTGGGGGACAATGGTGAGTTGGTAACTGGACAATGACAGTGAGGTAGTGACTGGGGGATGACGGTGAGGTGGTGACTGGGCGATGACGGTGACTGGGGGATGATGGTGAGGTGGTGACTGGGGGAATACAGTGACTGGGGGATAATGGTGAGGCGGTGACTGGGCGATGACGGTGAGGTGGTGACTGGGGGAATACAGTGACTGGGGGATGATGGTGAGGTGGTAACTGGGCGATGATGACTGGGGGATGAATGTGACTGGGCAATGACGGTGAGGTGGTTACTGGGCAATGATGGTGACTGGGCGAAGAGTAACCCACCCATTTACCCCTGACTAATGCCCCCAACACTATGGGCAATTTAGCATGGCCAATTCACCTGACCTGCACATCTGTGGATTGTGGGAAGAACGCGGAGCGAACCCACGCAGACACGGGGAGAATGTGCAAACAGTCGCCCGAGGCTGGAATCGAACCTGGGACCCTGGTGCTGTGAGGCAGCAGTGCTAACCACTGAGCCACCGTACAGCCCTAAGGAGATTCGAGAATATTTAAAGAGATTAGAGGAGATTTAAGGAGATTAGAGGAGAAAGAATAGAGGAGAGTTAATCTCCTTAAATCTAATCTAATCTTGTCTCCTCTTGCCTCCTTTAAGACAACATGAAAATCCATTTCTTTGATGCGATAAGACAGTGTGCAGGACCCTGGGTATTTGGTTATCTTACAGACCCTTTATAAATACCATTTGTTCTGCTCCATGGGGTTTATCTGTCTCTATTCTGTTCACATTAATTACTCTGTCTTCTCCCATGGTTTCTAATGGATTTGTTGATTTTTATGCTCTCTGGGAACAGTCCACCCAAGGGTGCACTGTTTTTTCGATGTCAACCCTGTAAAATGCTCTCATGTGTTTGTCAGTTCCATGTCTTCACAATAAATGCCAGCTGTACAGTGCAGAGGCCAGAGCTGTGGAGGTGTACAGTACACGGTCTGGGAGCAGGGTGTTCGCTGCAGAGTAGTGCTTGAGCAAAATTAGGGCGCATGGTATTGGGGGCAAAGTACTAACTTGGATTGAAAGTTGGTTGGCTGACAGGAAACAAAGAGTAGTGATAAACGGCTCCCTTTCGGAATGGCAGGCAGTGACCAGTGGGGTACCGCAGGGATCAGTGCTGGGACCGCAGCTTTTTACAATATATGTTAATGATATAGAAGATGGTATTAGTAATAACATTAGCAAATTTGCTGATGATACAAAGCTGGGTGGTAGGGTGACATGTGATGAGGATGTTAGGAGATTACAGGGTGACCTGGACAAGTTAGGTGAGTGGGCAGATGCATGGCAGATGCAGTTTAATGTGGATAAATGTATGGTTATCCACTTTGGTGGCAAGAACAGGGAGGCAGATTACTACCTAAATGGAATCAATTTAGGTAAAGGGGCTGTTCAGAGAGATCTGGGTGTTCTTGTACACCAGTCAATGAAGGTAAGCATGCAGGTACAGCAGGTAGTGAAGAAGGCTAATAGCATGCTGGCCTTCATAACAAGAGGAATTGAGTATAGAAGCAAAGAGGTTCTTCTGCAGCTGTACAGGGCCCTGGTGAGACTACACCTGGAGTACTGTGTACAGTTCTGGTCTCCAAATTTGAGGAAAGACATTCTGGCTATTGAGGGAGTGCAGCGTAGGTTCACGAGGTCAATTCCTGGAATGGCAGGATTACCTTACGCTGAAAGACTGGAGTGACTGGGCTTGTATACCCTTGAGTTTAGAAGACTGAGAGGGGAACTGATTGAGACATATAAGATTACATAGAACATAGAACATAGAACATAGAACAATACAGCGCAGTACAGGCCCTTCGGCCCTCGATGTTGCGCCGATCAAAGCCCACCTAACCTACACTAACCCACTATCCTCCATATACCTATCCAATGCCCGCTTAAATACCCATAAAGAGGGAGAGTCCACTACTGCTACTGGCAGGGCATTCCATGATCTTACGACACGCTGAGTGAAGAACCTACCCCTAACATCAGTCCTATATCTACCCCCCCTTAATTTAAAGCTATGCCCCCCTTGTAATAGCTGACTCCATACGTGGAAAAAGGTTCTCACTGTCAACCCTATCTAACCCCCTAATCATCTTGTACACCTCTATCAAATCACCCCTAAACCTTCTTTTCTCCAAAGAAAACAACCCCAAGTGCCTCAGCCTTTCCTCATAGGATCTTCCTACCATACCAGGCAACATCCTGGTAAACTTCCTCTGCACCCGTTCCAGTGCCTCCACATCCTTCCTATAGTATGGCGACCAAAACTGCACACAATATTCCAGATGCGGCCGCACCAGAGTCTTATACAACTGCAGCATGACCTCAGGACTCCGGAACTCAATTCCTCTACCAATAAAAGCCAGTACGCCATATGCCTTCTTCACTGCACTATTTACCTGGGTGGCAACTTTCAGAGATCTGTGTACATGGACACCAAGATCCCTCTGCTCTTCCACACTACCAAGTAGTCTACCATTAGCCCAGTAATCCATCTTTTTATTACTCTTACCAAAGTGAATCACTTCACACTTAGCTACATTGAACTCCATTTGCCACCTTTCTGCCCAGCTCTGCAGCTTCTCTATATCCCGCTGTAACCTGCCATATCCTTCCTCACTGTCTACAACTCCTCCGACTTTCGTATCATCCGCAAACTTGCTCACCCAACCTTCTAACCCTTCCTCCAGGTCATTGAAAAAAATGACAAACAGCAATGGTCCCAAAACAGATCCTTGCGGAACACCGCTAGTGACGGCACTCCAAGATGAGCCTTTGCCATCAACTACTACCCTCTGTCTTCTTCCAGAGAGCCAATTCCTAATCCAAACCTCCAACTCACCCTCTATGCCATATCTCTGTATTTTCTGCAGTAGCCTACCATGGGGGACCTTATCAAACGCCTTACTAAAATCCATATATACCACATCTACCGCTTTCCCCTCATCTACCTCCTTCGTCACCTTCTCAAAGAATTCAATAAGGTTTGTGAGGCACGACCTGCCCTTCACAAAACCATGCTGACTATCCTTGATCACATCATTCTTATCCAGATGTGCATAAATCCTATCCCTTACAATTCTCTCTAAGACTTTGCCCACAACAGAAGTGAGACTCACTGGCCTATAGTTACTAGGATTATCCCTACTCCCCTTCTTGAACAAGGGAACCACGTTTGCTAGCCTCCAGTCCTCTGGCACTACTCCTGTAGACAAAGAGGACACAAAAATCAAGGCCAATGGCTCTGCAATCTCCTCCCTTGCTTCCCAGAGAATCCTAGGATAAATGCAATCAGGCCCAGGGGACTTATCTATTTTCACCCTTGCCAGAATTTCCAACACCTCTTCTCTACATATCTCAAAGCCATCCATTCTACTTATTCGTGCCTCAGTATTCATATCGACAACAATGTCCTGTTCCTGAGTGAATACTGACGAAAAGTATTCATTCAGCGCCTCCCCAATCTCTTCAGCCTCCACACGCAACTTCCCATTACTATCCTTGATTGGACCTATTCCTTCCCTAGTCATTCTTTTATTCCTAACATACCTATAGAAAGCCTTAGGGTTTTCCATAATCCTACCAACTAAGGACCTTTCATGTCCCCTCCTTGCTGCTCTTAGCTCTCTCTTCAGGTCCTTCCGGGCTACCTTATAACTCTCAATCGCCCCTATTGAACCTTCACGCCTCATCTTTACAAAGGCCGCCCTCTTCCATTTAACAAGGGATTCCAACTCCTTATTAAACCACGGCTCCCTCACACGACCCTTTCCTCCCTGCCTGATAGGTACGTACTTATCAAGGACACTCAATAGTTGCTCCTTGAACAAGTTCCACATATCAATTACGCTCTTGCCTTGGAATCTACTTTTCCAATCCACACATCCTAAGTCATGCCTCAACGCATCATAATTTCCCTGCCCCCAGCTATAACTCTTGCCCTGTAGTACACACTTATCCCTCTCCATCACTAGACTAAAAATCACCGAATTGTGGTCACTGTCCCCAAAGTGCTCACCTACCTCTAGTTCTAATACCTGGCCTGGTTCGTTACCCAGAACCAAATCCAGTATGGCCTCACCTCTTGTTGGCTTATCTACATATTGTGTCAGGAAACTCTCCTGCACACATTGCACAAACACTGACCCATCTAACGAACTTGAGCTATAGCTTTCCCAATCAATATCAGGAAAGTTAAAGTCTCCCATAACAATCACCCTATTACTGTCACTCTTCTCCTGAATCATCTTCGCAATCCTTTCTTCAACGATTCTAGGACTATTAGGAGGCCTGTAAAAGACTCCTAACAGGGTGACCTCACCTCTCCTATTCCTAACCTCAACCCAAACTACCTCAGATGGCAAATCTTCATCCATCTTCCTTTCCACCGCTGTAATACTATCTTTGACAAGCAAAGCCACACCCCCCCCTCTTTTACCCCCACCTCTGATCCTACTAAAACATTTAAACCCTGGAACCTGCAACAGCCAATCCTGTCCCTGATCTAGCCATGTCTCCGTAATAGCCACAACATCGAAGTCCCAGGTACCAACCCACGCTGCGAGTTCACCTACCTTATTTCGTATACTTCTGGCATTAAAGTATACACACTTCAAGCCACTCTTCTGTTTACAGGCACCCTCCTTTAAGATTGATGCCATATTCCTACCCTCCCTACACTCCAGGTCCTGCACCCTAAAGCTACAGTCTGGGTTCCCATGCCCCTGCAGAGTTAGTTTAAACCCCCCCCAAGAGCACTAGCAAACCTCCCCCCAAGGATACTGGTGCCCCTCAGGTTCAGGTGCAGACCATCCTGTCTATAGAGGTCCCACCTTCCCCAGAAAGAACCCCAGTTATCCAAGTACCGAAATCCCTCCCTCCTGCACCATCCCTGTAGCCACGCATTTAACTGTTCTCTCTCCCTATTCCTCGACTCTCTATCACGTGGCACGGGTAACAAACCAGAGACAACAACTCTGTTTGTTCTAACTCTGAGCTTCCAACCTAGCTCCCTGAAAGCCTGTCTAACATCCTCAGCACTCCTCCTACCTATGTCATTGGTGCCAATATGGACCACGACTTCAGGCTGCTCCCCCTCCCCCTTAAGGACCCGGAAAACACGATCAGAGACATCACGTACCCTTGCACCTGGGAGGCAACATACCAAACGTGAGTCTCTCTCGTTCCCACAAAACCGCCTATCTGTGCCCCGAACTATCGAGTCCCCAATTATTATTGCTCTGCTCTTCTCCACCCTTCCCTTCTGAGTAGCGGGGACAGGCTCCGTGCCAGAGGCCTGAGCCCCGTTACTTACCCCTGGTAAGTCGTCCCCCCCACAAGTATCCAAAACGGTATACTTGTTCTTGAGGGATTATTAAAGGATTGGACACTCTGGAGGCAGGAAACATGTTTCCGCTGATGGGTGAGTGCCGAACCAGAGGACCCAGCTTAAAAATACGGGGTAGACCATTTAGGACAGAGATGAGGAGAAACTTCTTCACCCAGAGAGTGGTGGCTGTGTGGAATGCTCTGCCCCAGAGGGCAGTGGAGGCCCAGTCTCTGGCTTCATTTAAGAAAGAGTTGGATAGAGCTCTCAAGGATTGTGGAATCAAGGGTTAAGGGGATAAGGCAGGAACAGGATACTGATTTAAGGATGATCAGCCATGATCATATTGAATGGTGGTGCAGGCTCAAAGGGTAGAATAGCCTACTCCTGCACCTATTGTCTATTGCCTATTGAGGCCTGAGGTGTGAGGGCCCCACCTGCAGGAAGAACTGGTACAGTGCGGCCCTGTTGTCAGGCAGATTGCCTTCACTCTTCTGGCTCTTCAGTTCCACAATAATGTTGTCCAACTCTTCATTGTCAAACAGGCCTGGTACTTGGCCTGAATGTACAAGGCAGTTCAAATCTTCCAAAAATGTCTCCTATACAAGACAGAGAAAGGAATTAGTCGGATTAACCTGGGTTCTCCTTGGACATGTGGGTCTGAGAGAGTTACCCTTCTTCATACGGTACCCTTACCCACTGATTAAACCCACACCTGAACACTCCCCCACACCCAGATACTCCCACTGACTGCGGAATATCACCTCTCCATCACCTCGGAAGATCAAAAGTTAAAGATTGAAAGGAGACTCGAATATATCTGTAGCAGGTTTAGGGTGAGAGGGGAAAGACATAAAAGGGACCTATGGGGCAACGTTTTCACACAGAGGGTGGTACGTGTATGGAATGAGCTGCCAGAGGATGTGGTGGAGGCTGGTACAATTACAACATTTCAGAGGCGTTTGGATAGGGATATGAACAGGAAGGGTTTGGAGGGATATGGGCCGGGTGCTGGCAGGTGGGACTAGATTGGGTTGGGATATCTGGTCAGCATGGACAGGTTGGACCGAAGGGTCTGTTTCCGTGCTGTACATCTCGATGACTCTGTGACTGGCTCCGTGCTCAGTGGGATGAGGAGGGGATGGATTGCTCTCAGGCTCAGTGGAAACATTCCCAGCTCTCAGGCAGAAAGGTGAGTGTAATCCCATTCAGGAGTGGGGGGGTGGGGGGGGCAGGGATCTCAGTGCCTGCTCTCCGGGGGGGGGGGCAGGGATCTCAGTGCCTGCTCTCCGGGGGGTGGGGGGGTGGGGGGGGCAGGGATCTCAGTGCCTGCTCTCCGGGGGGGGGGGGGGGGGGGGCAGGGATCTCAGTGCCTGCTCTCCGGGGGGGGGGGGGGGCAGGGATCTCAGTGCCTGCTCTCCGGGGGGTGGGGGGGGGGGGGGGGGGGGGGGGCAGGGATCTCAGTACCTGCTCTCCGGGGGGTGGGGGGGGGGGGGGCAGGGATCTCAGTGCCTGCTCTCCGGGGGGGGGGGGGGCAGGGATCTCAGTGCCTGCTCTCCGGGGGGGGGGGGCAGGGATCTCAGTGCCTGCTCTCCGGGGGGTGGGGGGGTGGGGGGGGCAGGGATCTCAGTGCCTGCTCTCCGGGGGGGGGGGGGGGGGGGGCAGGGATCTCAGTGCCTGCTCTCCGGGGGGGGGGGGGGCAGGGATCTCAGTGCCTGCTCTCCGGGGGGTGGGGGGGGGGGGGGGCAGGGATCTCAGTACCTGCTCTCCGGGGGGTGGGGGGGGGCAGGGATCTCAGTGCCTGCTCTCCGGGGGGGGGGGGGGGCAGGGATCTCAGTGCCTGCTCTCCGGGGGGTGGGGGGGTGGGGGGGGCGGGGATCTCAGTGCCTGCTCTCCGGGGGGGGGGGGGGGCAGGGATCTCAGTGCCTGCTCTCCGGGGGGGGGGGGGGGCAGGGATCTCAGTGCCTGCTCTCCGGGGGGGGGGGGGGGGCAGGGATCTCAGTGCCTGCTCTCCGGGGGGTGGGGGGGGCAGGGATCTCAGTGCCTGCTCTCCGGGGGGTGGGGGGGGGGGGGGGGGGGGGGCAGGGATCTCAGTACCTGCTCTCCGGGGGGTGGGGGGGGGGGGGGGCAGGGATCTCAGTACCTGCTCTCCGGGGGGTGGGGGGGGGGGGGGGGGGCAGGGATCTCAGTGCCTGCTCTCCGGGGGGTGGGGGGGTGGGGGGGGCGGGGATCTCAGTGCCTGCTCTCCGGGGGGGGGGGGGGGTGGGGGGGGCGGGGATCTCAGTGCCTGCTCTCCGGGGGGGGGCGGGGATCTCAGTACCTGCTCTCCGGGGGGTGGGGCAGGGATCTCAGTGCCTGCTCTCCGGGGGGGGGGGGGGCAGGGATCTCAGTGCCTGCTCTCTGGGGGGTGGGGGGGTGGGGGGGGCAGGGATCTCAGTGCCTGCTCTCCGGGGGGGGGGGCAGGGATCTCAGTGCCTGCTCTCCGGGGGGTGGGGCAGGGATCTCAGTACCTGCTCTCCGGGGGGGGGGGGGGCAGGGATCTCAGTGCCTGCTCTCCGGGGGGGGGGGGGGGATCTCAGTACCTGCTCTCCGGGGGGTGGGGGGGGGCAGGGATCTCAGTGCCTGCTCTCCGGGGGGGGGGGGGGGATCTCAGTACCTGCTCTCCGGGGGGTGGGGGGGGGCAGGGATCTCAGTGCCTGCTCTCCGGGGGGGGGGGGGGATCTCAGTACCTGCTCTCCGGGGGGTGGGGGGGGGCAGGGATCTCAGTGCCTGCTCTCCGGGGGGTGGGGGGGGGCAGGGATCTCAGTGCCTGCTCTCCGGTGGGGGGGGGGGGGATCTCAGTGCCTGCTCTCCGGGGGGGGGGGATGGGCTCCACTCTGAGGAACTGGCCATGATGGTCAGTCCCTTCCCTGTTCCCAACACCATGTCCATGGGACTTAGACAGTTCCAGCAGTGAGGGAGCCATCAGGCCCCTCGATGGAGATGGACCTATCTCCTGCTCTCCCTGAGGCCTCGGGATACCTCGGCAGTGACCCAGCTCAGACAGACAGGATTCAGGATCACAGCCCACACCAGAAGGTGACACTGCCCAGGATTCACCATGTGGGCTGCATCACATCGGGATCCTTCCACAGCTCGCTCACTCACCTCACTCCTCACTCACTCCTCACTCACCTCACTCCTCACTCACTCACTCACCTCACTCACCTCACTCACTCACTCACTCACTCACTCACTCACCTCACTCCTCACTCACCTCACTCACTCACTCACCTCACTCACTCACCTCACTCACTCACCTCGCTCACTCACCTCACTCACTCACTCACCTCACTCACCTCACTCACCTCACTCACTCCTCACTCACCTCACTCACTGCTCACTCACCTCACTCACTCACCTCACTCACCTCACTCCTCACTCACCTCACTCACCTCACTCACCTCACTCACCTCACTCACCTCACTCACTCACCTCACTCACCTCACTCCTCACTCACTCCTCACTCACCTCACTCCTCACTCACTCACCTCACTCCTCACTCACCTCACTCACCTCACTCACTCCTCACTCACCTCACTCACCTCACTCACTCCTCACTCACTGCTCACTCACCTCACTCACCTCACTCACTCCTCACTCACTGCTCACTCACCTCACTCACCTCACTCACTCCTCACTCACCTCACTCACTCACCTCGCTCACTCACCTCACTCGCTCACTCACCTCACTCACCTCACTCACTCACCTCACTCCTCACTCACCTCACTCACCTCACTCACTCCTCACTCACCTCACTCACCTCACTCACCTCGCTCACTCACCTCACTCACTCCTCACTCACTCACCTCACTCACTCACCTCGCTCACTCACCTCACTCACCTCACTCACTCCTCACTCACCTCACTCACCTCACTCACCTCGCTCACTCACCTCACTCACCTCACTCACCTCACTCACCTCGCTCACTCACCTCACTCACTCCTCACTCACTCACCTCACTCACTCACTCACCTCACTCACCTCACTCACCTCGCTCACTCACCTCACTGCTCACTCACCTCACTCACTGCTCACTCACCTCACTCACCTCACTCACTCCTCACTCACTGCTCACTCACCTCACTCACCTCACTCACCTCACTCACTCACCTCACTGCTCACTCACCTCACTCACTGCTCACTCACCTCACTCACCTCACTCACTCCTCACTCACTGCTCACTCACCTCACTCACCTCACTCACTCCTCACTCACTGCTCACTCACCTCACTCACCTCACTCACTCCTCACTCACTGCTCACTCACCTCACTCACCTCACTCACCTCACTCACTCACCTCACTGCTCACTCACCTCACTCACTGCTCACTCACCTCACTCACCTCACTCACTGCTCACTCACCTCACTCACCTCACTCACCTCACTCACTCACCTCACTCCTCACTCACCTCACTCACCTCACTCACTCCTCACTCACCTCACTCACCTCACTCACCTCGCTCACTCACCTCACTCACTCCTCACTCACTCACCTCACTCACTCACCTCGCTCACTCACCTCACTCACCTCACTCACTCCTCACTCACCTCACTCACCTCACTCACCTCGCTCACTCACCTCACTCACCTCACTCACCTCACTCACCTCACTCACCTCGCTCACTCACCTCACTCACTCCTCACTCACTCACCTCACTCACTCACTCACCTCACTCACCTCACTCACCTCGCTCACTCACCTCACTGCTCACTCACCTCACTCACTGCTCACTCACCTCACTCACCTCACTCACTCCTCACTCACTGCTCACTCACCTCACTCACCTCACTCACCTCACTCACTCACCTCACTGCTCACTCACCTCACTCACTGCTCACTCACCTCACTCACCTCACTCACTCCTCACTCACTGCTCACTCACCTCACTCACCTCACTCACTCCTCACTCACTGCTCACTCACCTCACTCACCTCACTCACTCCTCACTCACTGCTCACTCACCTCACTCACCTCACTCACCTCACTCACTCACCTCACTGCTCACTCACCTCACTCACTGCTCACTCAACTCACTCACCTCACTCACTCCTCACTCACTGCTCACTCACCTCACTCACCTCACTCACTCCTCACTCACTGCTCACTCACCTCACTCACCTCACTCACTCCTCACTCACCTCACTCACTCACCTCGCTCACTCACCTCACTCGCTCACTCACCTCACTCACCTCACTCACTCACCTCACTCCTCACTCACCTCACTCACCTCACTCACTCCTCACTCACCTCACTCACCTCACTCACCTCGCTCACTCACCTCACTCACTCCTCACTCACTCACCTCACTCACTCACCTCGCTCACTCACCTCACTCACCTCACTCACTCCTCACTCACCTCACTCACCTCACTCACCTCGCTCACTCACCTCACTCACCTCACTCACCTCACTCACCTCACTCACCTCGCTCACTCACCTCACTCACTCCTCACTCACTCACCTCACTCACTCACTCACCTCACTCACCTCACTCACCTCGCTCACTCACCTCACTGCTCACTCACCTCACTCACTGCTCACTCACCTCACTCACCTCACTCACTCCTCACTCACTGCTCACTCACCTCACTCACCTCACTCACCTCACTCACTCACCTCACTGCTCACTCACCTCACTCACTGCTCACTCACCTCACTCACCTCACTCACTCCTCACTCACTGCTCACTCACCTCACTCACCTCACTCACTCCTCACTCACTGCTCACTCACCTCACTCACCTCACTCACTCCTCACTCACTGCTCACTCACCTCACTCACCTCACTCACCTCACTCACTCACCTCACTGCTCACTCACCTCACTCACTGCTCACTCAACTCACTCACCTCACTCACTCCTCACTCACTGCTCACTCACCTCACTCACCTCACTCACTCCTCACTCACTGCTCACTCACCTCACTCACCTCACTCACTCCTCACTCACCTCACTCACTCACCTCGCTCACTCACCTCACTCGCTCACTCACCTCACTCACCTCACTCACTCACCTCACTCCTCACTCACCTCACTCACCTCACTCACTCCTCACTCACCTCACTCACCTCACTCACCTCGCTCACTCACCTCACTCACTCCTCACTCACTCACCTCACTCACTCACCTCGCTCACTCACCTCACTCACCTCACTCACTCCTCACTCACCTCACTCACCTCACTCACCTCGCTCACTCACCTCACTCACCTCACTCACCTCACTCACCTCGCTCACTCACCTCACTCACTCCTCACTCACTCACCTCACTCACTCACTCACCTCACTCACCTCACTCACCTCGCTCACTCACCTCACTGCTCACTCACCTCACTCACTGCTCACTCACCTCACTCACCTCACTCACTCCTCACTCACTGCTCACTCACCTCACTCACCTCACTCACCTCACTCACTCACCTCACTGCTCACTCACCTCACTCACTGCTCACTCACCTCACTCACCTCACTCACTCCTCACTCACTGCTCACTCACCTCACTCACCTCACTCACTCCTCACTCACTGCTCACTCACCTCACTCACCTCACTCACTCCTCACTCACCTCACTCACTCACCTCGCTCACTCACCTCACTCACCTCACTCACTTCACTCACCTCACTCACCTCACTCACTCCTCACTCACCTCACTCACCTCACTCACTCCTCACTCACCTCACTCACCTCACTCACCTCGCTCACTCACCTCACTCACTCCTCACTCACTCACCTCACTCACTCACCTCGCTCACTCACCTCACTCACCTCACTCACTCCTCACTCACCTCACTCACCTCACTCACCTCGCTCACTCACCTCACTCACCTCACTCACCTCACTCACCTCACTCACCTCGCTCACTCACCTCACTCACTCCTCACTCACTCACCTCACTCACTCACTCACCTCACTCACCTCACTCACCTCGCTCACTCACCTCACTGCTCACTCACCTCACTCACTGCTCACTCACCTCACTCACCTCACTCACTCCTCACTCACTGCTCACTCACCTCACTCACCTCACTCACCTCACTCACTCACCTCACTGCTCACTCACCTCACTCACTGCTCACTCACCTCACTCACCTCACTCACTCCTCACTCACTGCTCACTCACCTCACTCACCTCACTCACTCCTCACTCACTGCTCACTCACCTCACTCACCTCACTCACTCCTCACTCACCTCACTCACTCACCTCGCTCACTCACCTCACTCACCTCACTCACCTCACTCACCTCACTCACCTCACTCACTCCTCACTCACCTCACTCACCTCACTCACTCCTCACTCACCTCACTCACCTCGCTCACTCACCTCACTCACTCCTCACTCACTCACCTCACTCACTCACCTCGCTCACTCACCTCACTCACCTCACTCACTCCTCACTCACCTCACTCACCTCACTCACCTCGCTCACTCACCTCACTCACCTCACTCACCTCACTCACCTCACTCACCTCGCTCACTCACCTCACTCACTCCTCACTCACTCACCTCACTCACTCACTCACCTCACTCACCTCACTCACCTCGCTCACTCACCTCACTGCTCACTCACCTCACTCACTGCTCACTCACCTCACTCACCTCACTCACTCCTCACTCACTGCTCACTCACCTCACTCACCTCACTCACCTCACTCACTCACCTCACTGCTCACTCACCTCACTCACTGCTCACTCACCTCACTCACCTCACTCACTCCTCACTCACTGCTCACTCACCTCACTCACCTCACTCACTCCTCACTCACTGCTCACTCACCTCACTCACCTCACTCACTCCTCACTCACCTCACTCACTCACCTCGCTCACTCACCTCACTCACCTCACTCACTGCTCACTCACCTCACTCACCTCACTCACTCCTCACTCACTCCTCTCACACTCACTCAACTCACTCACTCCTCACTCACTCCTCACTCACTCACTCCTCACTCACTCCTCACTCACTCCTCACTCCTCACTCCTCACTCACTCCTCACTCACTCCTCACTCACCTCACTCCTCACTCACTCCTCACTCACTCCTCACTCCCTCACTCACTCCTCACTCACTCCTCACTCACTCACTCACTCCTCACTCACTCCTCACTCACTCACTCACTCCTCACTCACTCCTCACTCACTCACTCCTCACTCACTCCTCACTCACTCACTCCTCACTCACTCCTCACTCACTCACTCCTCACTCACTCCTCACTCACTCCTCACTCACTCACTCCTCACTCACTCCTCACTCACACCTCACTCCTCACTCACTCCTCACTCACTCACTCACTCCTCACTCACTCCTCACTCCCTCACTCACTCCTCACTCACTCCTCACTCACTCACTCCTCACTCACTCCTCACTCACTCACTCCTCACTCCTCACTCACTCACTCCTCACTCACTCCTCACTCACTCCTCACACACTCACTCAACTCACTCACTCCTCACTCACTCCTCACTCACTCACTCACTCCTCACTCACTCCTCACTCACTCCTCACTCCTCACTCACTCCTCCCTCACTCACTCCTCACTCACTCCTCACTCACTCCTCACTCACTCACTCAACTCACTCCTCACTCACTCCTCACTCACTCACTCCTCACTCACTCCTCACTCACTCACTCCTCACTCACTCACTCACTCACTCACTCCCCACTCACTCCTCCCTCATTCACTCACTCCTCACTCACTAACTCCTCACTCACTCCTCACTCAATCCTCACTCACTCACTCCTCACTCATTCAATCCTCACTCACTCATTCAATCCTCACTCACTCCTCACTCACTCACTCCCCACTCACTCCGCACCTCACTCACTCCACACTCACTCACTCCTCACTCACTCCTCACTCACTCACTGCCCACTCACTCACTCCTCACTCACTCCTCACTCCTCACACTCACTCCCCACTCACTCCCCACTCACTCACTCACTCCTCACACACTCACTCCTCACTCACTCATTCCTCACTCACTCCTCACTCACTCACTCCCCACTCACTCCTCCCTCACTCACTCCTCACTCACTCCTCACTCACTCCTCACTCACTCACTCCCCACTCACTCCTCCCTCACTCACTCCTCACTCACTCCTCGCTTGCTTACTCCTCACTCATTCCTCACTCACTTACTCCTCACTCACTCCTCACTCACTCACTCCTCACTCACTCCTCACTCACTCACTCTCATTCTCCAACTCCTCCCCTCGGACTCTCGCTCTCTCCCTCCTCCCCCTCACACTCTCACACACTCTTTGTCCTCCCCCTCAGACTCTCACACTCTGTCCCTCCGCCCCCTCACACTCTCAACCTCTCCCTCAACCACCTCAGTCACTCTCTCCCTCCTTGCCCTCAGAATCTCCCTCTCTCCCTCCTCCCCTTCAGACTCTCCCTCTCTCCCTCCTCCCCCTCAGGATCTCACTCTCTCCCTCCTCCCCCTCAGACACTCACTCTCCCTCCTCCCCTCAGACTCTCACTCTCTCCCTCCTCCACCTCAGACACTCACTCCCCACTCACTCCTCACTTACTCACTCCTCACTCACTCCTCGCTCACTTACTCCTCACTCACTCACTCCCCACTCACTCACTTCTCACACTCACTCCACACTCATTCCTCACTCACTCACTCCTCACTCACTCACTCCCCACTCACTCAATTCTCACACTTACTCCACACTCACTCACCACTCACTCCCCACTCACTCCTCACTCACTCCTCACTCACTCCTCACACTCACTCCCCACTCACTCCTCACTCACTCACTCCCCACTCACTCACTTCTCACACACTCCACACTCATTCCTCACTCACTCACTCACTCCCCACTCACTCCCCACTCACTCCTCACTCACACACACTCGCTCCCAACTCACTCCTACTCACTCACTCCCCACTCACTCACTCCTCACTCACTCCTCACTCACTCCCCACTCACTCCTCACTCACTCCCCCTCACTCCCCCTCACTCACTCCCCACTCACTCCTCACTCACTCACTTCTCACTCCCCACTCACTCCCCACTCACTCCTCACTCACTCCTCACGCACTCACTCCCCACTCACTCCCCCCTCACTCACTCCCCACTCACTCCTCACTCACTCCCCACTCACTCCTCAACCACTCCTCACTCACTCCTCACGCACTCACTCCCCACTCACTCCCCCCTCACTCCCCCCTCACTCACTCCCCACTCACTCCTCACTCACTCACTCCTCACTCACTCACTCACTCCCCACTCACTCACTCACTCCTCACTCACTCCTCACGCACTCACTCCTCACTCACTCCCCACTCACTCACTCCTCACTCACTCACTCCTCACTTACTCACTCACTCCTCACTCACTCCCCACTCACTCATTCACTCCTCACTCACTCCTCACGCACTCACTCCTCACTCACTCCCCACTCACTCACTCCTCACTCACTCACTCCTCACTCACTCACTCCTCACTTACTCACTCACTCCTCACTCACTCACTCACTCCCCACTCACTCATTCACTCCTCACTCACTCCTCACGCACTCACTCCTCACTCACTCCCCACTCACTCCTCACTCACTCACTCCTCACTCACTCACTCACTCCCCACTCACTCATTCACTCCTCACTCACTCCTCACGCACTCACTCCTCACTCACTCACTCCTCACTCACTCACTCACTCCCCACTCACTCATTCACTCCTCACTCACTCCCCACTCACTCCTCACTCACTCACTCCTCACTCACTCACTCCTCACTCACTCACTCATTCAATCCTCACTCACTCCTCACTCACTCACTCCCCACTCACTCCGCACCTCACTCACTCCACACTCACTCACTCCTCACTCACTCCTCACTCACTCACTCCCCACTCACTCACTCCTCACTCACTCCTCACTCCTCACACTCACTCCCCACTCACTCCCCACTCACTCACTCACTCCTCACACACTCACTCCTCACTCACTCACTCCTCACTCACTCCTCACTCACTCACTCCCCACTCACTCCTCCCTCACTCACTCCTCACTCACTCCTCACTCACTCCTCACTCACTCACTCCCCACTCACTCCTCCCTCACTCACTCCTCACTCACTCCTCGCTTGCTTACTCCTCACTCATTCCTCACTCCTCACACTCACTCCCCACTCACTCCCCACTCACTCACTCACTCCTCACACACTCACTCCTCACTCACTCACTCCTCACTCACTCCTCACTCCTCACACTCACTCCCCACTCACTCACTCACTCCTCACACACTCACTCCTCACTCACTCACTCCTCACTCACTCACTCCCCACTCACTCCTCCCTCACTCACTCCTCACTCACTCCTCACTCACTCCTCACTCACTCACTCCCCACTCACTCCTCCCTCACTCACTCCTCACTCACTCCTCGCTTGCTTACTCCTCACTCATTCCTCACTCACTTACTCCTCACTCACTCCTCACTCACTCACTCCTCACTCACTCCTCACTCACTCACTCTCATTCTCCAACTTCTCCCCTCGGACTCTCGCTCTCTCCCTCCTCCCCCTCACACTCTCACACACTCTTTGTCCTCCCCCTCAGACTCTCACACTCTGTCCCTCCGCCCCCTCACACTCTCAACCTCTCCCTCAACCACCTCAGTCACTCTCTCCCTCCTTGCCCTCAGAATCTCCCTCTCTCCCTCCTCCCCTTCAGACTCTCCCTCTCTCCCTCCTCCCCCTCAGGCTCTCACTCTCTCCCTCCTCCCCCTCAGACACTCACTCTCCCTCCTCCCCTCAGACTCTCACTCTCTCCCTCCTCCCCCTCAGACACTCACTCTCCCTCCTCCCCTCAGACTCTCACTCTCCCTCCTCCCCTCAGGCTCTCACTCTCCCTCCTCCCCTCAGGCTCTCACTCTCTCCCTCCTCCCCCTCACACTCTCACACAATCTTTCTCCTCCCCCTCAGACTCTCTCACTCACTCACTCCCCACTCACTCCTCACTTACTCACTCCTCACTCACTCCTCGCTCACTTACTCCTCACTCACTCACTCCCCACTCACTCACTTCTCACACTCACTCCACACTCATTCCTCACTCACTCACTCCTCACTCACTCACTCCCCACTCACTCAATTCTCACACTTACTCCACACTCACTCACCACTCACTCCCCACTCACTCCTCACTCACTCCTCACTCACTCCTCACACTCACTCCCCACTCACTCCTCACTCACTCACTCCCCACTCACTCACTTCTCACACTCACTCCACACTCATTCCTCACTCACTCACTCACTCACTCCCCACTCACTCCCCACTCACTCCTCACTCACACTCACTCACTCCCAACTCACTCCTACTCACTCACTCCCCACTCACTCACTCCTCACTCACTCCTCACTCACTCCTCACTCACTCACTCACTCCTCACTCACTCCCCACTCACTCCTCACTCACTCCCCCCTCACTCCCCCTCACTCACTCCCCACTCACTCCTCACTCACTCACTCCTCACTCCCCACTCACTCCCCACTCACTCCTCACTCACTCCTCACGCACTCACTCCCCACTCACTCCCCCCTCACTCCCCCCTCACTCACTCCCCACTCACTCCTCACTCACTCCCCACTCACTCCTCACTCACTCCTCACTCACTCACTCACTCCTCACTCACTCCTCACGCACTCACTCCCCACTCACTCCCCCCTCACTCCCCCCTCACTCACTCCCCACTCACTCCTCACTCACTCCCCACTCACTCCTCACTCACTCACTCCTCATTCACTCACTCACTCCCCACTCACTCACTCACTCCTCACTCACTCCTCACGCACTCACTCCTCACTCACTCCCCACTCACTCACTCCTCACTCACTCACTCCTCACTTACTCACTCACTCCTCACTCACTCACTCACTCCCCACTCACTCATTCACTCCTCACTCACTCCTCACGCACTCACTCCTCACTCACTCCCCACTCACTCACTCCTCACTCACTCACTCCTCACTCACTCACTCCTCACTTACTCACTCACTCCTCACTCACTCACTCACTCCCCACTCACTCATTCACTCCTCACTCACTCACTCCTCACTCACTCCCCACTCACTCCTCACTCACTCACTCCTCACTCACTCACTCACTCCCCACTCACTCATTCACTCCTCACTCACTCCTCACGCACTCACTCCTCACTCACTCACTCCTCACTCACTCACTCCCCACTCACTCATTCACTCCTCACTCACTCCCCACTCACTCCTCACTCACTCACTCCTCACTCACTCCTCACTCACTCCTCACTCACTCACTCCTCACTCACTCACTCCTCCCTCACTCACTCCTCACTCACTCCCCACTCACTCATTCACTCCTCACTCACTCCTCACGCACTCACTCCTCACTCACTCACTCCTCACTCACTCCCCACTCACTCCTCACTCACTCACTCCTCACTCACTCCCCACTCACTCCTCACTCATTCACTCCTCACTCACTCCCCACTCACTCCTCACTCACTCCTCACGCACTCACTCCTCACTCACTCCTCACTCACTCCTCACTCACTCCTCACTCACACTCCTCACTCACTCACTCCTCACTCACTCCCCACTCACTCCTCACTCACTCACTCCTCACTCACTCCCCACTCACTCACTCCCCACTCACTCCTCACTCAATCACTCCTCACTCACTCCTCACTCACTCCTCACTCACTTACTCCTCACTCACTCACTCCTCACTCACTCTCATTCTCCAACTCCTCCCCTCGGACTCTCACTCTCTCCCTCCTCCCCCTCACACTCTCACACACTCTTTGTCCTCCCCCTCAGACTCTCACACTCTGTCCCTCCGCCCCCTCACACTCTCACCCTCTCCCTCAACCACCTCAGACAGTCACTCTCTCCCTCCTTGCCCTCAGAATCTCCCTCTCTCCCTCCTCCCCTTCAGACTCTCCCTCTCTCCCTCCTCCCCCTCAGGCTCTCACTCTCTCCCTCCTCCCCCTCAGACACTCACTCTCCCTCCACCCCTTCAGACTCTCCCTCTCTCCCTCCTCCCCCTCAGGCTCTCACTCTCTCCCTCCTCCCCCTCACACTCTCACACAATCTTTCTCCTCCCCCTCAGTCTCTCTCACTCACTCACTCCCACTCACTCCTCACTCACTCACTCCTCACTCACACGTCTCATTCACTCCTTGCTCACTGACTCCTCACTCACTCCACACACACTCACTCCTCACTCTCTCCCTCCTTCCCCTCACACTCTCACACACTCTTTGTCCTCCCCCTCAGACTCTCACACTCTGTCCCTCCGCCCCCTCACACACTCACCCTCTCCCTCAACCACCTCAGACAGTCACTCTCTCCCTCCTCGCCCTCAGAATCTCCCTCTCTCCCTCCTCCCCTTCAGAGTCACACTCTCTCCCTCCTCCCCCTCAGACACTCACTCTCCCTCCTCCCCTCAGACTCTCACTCTCTTCCTCCTCACCCTCAGACACTCACTCTCCCTCCTCCCCTCAGGCTCTCACTCTCTCCCTCTTCCCCTCAGACTCTCACTCTCTCCCTCCTCCCCTCAGACTCTCACTCTCTCCTTCCTCCCCCTCAGACACTCTCACTCTCTTCCTCCTCACCCTCAGACACTCACTCTCCCTCCTCCCCTCAGACTCTCACTCTCTCCCTCCTCCCCTCAGGCTCTCACTCTCCCTCCTCCCCTCAGGCTCTCACTCTCTCCCTCCTCCCCTCAGGCTCTCACTCTCTCCCTCCTCCCCCTCACACTCTCACACAATCTTTCTCCTCCCCCTCAGACTCTCTCACTCACTCACTCCCACTCACTCCTCACTTACTCTCTCCTCACTCCCTCCTCGCTCACTTACTCCTCACTCACTCACTCCTCACTCACACGTCTCATTCACTCCTTGCTCACTGACTCCTCACTCACTACTCACTCACTTACTCCTCACTCACTCACTCCTCACTCACTCCCTCCTCACTCTCTCCCTCCTCCCCTCACACCCTCACTCTCTCCCTCCTCCCCTCACACTATCTTTCTCCTTCCCCTCACACTCTCCCTCCCCCTCACACACTCTCACACTCTCCCCTCACACCCTCAGACACTCACTCTCTCCCTCCTCCTCAAACTCTCTCACTCCCCCTCCTCCCCTCAGACACTCACTTTCTCCTTCCTCCCCCTCAGACTGTCTCACTTTCCCTCCTCTCCCTGAGACACTCACTCTCTCTCTCCTCCCCTCACATACTCACTCTCTCTCTCCTCACCCTCAGACTCTCACACTCTCCCTCCTCTCCCTCTGACACTCACACTCACCTACCTACCCCTCAGACTCTCACACTCTCCCTCCTCTCCCTCTGACACTCACACTCACCTACCTACCCCTCAGACTCTCTCACTCTCTCTCCTCCCCCTCAGACTCTCTCACACTCTCCCTCCTGACCCTCAGACACTCACTCTCTCCCTCCTCCCCCTCACACTCTCACTCCCTCTCTCCCTCCTCCCCCTCACACTCTCACTCTCTCTCCTCCCCCTCAGACCCTCACTCTCTCCCTCCTCACCCTCAGACCCTCACTCTCTCCCTCCTCCCTCTCAGACTGTCAGACACTCTTTTACCTCCCTGTCAGACACTCACTCTCTCCCTCCTCCCCCTCACACTCTCACTCTCTCTCTCCTCCCCCTCACACTCTCACTCTCTCTCTCCTCCCCCTCACACACTCACTCTCTCCCTCCTCCCCCTCACACTCTCACTCTCTCTCTCCTCCCCCTCACACTCTCACTCTCTCTCTCCTCCCCCTCACACACTCACTCTCTCCCTCCTCCCCCTCACACTCTCACTCTCTCTCTCCTCCCCCTCAGACACTCACACTCTCTCCTCCCCCTCTCACTCTCTCCCTCCTCCTCCTCAGACACTCACACTTTCCCTCCTCCCCCTCACGCTCACTCACTCTCTCTCTCCTCCCCCTCACATCTCTCTCTCCCTCCTCCCCCTCTCACTCTCTCCCTCCTCCTCCTCAGACACTCACACTCTCCCTCCTCCTCCTCAGACACTCACTCTCTCCCTCCTCCCCCTCATATTCTCACTCTCTCCCTCCCACTCCTCACACTCTCTCTCCTCCCCCTCAGACTCTCTCAATCTCTCCTTCCTCCCCCTCAGACACTCACTCTCTCCCTCCCATCCCTCAGACACTCACTCTCTCCATCCTCCCCCTCAGACACTCTCCCTCCTCCCCCTCACTCTCACTCTCTCCTGCCTCCCCCTCAGACTCTCTCCCTCCTCCCCCTCACTCTCACTCTCTCCCTCTTCCCTCTCAAATTCTCACTCTCTCTCCTCCCCCTCAGACCCTCACTCTCTCCCTCCTCCCCCTCACACTCTCTCTCTCCTCCTCCTCTGACACTCACTCTCTCCTTCCTCCCCCTCAGACTCTCACCCTCTCCCTCCTTCCCCTCAGACACTCACTCCCTCCCTCCTCTCCCTCAGATTCTCTCTCCCACCTCCCCCCAGACACACAGTCTCTCCCTCCTCCCCTCCTCCCCCTCAGACATTCACTCCCTCCCTCCTCCCCCTCAGACATTCACTCCCTCCCTCCTCCCCTCATATTCTCACTCTCTCCCTCCTCCCCCTCAGACTCTCACTCTCTCCCTCCTCCCCTCATATTCTCACTCTCTCCCTCCTCCCCCTCAGACTCTCACTCTCTCCTTCCTCCCCCTCACGCACACTCACTCCCTCCCTCCTCCCCAAAAAACACTCACTCTCTCCCTCCTCCCCCCACACTGTCTCACTCTCTCCCTCCTCCCCATCATATTCTCACTCTCTCCCTCCTCCCCCTCATATTCTCACTCTCTCCCTCCTCCCCCTCAGACTCTCACTCTCTCCCTCCTCCCCCTCACACTCTCACACTCTCTCCCTCCTCCCCCTCAGACTCTCACTCTCTCCCTCCTCCCCCTCATATTCTCACTCTCTCCCTCCTCCCCCTCAGACACTCACTCTCTCCCTCCTCTCCCTCCTCCCCCTCACACTCTCACACTCTCTCCCTCCTCCCCTCATATTCTCACTCTCTCCCTCCTCCCCCTCAGACTCTCACTCTCTCCTTCCTCCCCCTCACGCACACTCACTCCCTCCCTCCTCCCCAAAAAACACTCACTCTCTCCCTCCTCCCCCCACACTGTCTCACTCTCTCCCTCCTCCCCATCATATTCTCACTCTCTCCCTCCTCCCCCTCATATTCTCACTCTCTCCCTCCTCCCCCTCAGACTCTCACTCTCTCCCTCCTCCCCCTCACACTCTCACACTCTCTCCCTCCTCCCCCTCAGACTCTCACTCTCTCCCTCCTCCCCCTCATATTCTCACTCTCTCCCTCCTCCCCCTCAGACACTCACTCTCTCCCTCCTCTCCCTCCTCCCCCTCACACTCTCACACTCTCTCCCTCCTCCCCCTCATATTCTCACTCTCTCCCACCTCCCCCTCAGACACTCACTCTCTCCCTCCTCCCCTCAGACACTCACTCCCTCCCTCCTCTCCCTCAGATTCTCTCTCCCACCTCCCCCCAGACACACAGTCTCTCCCTCCTCCCCTCCTCCCCCTCAGACATTCACTCCCTCCCTCCTCCCCCTCAGACATTCACTCCCTCCCTCCTCCCCTCATATTCTCACTCTCTCCCTCCTCCCCCTCAGACACTCACTCTCTCCCTCCTCCCCCTCACACTCTCACACTCTCTCCCTCCTCCCCCTCATATTCTCACTCTCTCCCACCTCCCCCTCAGACACTCACCCTCTCCCTCCTTCCCCTCAGACACTCACTCCCTCCCTCCTCTCCCTCAGATTCTCTCTCCCACCTCCCCCCAGACACACAGTCTCTCCCTCCTCCCCTCCTCCCCCTCAGACATTCACTCCCTCCCTCCTCCCCCTCAGACATTCACTCCCTCCCTCCTCCCCTCATATTCTCACTCTCTCCCTCCTCCCCCTCAGACTCTCACTCCCTCCCTCCTCCCCTCATATTCTCACTCTCTCCCTCCTCCCCCTCAGACTCTCACTCTCTCCTTCCTCCCCCTCACGCACACTCACTCCCTCCCTCCTCCCCAAAAAACACTCACTCTCTCCCTCCTCCCCCCACACTGTCTCACTCTCTCCCTCCTCCCCCTCATATTCTCACTCTCTCCCTCCTCCCCCTCATATTCTCACTCTCTCCCTCCTCCCCCTCAGACTCTCACTCTCTCCCTCCTCCCCCTCACACTCTCACACTCTCTCCCTCCTCCCCCTCAGACTCTCACTCTCTCCCTCCTCCCCCTCATATTCTCACTCTCTCCCTCCTCCCCCTCAGACACTCACTCTCTCCCTCCTCCCCCTCACACTCTCACACTCTCTCCCTCCTCCCCCTCATATTCTCACTCTCTCCCACCTCCCCCTCAGACACTCACTCTCTCCCTCCTCCCCTCACGCTTTCTCACTCTCTCCCTCCTCCCCCTCGGACACTCACATTCGCCCTCCTCCCCCTCAGACTCTCACTCTCTCCCTCCTCCCCCTCATATTCTCACTCTCTCCCTCTTCCCCCACAGACACCCCCACTCACCCTCCTTCCCCTCAGACTCTCTAACACTCTCCCTCCTCCCCCTCAGACACTCACTCCCTCCTCCCCTCACACTCTCTCCTTCCTCCCCCTCAGACACTCACTCTCTCCCTCCACCCCTCACACTCTGTCACTCTCTCCCTCCTCCCCCTCACACTCTCACTCTCTCCCTCCTCCCCCTCAGACACTCACTCTCTCCCTCCTCCCTTCATATTCTCACTCTCTCCCTCCTCCCCCTCAGACTCTCACTCTCTCCCTCCTCCCCTCACACTCTCTCACTCTCTCCCTCCTCCCCCTCAGACACTCACTCTCTCTCTCCTTCCCCTCAGACTCTCACTCTCTCCCTCCTCCCCTCACACTCTCTCACTCTCTCCCTCTTTCCCCTCAGACACTCACTCTCTCCCTCCTTCCCCTCAGACACTCACTCTCTCCCTCCTCCCCTCACACTCTCTCACTCTCTCCCTCCTCCCCCTCGGACACTCACATTCGCCCTCCTCCCCCTCACTCTCTCCCTCCTCCCCCTCAGACTCTCACTCTCTCCCTCCTCCCCCTCAGACTCTCACTCTCTCCCTCCTCCCCCTCATATTCTCCCTCTCTCCCTCTTCCCCCACAGACACCCCCACTCACCCTCCTTCCCCTCAGACTCTCTAACACTCTCCCTCCTCCCCCTCAGACACTCACTCCCTCCTCCCCTCACACTCTCTCCTTCCTCCCCCTCAGACACTCACTCTCTCCCTCCTCCCCTCACACTCTGTCACTCTCTCCCTCCTCCCCCTCACACTCTCACTCTCTCCCTCTTCCCCCACAGACACCCCCACTCACCCTCCCTCCCCCTCAGACTCTCACTCTCTCCCAACTCCCTTCATGTTCTTACTCTCTCCCTCCTCCCCCTCAGACTCTCACTCTCTCCCTCCTCCCCTCACACTCTCTCACTCTCTCCCTCCTTCCCCTCAGACTCTCACTCTCTCCATCCTCCCCCTCATATTCTCACTCTCTCTCTCCTTCCCCTCAGACACTCACTCTCTCTCTCCTCCCCCTCAGACTCTCACTCTCTCCCTCCTTCCCCTCAGACTGTCACACACTCACTTTCCCTCAGACACTCACTCTCTCCCTCCTCCCCCTCAGACTCACATTCTCCCTCCTCCCCCTCAGACTCACTCTCTCCCTCCTCCCCCTCAGACTCACTCTCTCCCTCCTCCCTTCATATTCTCACTCTCTCTCTCCTCCCCCTCAGACTCTCACTCTCTCCCTCCTCCCCTCACACTCTCTCACTCTCTCCCTCTTTCCCCTCAGACACTCACTCTCTCCCTCCTTCCCCTCAGACACTCACTCTCTCCCTCCTCCCCCTCAGACTCACTCTCTCCCTCCTCCCCCTCAGACTCACTCTCTCCCTCCTCCCTTCATATTCTCACTCTCTCTCTCCTCCCCCTCAGACTCTCACTCTCTCCCTCCTTCCCCTCAGACTGTCACACACTCACTTTCCCTCAGACACTCACTCTCTCCCTCCTCCCCCTCAGACTCTCACTCTCTCCCTCCTCCCCCTCACTCTCCCTCTCTCTCTCCTCCCCCTCAGACTCTAACTCTCTCCCTCCTCCCCCTCAGACACTCACTCTCTCCCTCCTCCCCCTCAGACTCTCACTCTCTCCCTCCTCCCCCTCATATTCTCACTCTCTCTCTCCTCCCCCTCAGACTCTCACTCTCTCCCTCCTTCCCCTCAGACTGTCACACACTCACTTTCCCTCAGACACTCACTCTCTCCCTCCTCCCCCTCAGACTCTCACTCTCCCTCCTCCCCCTCACTCTCCCTCTCTCTCTCCTCCCCCTCAGACTCACTCTCTCCCTCCTCCCCCTCAGACTCACTCTCTTCCTCCTTCCCCTCAGACTGTCACACACTCACTTTCCCTCAGACACTCACTCTCTCCCTCCTCCCCCTCAGACTCTCACTCTCCCTCCTCCCCCTCACTCTCCCTCTCTCCCTCCTCTCCCTCAGACACTCACTCTCTACCTCCTTCCCCTCAGACACTCACTCTCTCCCTCCTCCCCCTCAGACACTCACTCTCTCCCTCCTCCCCCTCAGAATCACTCTCCCTCCTCCCCCTCAGACTCACTCTCTCCCTCCTCCCTTCATATTCTCACTCTCTCTCTCCTCCCCCTCAGACACTCACTCTCTCCCTCCTCCCCCTCAGACTCACTCTCTCCCTCCTCCCCCTCAGACTCACTCTCTTCCTCCTTCCCCTCAGACTGTCACACACTCACTTTCCCTCAGACACTCACTCTCTCCCTCCTCCCCCTCAGACTCTCACTCTCCCTCCTCCCCCTCACTCTCCCTCTCTCCCTCCTCTCTCTCAGACACTCACTCTCCACCTCCTTCCCCTCAGACACTCACTCTCTCCCTCCTCCCCCTCAGACACTCACTCTCTCCCTCCTCCCCCTCAGAATCACTCTCTCCCTCCTCCCCCTCAGACTCACTCTCTCCCTCCTCCCTTCATATTTCCACTCTCTCTCTCCTCCCCCTCAGACACTCACTCTCTCCCTCCTCCCCCTCAGACTCTAACTCTCTCCCTCCTCCCCCTCACTCTCCCTCTCTCTCTCCTCCCCCTCAGACACTCACTCTCTCCCTCCTTCCCCTCAGACACTCACTCTCTCTCTCCTCCCCCTCAGACTCACTCTCTCCCTCCTCCCCCTCATATTCTCACTCTCTCTCTCCTCCCCCTCAGACTCTCACTCTCTCCCTCCTCCCCCTCACTCTCCCTCTCTCTCTCCTCCCCCTCAGACTCTCACTCTCTCCCTCCTCCCCCTCACTCTCCCTCTCTCTCTCTCCTCCACCTCAGACACTCACTCTCTCCCTCCTTGCCTTCAGACTCTCACACACTCACTTTCCCTCAGACTCAAACTCTCTCCGTCCTCCCTCAGATAGTTACGAGGGTTTGTGGGGTGCTATGAGGGCGAGCTGTCCAGGTGGATGGGGGGAGATGTGCAGGCACCACTGTCTCTGCCCCGGGGGCTGTTTGGAAACTGCCCAGCCCAACTTCAGTCTGAACCTGGAGGGCCCCCTGAACGTGGCAGAGCTGCAGAATCCAAAGTGCAAGGCAAGAATGCCCAGATCCAGAGAGGGCTCTGCTGCTGAGGACAGCTCCTGGGTGAAAGAAACCCAGACAACCTTCTGTCAGTAACAATCCAACAACCAGACACCATGGTACGGCCTCACAATTCATCATCAAGAGAGGGCCGCACTGTCAGAGGGTCAGTACTGAGGGAGTGCTGCACTGTCAGAGGGTCAGTGCTGAGGGAGTGCCACACTGTCAGAGGGTCAGTACTGAGGGAGTGCTGCACTGTCAGAGGGTCAGTGCTGAGGGAGTGCCACACTGTCAGAGGGTCAGTACTGAGGGAGTGCCACACTGTCAGAGGGTCAGTGCTGAGGGAGTGCCACACTGTCAGAGGGTCAGTGCTGAGGGAGTGCCGCACTGTCAGAGGGTCAGTACTGAGGGAGTGCCGCACTGTCAGAGGGTCAGTACTGAGGGAGTGCCGCACTGTCAGAGGGTCAGTGCTGAGGGAGTGCCGCACTGTCAGAGAGTCAGTACTGAGGGAGTGGGCACTGTCAGGGGGTCAGTACTGAGGGAGTGCCACACTGTCAGAGGGTCAGTGCTGAGGGAGTGCCGCACTGTCAGAGGGTCAGTGCTGAGGGAGTGTCACACTGTCAGAGGGTCAGTACTGAGGGAGTGCCGCACTGTCAGAGGGTCAGTACTGAGGGAGTGCCGCACTGTCAGAGGGTCAGTACTGAGGGAGTGCTGCACTCTCCGAGGGTCAATACTGAGGGAGTGCTGCACTGTCAGAGGGTCAGTACTGAGGGAGTGTCGCACTGTCAGAGGGTCAGTACTGAGGGAGAGTCGCACTGTCAGAGGGTCAGTACTGAGGGAGTGCTGCACTGTCAGAGGGTCAGTACTGAGGGAGTGCCGCACTGTCAGAGGGTCAGTACTGAGGGAGTGCCACTCTGTCAGAGGGTCAGTGCTGAGGGAGTGCCACACTGTCAGAGGGTCAGTGCTGAGGGAGTGCCGCACTGTCAAGGGGCAGTACTGAGGGAGTGCCGCACAGTCAGAGGGTCAGTACTGAGGGAGTGATACACTGTCAGAGGGTTAGTACTGAGGGAGTGCTGCACTGTCAGAGGGTCAGTGCTGAGGGAGTGCCGCACTGTCGGAGGGTCAGTACTGAGGGAGTGCCGCACTGTCAGAGGGTCAGTACTGAGGGAGTGCCACACTGTCAGAGGGTCAGTGCTGAGGGAGTGCCGCACTGTCGGAGGGTCAGTACTGAGGGAGTGCCGCACTGTCAGAGGGTCAGTACTGAGGGAGTGCTGCACTGTCAGAGGGTCAGTGCTGAGGGAGTGCCACACTGTCAGAGGGTCAGTACTGAGGGAATGTCGCACTGTCGGAGGGTCAGTACTGAGGGAGTGCCGCACTGTCGGAGGGTCAGTACTGAGGGAGTGCCGCACTGTCGGAGGGTCAGTACTGAGGGAGTGCCGCACTGTCGGAGGGTCAGTACTGAGGGAGTGCCGCACTGTCAGAGGGTCAGTACTGAGGGAGTGCCACACTGTCAGAGGGTCAGTGCTGAGGGAGTGCTGCACGGTCAGAGGGTCAGTACTGAGGGAGTGCCGCACTGTCGGAGGGTCAGTACTGAGGGAGTGTCACACTGTCACAGGGTCAGTACTGAGGGTGTGCTGCACTGTCAGAGGGTCAGTACTGAGGGAGTGCCGCACTGTCAGAGGGTCAGTACTGAGGGAGTGTCACACTGTCAGAGGGTCAGTACTGAGGGAGTGCCGCACTGTGGGAGGGTCAGTACTGAGGGAGGGCTGCACTGTCAGAGGGTCAGTACTGAGGGAGTGCCGCACTGTCAGAGGGTCAGTACTGAGGGAGTGTCACACTGTCAGAGGGTCAGTACTGAGGGAGTGCCGCACTGTCAGAGGGTCAGTACTGAGGGAGTGCCGCACTGTCAGAGGGCCAGTACTGAGGGAGTGCCGCACTGTCGGAGGGTCAGTACTGAGGGAGTGTCGCACTGTCAGAGGGCCAGTACTGAGGGAGTGCCGCACTGTCGGAGGGTCAGTACTGAGGGAGTGCTGCACTGTTAGAGGGTCAGTGCTGAGGGAGTGCCGCACTGTCGGAGGGTCAGTACTGAGGGAGTGCCGCACTGTCAGAGGGTCAGTGCTGAGGGAGTGCCGCACTGTCAGAGGGTCAGTGCTGAGGGAGTGCCGCACTGTCAGAGGGTCAGTACTGAGGGAGTGCCGCACTGTCGGAGGGTCAGTACTGAGGGAGTGCCGCACTGTCAGAGGGTCAGTACTGAGGGAGTGCCGCACTGTCAGAGGGTCAGTGCTGAGGGAGTGCCGCACTGTCAGAGGGTCAGTACTGAGGGAGTGCCGCACTGTCGGAGGGTCAGTGCTGAGGGAGTGCCGCACTGTCAGAGGGTCAGTACTGAGGGAGTGCCGCACTGTCAGAGGGTCAGTACTGAGGGAGTGCCGCACTGTCGGAGGGTCAGTACTGAGGGAGTGCCGCACTGTCAGAGGGTCAGTACTGAGGGAGTGCTGCACTGTCGGAGGGTCAGTACTGAGGGAGTGTCACACTGTCGGAGGGTCAGTACTGAGGGAGTGTCACACTGTCAGAGGGTCAGTGCTGAGGGAGTGTCACACTGTCAGAGGGTCAGGACTGTGTGAAGTTTGCAGAGGTGGCATTGTTTGGATGGAGTAGTAAATTGAGGGGCTGTCAATCTGTTCAGGTCAATGTATGAAGAGCCCTGATCTTTCTGTAATCTCAAACTGGGCCTTTCTCTCCTCCCTCTCGGCCTGTGCACTCTCTCTCTCTCTCTCTCTCCCTCTCTCTCTCTCCCTCCCTGTCTCTCTCCCTCCCTGTCTCTCTCCCTCCCTGTCTCTCTCTCTCTCTCTCCCTCTCTTGCTCTCTCTCAGCCTGTGGACTATCTCACTCCCTCTCTCTCTCTCTCTCTGTCTCAGCCTGTGGACTATCTCTCTCTCTCTCTCTCTCGTTCCCTCAGTGGGTCAGTATTTGTTTGACTCCAGCAGCCATTGGGGGAGTGCAGTTTCTGGAGTGTGATTGAGGAGATCCAAACCCTGTCCCTGTTGCTGTTTCCTCTGCACCTTGATGAGATCCTCGTCGGTCAGCAGCAGGACAGTCTTCACATTGTTGACACCTGTCTGTTTGAAGAATTTCTTCAGTTCCTCCTGGAAGTCGCTGTGGTTGTAATTTTGTCGGATGGAAAGCACGGCGAGCTCACAGTCCGCAACGTAGCAGGCCAGGCTGGAGTTGGTTAACTTGCCCGTACTGTCCACTCCCACCTGGGTGAACAACAACAGCATGGGAACAACGTTCGGCTTGGGACTGAACACACCTCAGACAAGGCATTCTACAATCAAACCCGACAGGCCTGGGAAATGAAAACTTCACAACAAAACCAGCCTGAGCCCCACAGGCAGCACTTGGGGGGGGGGGGGGGGGGAGAACAAAGAGAGAGAGAGAAAGTTGCATTTCACAGGGTAAAATACGTAAACTCCAAGGATCTCCCAGAAATTTCTTGGGGGTTTCAATGAGATTTGTGGCCAGAAACTCTGCATTTTCACTCACTCCGTGACCAGGTGAGAAATTGTCAGGAGGCAAAGTAATCAAAGAATTGCCATGAGTGGAAACCTGAAAGAACAAGACAACTTGCTGGAGAACATTGGTACACTGTACAGTGCTGCTGCATTTGTGCTGACATACAGAGGGAGTTCACAAGATAAAAGCAAGTTAGTTTGCAATAAAACCCCTCCTGGGATATTAGTTGGGGCTGAATCCCGTTTTCCCTATCTTTGCTCCACAGCCAGACATGTGGTGTGTTCATATCTCACTCCCTTTGTGATCATTAGCTTCTCCGCACTCCTCTCTCCCTCTACAGACCCTCACTTCAGACCACTGAGTGCACAGTATCCTGCAGTGTGCCTGCACCCCATCCACTCTCCCACCTGACAGACTCGTTTCCAAGCCCAACTCACAAAGATATAGGGAGGTAGGCAGACAGGGAGAAAGATGGCGTATGTGTCTGTGAAATAGAGATCGAGAGAGAGAGAGAGAGAGGTGGATAAAGAGAGAGAAAAAGAGGTAGTATGTGTGTGCGTGTGTGTGTGTCTGGGTGTGGGGGTGTGGGTGGGTGTGTGTGTGAGAGAGAGACAGAGACAGACAGACAGAGGGAAACAGGAAGCAGTATATACCATCATCAGGTGTCCCCCAGGTTGACTGAACACTCGGGCAGCTCGGACAATGTGTTCCACAGCTTCTTTAAAGAACACGGGATGAGAGACCTGGAGAGTGAAACACACAAACACACAGTCTCAGCTTCACCATTAACATCAATGTTCACATCATTGTCACAGTCTTTACAAATCCCATTGTCCCCAACACTGTCCCCATCACTGTCACAGTCCCCATCACAGTCCCCATCACTGTCCCCATCACTGTCACGGTCCCCAACACTGTCCCTATCACTGTCACAGTCCCCATCACAGTCCCCATCACTGTCCCCATCACTGTCACGGTCCCCAACACTGTCCCTATCACTGTCACAGTCCCCATCACTGTCCCCATCACTGTCACAGTCCCCAACACTGTCCCTATCACTGTCTCTGCCCCATCACTGTCTCTTTCCCCATCACTGTCACTGACCCCATCACAGTCACTGACCCCATCACAGTCACTGACCGCATAACTGTAACTATCCCAATCACTGTCTCTGTCCCCATTCAGTGTCATTATCCCCATCACTGTCTCTGGCCCCATCACAGTCACTCACCCCATCGCTGTCACTGTCGCCATCACTGTCTCTGTCGCCATCACTGTCTCTGTCCCCATCACTGTCTCTGTCCCCATCACTGTCACTGTCCCCATCACTGTCACTGTCCCCATCACTGTCACTGTCCCCATCACTGACTCTGTCCCCATCACTGTCACTGTCCCCATCACAGTCTCTATCCCCATCACTGTCACTGTCGCCATCACTGTCACTGTCGCCATCACTGTCACTGTCCCCATCACTGTCACTGTCCCCATCACTGACTGTCCCCATCACTGTCACTGTCCCCATCACTGACTCTGTCCCCATCACTGTCACTGTCCCCATCACAGTCTCTATCCCCATCGCTGTCACTGTCGCCATCACAGTCACTGTCCCCATCAATGTCACTGTCCCCATCACTGACTCTGTCCCCATCACTGTCACTGTCCCCATCACTGTCACTGTCCCCATCACTGACTGTCCCCATCACTGTCACTGTCCCCATCACAGTCACTGTCTCCATCACTGTCACTGTCCCCATTACTGTCAATGTCTCCATCACTGTCTCTGTCCCCATCACTGTCACTGTCTCCATCACTGTCACTGTCCCCATCACTGTCTCTTTCTCCATCACTGTCTCTGTCCCCATCACTGTCCCTGTCCCCATCACTGTCACTGTCCCCATCACTGTCACTGACCCCATCACTGTCACTGACCCCATCACTGTCACTAACCCCATTACTGTCACTGTCTCCATCACTGTCACTGTCCCCATTACTGTCACTGTCCCCATTACTGTCAATGTCTCCATCACTGTCTCTGTCCCCATCACTGTCACTGTCTCCATCACTGTCACTGTCCCCATCACTGTCACTGTCCCCATCACTGTCACTGACCCCATCACTGTCACTGTCCCTATCACTGTCACGGTCCCCATCACTGTCTCTGTCCCCATCACTGTCTCTGTCCCCATCACTGTCTCTGTCCCCATCACTGTCTCCATCACAGTCACTGTCCCCATCACTGTCACTGTCCCCATCACTGTCACTGACCCCATCACTGTCACTGTCCCCATCACTGTCACTGTCCCCATCACTGTCACTGTCCCTATCACTGTCACGGTCCCCATCACTGTCTCTGTCCCCATCACTGTCACTGACCCCATCACTGTCTCTGTCCCCATCACTGTCACGGTCCCCATCACTGTCTCTGTCCCCATCACTGTCACTGACCCCATCACTGTCTCTGTCCCCATCACTGTCTCTGTCCCCATCACTGTCACGGTCCCCATCAATGTCTCTGTCCCCATCACTGTCACTGCCCCCATCACTATCTCCATCACTGTCACTGTCTCCATCACTGTCTCTGTCTCCATCACTGTCACTGTCCCCATCACTGTCACTGTCTCCATCACTGTCACTTTCCCCATCACTGTCACTGTCTCCATCACTGTCTCTGTCCCCATCACTCACCCCATCACTGTCACTTTCCCCATCACTGTCACTGTCTCCATCACTGTCTCTGTCTCCATCACTGTCTCTGTCTCCATCACTGTCACTGTCCCCATCACTGTCACTGACCCCATCACTGTCACTGTCCCCATTCACTGTCACTTTCCCCATCACTGTCACTGTCTCCATCAATGTCTCTGTCCCCATCATGGTCACTGTCCCCATCACTGTCTCTGTCTCCATCACTGTCTCTGTCTCCATCACTGTCACTGTCTCCATCACTGTCTCTGTCCCCATCACTGTCACTGTTCCCATCACTGTCACTGTCTCCATCACTGTCACTTTCCCCATCACTGTCACTGTCTCCATCACTGTCTCTGTCTCCATCACTGTCTCTGTCTCCATCACTGTCACTGTCCCCATCACTGTCACTGACCCCATCACTGTCACTGTCCCCATTCACTGTCACTTTCCCCATCACTGTCACTGTCTCCATCAATGTCTCTGTCCCCATCATGGTCACTGTCCCCATCACTGTCTCTGTCTCCATCACTGTCACTGTCTCCATCACTGTCTCTGTCTCCATCACTGTCACTGTCCCCATCACTGTCTCTGGCCCCATCACTGTCTCTGGCCCCATCACTGTCTCTGGCCCCATCACAGTCACTCACCCCATCGCTGTCACTGTCCCCATCGCTGTCACTGTCTCCATCACTGTCTCTGTCCCCATCACTGTCACTGTCTCCATCACTGTCTCTGTCCCCATCACTGTCACTGTCCCCATCGCTGTCACTGTCCCCATCACTGTCTCTGTCCCCATCACTGTCACTGTCTCCATCACTGTCTCTGTCCCCATCACTGTCACTGTCCCCATCGCTGTCACTGTCTCCATCACTGTCTCTGTCCCCATCACTCACCCCATCACTGTCACTGTCTCCATCACTGTCTCTGTCTCCATCACTGTCACTGTCTCCATCACTGTCACTGTCCCCATCACTGTCACTGTCTCCATCACTGTCTCTGTCCCCATCACTGTCTCTGGCCCCATCACTCACCCCATCACTGTCACTGTCTCCATCACTGTCTCTGTCCCCATCACTGTCTCTGTCCCCATCACTCACCCCATCACTGTCACTGTCTCCATCACTGTCTCTGTCTCCATCACTGTCACTGTCTCCATCACTGTCTCTGTCCCCATCACTGTCACTGTCCCCATCGCTGTCACTGTCTCCATCACTGTCTCTGTCCCCATCACTCACCCCATCACTGTCACTGTCTCCATCACTGTCTCTGTCTCCATCACTGTCACTGTCTCCATCACTGTCACTGTCCCCATCACTGTCACTGTCTCCATCACTGTCTCTGTCCCCATCACTGTCTCTGGCCCCATCACTGTCTCTGGCCCCATCGCTGTCACTGTCCCCATCGCTGTCACTGTCTCCATCACTGTCTCTGTCCCCATCACTCACCCCATCACTGTCACTGTTCCCATCACTGTCACTGTCTCCATCACTGTCTCTGTCCCCATCACTGTCACTGTCCCCATCACTGTCACTGTCTCCATCACTGTCACTTTCCCCATCACTGTCACTGTCTCCATCACTGTCTCTGTCCCCATCACTGTCACTGTCTCCATCACTGTCTCTGTCCCCATCAATGTCTCTGTCCCCATCACTGTCACTGTCCCCATCACTGTCACTGTCCCCATCACTGTCACTGTCTCCATCACTGTCACTTTCCCCATCACTGTCACTGTCCCCATCACTGTCACTGTCCCTATCACTGTCATTGTCTCCATCACTGTCTCTGTCCCCATCACTGTCTCTGTCCCAATCACTGTCTCTGTCCCAATCACTGTCTCTGTCCCCATCACTGATACTGACCCCATCACTGTCACTGTCCCCATCAATGTCTCTGTCCCCATCACTGTCTCTATCCCAATCACTGTCTCTGTCCGCATCACTGATACTGACCCCATCACTGTCAATGTCTCCATCAATGTCTCTGTCCCCATCACTGTCTCTATCCCAATCACTGTCTCTGTCCGCATCACTGATACTGACCCCATCACTGTCAATGTCCCCATCGCTGTCTCTGTCCCCAACACTGTCTCTGTCCCCATCACTGTCTCTGTCCCCATCACTGTCACTGTCCCCATCGCTGTCTCTGTCCCCAACACTGTCTCTGTCCCCATCACTGTCTCTATCCCCATCGCTGTCACTGTCGCTATCACTGTCACTGTCCCCAACACTGACTCTATCTCCATCACTATCTCTGGCCCCATTACTGTCTCTGGCCCCATCACAGTCACTCACCCCATCACTGTCACTGTCTCCATCACTGTCTCTGTCCCCATCACTGTCACTGTCCCCATCGCTGTCACTGTCGCTATCACTGTCACTGTCTCCATCACTGTCTCTGGCCCCATCACTGTCACTGTCCCCATCACTGTCTCTGTCCCCATCAATGTCTCTGACCCCATCACTGTCTCTGTCTCCATCACTGTCACTGTCCCCATCACTGTCACTGCCCCCATCACTGTCACTGACCCCATCACTGTCCCCATCACTGTCACTGTCCCCATCACTGTCTCTGTCCCCATCACTGTCACTGTCCCCAACACTGTCACTGACCCCATCACTGTCACTGTCTCCATCACTGTCACTGTGCCCAGCACTGTCCCCATCACAGTCACTCTCCCCATCACTGTCACGGACCCCATCACTGTCACTGTCCCCATCACTGTCACTGTGCCCAGCACTGACTCTGTCTCCATCACTGTCTCTGTCCCCATCAATGTCTCTGACCCCATCACTGTCACTGTCCCCATCACTGTCCCCATCACTGTCTCTGTCTACATCACTGTCACTCTCCCCATCACTGTCACTGACCCCATCACTGTCCCCATCACTGTCACTCTCCCCATCAATGTCACGGACCCCATCACTGTCCCCATCACTGTCACTGTCCCCATCACTGTCTCTGACCCCATCACTGTCACTGTCCCCATCACTGTCCCCATCACTGTCACTGTCCCCATCACTGTCTCTGTCCCCATCACTGTCTCTGTCTCCATCACTGTGACTGTCCCCATCACTGTCTCTGTCTCCATCACTGTCCCCATCACTGTCTCAGTCCCCATCACTGTCACTGTGCCCATCACTGTCCCCATCACTGTCACTCTCCCCATCACTGTCACGGACCCCATCACTGTCCCCATCACTGTCACTGTCCCCATCACTGTGACTGTCCCCATCACTGTCTCTGTCTCCATCACTGTCACTGACCCCATCACTGTCCCCATCACTGTCCCCATCACTGTCACTGTCCCCATCACTGTCACTGACCCCATCACTGTCTCTGTCTCCATCACTGTCACTGACCCCATCACTGTCTCTGTCTCCATCACTGTCACTGACCCCATCACTGTCTCTGTCTCCATCACTGTCACTGACCCCATCACTGTCCCCATCACTGTCCCCATCACTGTCACTGTCCCCATCACTGTGACTGTCCCCATCACTGTCACTGTCCCCATCACTGTCACTGACCCCATCACTGTCTCTGTCCCCATAATTGTCTCTGTCTCCATCACTGTCTACATCACTGTCCCCATCACTGTCACTCTCCCCATCACTGTCACTGACCCCATCACTGTCTCTGTCCCCATAATTGTCTCTGTCTCCATCACTGTCTCTGTCCCCATCACTGTCACTGTCCCCATCATTGTCTCTGTCCCCATCACTGTCACTGTCCCCATCACTGTCACTGTCCCCATCATTGTCTCTGTCCCCATCACTGTCACCGTCACAGTCACTTTCCCCATCACTGTCTCTGGCCCCGTTACTGTCTCTGACTCCATCACTGTCACTCTCCCAATCATTGAACCCATCACTGTCACTGTCCCCATTCACTGTCACTTTCCCCATCACTGTCTCTGTCCCCATCACTGTCTCTGTCCCCATTCACTGTCTCTGTCCCCATCACTGTCACTGTCCCATTAACTGTCTCTGTCCCCATCACTGTCTCTGTCTCCATCACTGTGACTGTCCCCATCACTGTCTCTGTCTCCATCACTGTCCCCATCACTGTCTCAGTCCCCATCACTGTCACTGTGCCCATCACTGTCCCCATCACTGTCACTCTCCCCATCACTGTCACGGACCCCATCACTGTCCCCATCACTGTCTCTGTCTCCATCACTGTCACTGTCCCCATCACAGTCACTGTCCCCATCACTGTCACTGTCCCCATCACTGTCTGTCCCCATCACTGTCTCTGTCCCCATCACTGAACCCATCACTGTCACTGTCTCCATCACTGTCTCTGTCCCCATCACTGTCTCTGACCCCATCAACATCTCTGTCCCCATCACTTTCCCCATCACTGTCTCTGTCTCCATCACTGCCACTGTCCCCATCACTGTCACTGTCCCCATCACTGTCACTGTCTCCATCACTGTCGCTGTCCCCATCACTGTCTCTGTCCCTATCACTGTCACTGTCCCCATCACTGTCTCTTTCCCCATCACTGTCTCTGTCCCTATCACTGTCACTGTCTCCATTACTGTCACTGTCTCCATCACTGTCTCTGTCCCCATCACTGAACCCATCACTGTCACTGTCTCCATCACTGTCTCTGTCCCCATCACTGTCTCTGTCCCCATCACTGTCTCTGTCCCCATCACTGTCTCTGACCCCATCAACATCTCTGTCCCCATCACTTTCCCCATCACTGCCTCTGTCTCCATCACTGCCACTGTCCCCATCACTGTCACTGTCTCCATCACTGTCGCTGTCCCCATCACTGTCTCTGTCCCTATCACTGTCACTGTCCCCATCACTGTCTCTGTCTCCATCACTGTCTCTGCCACCATCACTGTCTCTGTCCCCATCACTGTCTCTGTCCCCATCAACATCTCTGTCCCCATCACTTTCCCCATCACTGTCTCTGTCTCCATCACTGCCACTGTCCCCATCACTGTCACTGTCTCCATCACTGTCGCTGTCCCCATCACTGTCTCTGTCCCCATCACTGTCTCTGTCCCCATCACTGTCTCTGTCCCTATCACTGTCACTGTCTCCATTACTGTCACTGTCTCCATCACTGTCACTGTTCCTATCACTGTCACTGTCCCCATCACTGTCACTGTCCCCATCACTGTTAATGTGCCCATCACTGTCTCTGTCCCCATCGCTGTCACTGTCCCCATCGCTGTCACTGTCCCCATCACTGTCTCTGTCCCCATCACTGTCTCTGTCTCCATCACTGTCTCTGCCACCATCACTGTCGCTGTCCCCATCACTGTCACTGTCCCCATCACTGTCACTCTCCCCATCACTGTCTCTGTCTCCATCACTGTCACTGTCCCCGTCACTGTCTCTGTCCCCATCACTTTCACTGTCCCCATCACTGTCACTGTCCCCATCACTGTCTCCGTCTCCATCAATGTCACTATCCCCATCACTGTCTCTGTCCCCATCACTGTCACTAACCCCATCACTGTCACTAACCCCATCACTGTCTCTGTCCCCATCACTGTCTCTGTCCCCATCACTGTCACTAACCCCATCACTGTCACTAACCCCATCACTGTCTCTGTCCCCATCACTGTCTCTGTCTCCATCACTTTCACTGTCCCCATCACTGTCACTGTCTCCATCACTGTCACTGTCTCCATCACTGTCACTAACCCCATCACTGTCTCTGTCTCCATCAATGTCACTGTCCCCATCACTGTCTCTGTCTCCATCACTGTCTCTGTCCCCATCACTGTCTCTGTCTCCATCACTGTCTCTGTCTCCATCACTGTCTCTGTCCCCATCACTCTCTGTGTGTCCATCACTGTCTCTGTCCCCATCACAGATACTGACCCCATCACTGTCTCTGTCTCCATCACTGTCACTGTCCCCATCATTGTCAATGTCTCCATCACTTTGATGGTCCTCATCCCTGTCACTGTCCCCATCACTGTCACAGTTTCCATCACTAAAATTTAAAGTTTTTTTTTAAGCGCCTAGCGGACCCGGAAGCTGGTATCACGCTAACTTACCTGGGAAGGCTTTTTTTTCTTATAAAAGCACACAGGTGAGGAACCTGAGGCACTACAGGGGTAGAGCCTCCCACCCACCCTCCTCCTCTAACCTAATAATAAGACCCGTTGTGGTAAGCAGGTAAGTGCTGCATTTTGCTTGTTTGTTTCTTTAGATCCAGTTTTTAAAGTTTACCTTTTAGAGGGATGGCAGCGAAGGCAGTGCAATGTTCCTCTTGCAACATGTTTGAGGTGAGGGAAGCCATTAGCGTCCCTGCTGATTACACTTGCAAGAAGTTCACCCATCTCCAGCTCCTCCAAGACCGTGTTAGGGAACTGGAGCTGGAGTTGGATGAACTACGGATCATTCAGGAGGCAGAGGTGGTCATAGATCAGAGCTTTAGGGAAGTAGTTACTCCGAAAGTTATAGACAGATGGGTGACAGTGAGGGGGACTGGGAGGAAGCAGCCAGTGCAGGGACCCCCTACGGTCGTTCCCCTCAATAACAAGTATACCGTTTTGGATACTTGTGGGGGGACGATTTACCAGAGGTAAGCAACGAGGTTCAGGCCTCTGGCACGGAGCCTGTCCCCGTTGCTCAGAAGGGAAGGGCGGTGAAAGGTAGAGTGATAGTTATTGGGGACTCAATAGTGAGGGGCACAGATAGGCGGTTTTGTGGGGGCGACAGAGACTCACGTTTGGTATGTTACCTCCCAGGTGCAAGGGTACGGGATGTCTCTGATCGTGTTTTCTGGGTCCTTAAGGGGGAGGGGGAGCAGCCCCAGGTCGTGGTCCACGTTGGCACCAACGACATAGGTAGGAAGAGGGGTGAGGATGTTAGACAGGCTTTCAGGGAGCTAGGTTGGATGCTCAGAGCTAGAACAAACAGAGTTGTTGTCTCTGGTTTGTTACCCGTGCCACGTGATAGAGAGTTGAGGAATAGGGAGAGAGAACAGTAAAATGCGTGGCTACAGGGATGGTGCAGGAGGGAGGGATTCCGGTTTCTGGACAACTGGGGTTCTTTCTGGGGAAGGTGGGACCTCTATAAACAGGATGGTCTCCACCTGAACCTGAAGGGAACCAGTATCCTTGGGGGGAGGTTTGCTAGTGCTCTTTGGGAGGGTTTAAACTAACTCTGCAGGGGCATGGGAACCTGGACTGTAGCTTTAGGGGACAGGACCTTGAGTGAAGGAAGGTTAGGAACAAGGCATCGATCTCGAAGGAGGGTGCCTGTAAACAGGAAGGTGGCTTGAAGTGTGTATACTTCAATGCCAGAAGTATAAGAAATAAGGTAGGTGAGCTTGCAGCATGGGTTGGTACCTGGGACTTCGATGTTGTGGCCATTACAGAGACGTGGGTAGAACAGGGACAGGAATGGCTGTTGCAGGTTCCAGGGTTTAAATGTTTTAGTAGGGTCAGAGGTGGGGGTAAAAGAGGGGGAGGTGTGGCATTGCTTGTCAAGGATAGTATTACAGCGGTGGAAAGGATGATGGATGAAGACTCGCCATCTGAGGTAGTTTGGGCTGAGGTTAGAAATAGGAAAGGTGAGATCACCCTGTTAGGAGTTTTCTACAGGCCTCCTAATAGTCCGAGAGATGTAGAAGAAAGGGCTGCGAGGATGATTCAGGAGAAGAGTGAAAGTAGCAGGGTGGTTGTTATGGGGGACTTTAACTTCCCAGATATTGACTCGGAAAGCTATAGCTCGAGTTCGTTAGATGGGTCGGTGCTTGTCCAATGTGTGCAGGAGGGTTTCCTGACACAATATGTAGACAGGCCAACAAGAGGTGAGGCTATACTGGATTTGGTTCTGGGTAACGAACCACGCCAGGTGTTAGACTTGGAGGTGGGTGAGCACTTCGGGGGCAGTGACCACAACTCGGTGACTTTTACTCTAGTGATGGAGAGGGATAAGTGTGCACTGCAGTTAGAGCTGGGGGCAGGGAAATTATGATACGGTAAGGCATGACTTAGGATGTGTGGATTGGAAAAATAGGCTTCAAGGGAAGAACACAAATGATATGTGGAGATTGTTCAAGGAACAGCTAATGGGTGTCCTTGATAAGTATGTACCAGTCAGGCAGGGAGTAAAGGGTCTTGTGAGGGAGCTGTGGTTTAACAAGGAATTGGAATCCCATGTGAAAGGGAAGAGGGCGGCCTATGTAAAGATGAGGCGTGAAGGTTCAGTTGGGGCGATTGAGAGTTATAAGGTAGCCAGGAAGGATCTAAAGAGAGAGCTAAGAGCAACGAGAAGGGGACATGAAAAGTCCTTAGTTGGTAGGATTAGGGAAAACCCTAAGGCTTTCTATAGGTATGTCAGGAATAAAAGGATGACTAGGGTAGGTATCGGTCCAGTCAAGGATAGTAATGGGAAGTTGTGTGTGGAGTAGAGGAGATTGGAGAGACACTAAATCAATACTTTTCGTCAATATTCACTCAGGAACAGGACATTGTTGCCGATGTGAATACTGAGTCACAATTAATTAGAATGGACGGCTTTGAGGTACGTAGGGAAGAGGTGTTGGAAATTCTGGAAAGGATGAAAATAGATAAGTCCCCTGGGACTGATGGCATTTATCCTAGGATCCTCTGGGAAGCAAGGGAGGAGATAGCGGAGCCATTGGCCTTGATTTTTATGTCGTCGTTGCCTACGGGAATAGTGCCAGAAGACTGGAGGATAGCGAATGTGGTCCCCTTGTTCAAGAAGGGGAGTAGGGATAATCCTAGTAACTATAGGCCAGTGAGTCTCACTTCTGTTGTGGGCAAAGTCTTAGAGAGAATTGTAAGGGATAGGATTTATGAACATCTGGATAGGAATAATGTGATCAAGGATAGTCAGCATGGTTTTGTGAAGGGCAGGCCTCACAAACCTTATTGAGTTCTTTGAGAAGGTGACCAAGGAAGTGGACGAGGGTAAAGCAGTAGATGTGGTGTATATAGATTTTAGCAAGGCATTCGATAAAGTACCCCATGGCAGGCTACTGCAAAAAATACGGAGGTATGGCATTGAGGGTGCATTAGAGGTTTGGATTAGGAATTGGCTGGCTGGAAGGAGACAGAGGGTAGTAGTTAATGGTATAGGTTCAACTTGGAACGCAGTTACTAGCGGTGTTCCACAAGGATCTGTTTTGGGACCATTGCTGTTTGTCATTTTTATAAATGACCTGGAGGAGGGGCTTGAATGCTGGGTGAGCAAGTTTGCGGATGTCACGAAAGTCGGGGAAGTGGTGGACAGTGAAGAAGGATGTGGCAGGTTACAGCGCGATATAGATAAGTTGCAGAGCTGGGCAGAAAGGTGGCAAATGGAGTTCAATGTAGCTAAGTGTGAAGTCATTCTCTTTGGTAGGAGTAACAAGAAGATGGATTACTGGGCTAATGGTAGGCTACTTGGTAGCGTGGATGAGCAGAGGGATCTTGGTGTCCATGTACACAGATCTTTGAAAGTTGCCACCCAGGTAAATAGTGCGGTGACGAAGGCATATGGTGTACTGGGCTTTATTGGTAGAGGAATTGAGTTCCGGAGTCCTGAGGTCATGTTGCAGTTGTATAAGACTCTGGTGCGGCCGCATCTGGGAATATTGTGTGCAGTTTTGGTCGCCATACTATAGGAAGGATGTGGAGGCACTGGAACGGGTGCAGAGGTGGTTTACCAGGATGTTGCCTGGTATGGTAGGACGATCGTATGAGGAAAGGCTGAGGCACTTGGGGCTGTTCTCATTGGAGAAAAGAAGGTTTAGGGGTGACTTGATAGAGGTGTACAAGATGATTAGGGGTTTAGATAGGGTTGACCATGAGAACCTTTTTCAGCTAATGAAGTCAGCTGATACTAGGGGACACAGCTTTAAATTAAGGGGTGGTGGGTATAGGACAGATGTTAGGGGTAGATTCTTTACTCAGCGAGTCGTGAGTTCATGGAATGCCCTGCCAGTAGCAGTGGTGGACTCTCCCTCTTTATGGTCATTTAAGCGTGCATTGGACAAGCATATGGAGGTTATTGGGCTAGTGTAGGTTAGGAAGGCTTCGGTCGGTGCAACATCGAGGGCCGAAGGGCCTGTACTGCGCTGTATTTTTCTATGTTCTATGTTCTATGTTCACTTTCACTATCCCCATCACTGTCTCTGTCTCCATCACTGTCACTGTCCCCATCACTGTCACTGACCCCATCACTGTCACTGACCCTATCACTGTCACTGACCCTATCACTGTCACTGTCTCCATCACTGTCACTGTCCCCATCACTGTCACTGACCCTATCACTGTCACTGATCCTATCACTGTCACTGTCTCCATCACTCTCACTATCGCCTTCACAGTCACTGTCTCCATCACTGTCTCTGTCTCCATCACCGTCTCTATCCCCATCACTGTCACTATCCCCATCACTGTCACTGTACCCATCACTGTCACTGTCCCCATCGCTGTCTCTGTCCCCATCGCTGTCTCTGTCCCCATCAATGTCTCTATCCCCATCGCTGTCACTGTCCCCATCACTATCACTGTGCCTATTCCTGTAACTGTCCCCATTACTGTCTTTGTCTCCATCAATGCCACTGTCCCCATCGCTGTCTCTGTCCCCATCACTGTCTCTGTCCCCATCACTGTCACTGTCTCCATCACAGTCTCTGTCCCCATCACTGTCACTGTCTCCATCACTGACACTGTCTCCATCACTGTCTCTGTCCCCATCACTGTCACTGTCTCCATCACTGTCACTGACCCCATCACTGTCACTGACCCCATCACTGTCACTGACCCCATCACTGTCTCTGTCCCCATCACTGTCACTGTCTCCATCACTGTCACTGTCCCCATCACTGTCACTGACCCCATCACTGTCACTGACCCCATCACTGTCACTGTCCCCATCACTGTCAATGTCTCCATCACTGTCAATGTCTCCATCTCTGTCACTGTCTCCATCACTGTCTCTGTCTCCATCACTGTCACTGTCTCCATCACTGTCACTGTCCCCATCACTGTCAATGTCTCCATCACTGTCACTGTCTCCATCTCTTTACCTGTCCTCATCACTGTCACTGAACCCATCACTGTTTCTGTCTCCATCACTGTCTGTGTGTCCATCACTGTCTCTGACCCCATCACTGATACTGACCCCATCACTGTCACTGTCCCCATCACTGTCACTGTCCCCATCACTGATACTGACCCCATCACTGATACTGAACCCATCACTGATACTGACCCCATCGCTGTCTCTGTCCCCATCACTGAACCCATCACTGTCTCTGTCCCCATCATTGTCCCTATCCCCTCACTGTCTCTGCCTCCATCATAGTCACTGTCCCCATCACTGTCTCTATCCCCTCACTGTCTCTGCCTCCATCATAGTCACTGTCCCCATCATTGTCTCTATCCCCTCACTGTCTCTGCCTCCATCATAGTCACTGACCCCATCACTTCACTGCCCCCATCACTGTTAATGTGCCCATCACTGACTCTGTCTCCATCAATGTCTCTGTCCCCATCACTGTCTCGGTGTCCAGCAATCTCACTGTCCCCATCACTGTCTCTGTCCCCATCACTGTCTCTGTCCCCATCACTGTCCCCATCACAGTCACTGTCCCCATCGCTGTCTCTGTCCCCATCACTGAACCCATCACTGTCACTGAACCCATCACTGTCTCTGTCCCCATCACTGTCTCTGTCCCCATCACTGTCACTAACCCCATCACTATCACAGTGCCTATTCCTGTCACTGTCCCCATTATTGTCTCTGTCTCCATCACTGACTCTGTCCCCATCAATGTCACTGTCCCCATCACTGTCACTGTCCCCATCACTGACCACATCAACATCTCTGTCTCCATCACTGTCTCTGTCCCCATCACTGTCTCTGCCTCCATCACCGTCTCTGTGTCCATCAATGTCATTGTCCCCATCACTGTCACTGTCTCCATCACTGTCACTGTCCCCATCACGGTCACTGTCCCTATCACTGTCTCTCTCTCCATCACTGTCTCTGTCTCTTTCACTGTCTCTGACCCCATCACTGTCACGGTCCCCGTCACTGTCTCTGTGTCCATCAATGTCACTGTCCACATCACTGTCTCTGTCCCCATCACTGTCACTGTCTCCATCACTGTCTCTGTCTCCATCACTGTCACTGACCCCATCACTGTCACTGACCCCATCACTGTCTCTGTCCCCATCACTGTCACTGTCCCCATTCACTGTCACTGTCCCCATTCACTGTCACTTTCCCCATCACTGTCACTGTCCCCATCACTGTCACTGTCTCCATCACTGTCACTGTCTCCATCACTGTCTCTGTCCCCATCACTGTCATTGTCTCCATCACTGTCTCTGTCCCCATCACTGTCTCTGTCCCTATCACTGTCACGGACCCCATCACTGTCTCTGTCCCCATCACTGTCACTGACCCCATCCCTGTCTCTGTCCCCGTCACTGTCTCTGTCCCCATCACTGTCTCTGTCTCCATCACTGTCTCTGTCCCCATCACTGTCACGGACCCCATCACTGTCACTGTCCCCATCACTGTCAATGTCTCCATCACTGTCTCTGTCCCCATCACTGTCACTGTCTCCATCACTGTCACTGTCCCCATCACTGTCAATGTCTCCATCACTTTACCTGTCCTCATCACTGTCACTGAACCCATCACTGTCACTGTCCCCATCACTGTCACTGTCTCCATCACTGTCACTGTCCCCATCACTGTCAATGTCTCCATCACTTTACCTGTCCTCATCACTGTCACTGAACCCATCACTGTCTCTGTCTCCATCACTGTCTGTGTGTCCATCACTGTCTGTGTGTCCATCACTGTCGCTGACCCCATCACTGATACTGACCCCATCGCTGTCTCTGTCCCCATCACTGAACCCATCACTGTCTCTGTCCCCATCATTGTCTCTATCCCCTCACTGTCTCTGCCTCCATCATAGTCACTGTCCCCATCACTGTCTCTAACCCCTCACTGTCTCTGCCTCCATCATAGTCACTGTCCCCATCACTGTCTCTATCCCCTCACTGTCTCTGCCTCCATCATAGTCACTGACCCCATCACTTCACTGCCCCCATCACTGTTAATGTGCCCATCACTGACTCTGTCCCCATCAATGTCTCTGTCCCCATCACTGTCTCTGTCCCCATCACTGTCACTGACCCCATCACTGTCACTGTCCCCATCACTGTCAATGTCTCCATCACTGTCTCTGTCCCTATCACTGTCTCTGTCTCCATCACTGTCTCTGTCCCCATCACTGTCAATGTCTCCATCACTGTCAATGTCTCCATCACTGTCTCTGTCCCCATCACTGTCACTGTCCCCATCACTGTCTCTGTCCCCATCACTGTCACTGTCTCCATCACTGTCACTGTCCCCATCACTGTCACTGTCCCCATCACTGTCAATGTCTCCATCACTTTACCTGTCCTCATCACTGTCACTGAACCCATCACTTTCTCTGTCTCCATCACTGTCTGTGTGTCCATTACTGTCTCTGACCCCATCACTGATACTGACCCCATCACTGTCACTGTCCCCATCACTGTCACTGTCCCCATCACTGATACTGACCCCATCACCGATACCGACCCCATCACTGATACTGACCCCATCGCTGTCTCTGTCCCCATCATTGTCTCTATCCCCTCACTGTCTCTGCCTCCATCATAGTCACTGTCCCCATCACTGTCTGTATCCCCTCACTGTCTCTGCCTCCATCATAGTCACTGTCCCCATCACTGTCTCTATCCCCTCACTGTCTCTGCCTCCATCATAGTCACTGACCCCATCACTTCACTGTCCCCATCACTGTTAATGTGCCCATCACTGACTCTGTCTCCATCAATCTCACTGTCCCCATCACTGTCACTGTCCCCATCACTGTCTCTGTCTCCATCAATGCCACTGTCCCCATCACTGTCTCTGTCTCCATCACTGTCTCTGTCCCCATCACTGTCACTGTCTCCATCACTGTCACTGTCTCCATCACTGTCTCTGTCCCCATCACTGTCTCTGTCTCCATCAATGTCACTGTCCCCATCACTGTCTCTGTCTCCATCACTGTCTCTGTCTCCATCAATGTCACTGTCCCCATCAATGACACTGTCCCCATCACTGTCTCTGTCCCCATCACTGTCACTGTCCCCATCACTGTCACTGTCCCCATCACTGTCTCTGTCCCCATCACTGTCGCTGTCCCCATCACTGCTACTGTCTCCATCACTGTCACTGTCTCCATCGCTGCACTGACCGCATCACTGTCACCGTCTCTTTCCCCATCACTCTCACTATCCCCATCACTGACCACATCAACATCCCTGTCTCCATCACTGTCTCTGTCTCCATCACTGTCTCAGTCCCCATCGCTGTCTCTGTCCCCATCACTGAACCCATCACTGTCACTGACCCCATCACTGTCACTGACCCCATCCCTATCTCTTTCCCCATCACTGTCACTGTCCCCATCACTGTCTCTGCCTCCATCACCGTCTCTGTGTCCATCAATGTCATTGTCCCCATCACTGTCACTGTCTCCATCACTGTCACTGTCCCCATCACTGTCTCTATCCCCTCACTGTCTCTGCCTCCATCATAGTCACTGTCCCCATCACTGTCTCTATCCCCTCACTGTCTCTGCCTCCATCATAGTCACTGACCCCATCACTTCACTGTCCCCATCACTGTTAATGTGCCCATCACTGACTCTGTCTCCATCAATGTCTCTGTCCCCATCACTGTCTCTGCCACCATCACTGTCACTGTCCCCATCACTGTCACTGTCCCCATCACTGATACTGACCCCATCGCTGTCTCTGTCCCCATCATTGTCTCTATCCCCTCACTGTCTCTGCCTCCATCATAGTCACTGTCCCCATCACTGTCTTCTATCCCCTCACTGTCACTGTCCCCATCACAGTCACTGTCCCTATCACTGTCTCTCTCTACATCACTGTCTCTGTCTCTGTCACTGTCTCTGACCCCATCACTGTCACTGTCCCCGTCACTGTCTCTGTGTCAATCAATGTCACTGTCCCCATCACTGTCTCTGTCCCCATCACTGTCACTGTCTCCATCACTGTCTCTGTCCCCATCACTGTCTCTGTCCCTATCACTGTCACTGTCTCCATCACTGTCTCTGTCCCTATCACTGTCACTGACCCCATCACTATCTCTGTCCCCATCACTGTCAATGTCTCCATCACTATCTCTGTCCCCATCACTGTCACTGTCCCCATCACTGATACTGACCCCATCGCTGTCTCTGTCCCCATCATTGTCACTGAACCCATCACTGTCTCTGTCTCCATCACTGATACTGACCCCATCACTGTCACTGTCCCCATCACTGTCACTGTCCCCATCACTGATACTGACCCCATCACTGATACTGACCCCATCACTGATACTGACCCCATCGCTGTCTCTGTCCCCATCACTGAACCCATCACTGTCTCTGTCCCCATCATTGTCTCTATCCCCTCACTGTCTCTGCCTCCATCATAGTCACTGTCCCCATCACTGTCTCTATCCCCTCACTGTCTCTGCCTCCATCATAGTCACTGTCCCCATCACTGTCTCTATCCCCTCACTGTCTCTGCCTCCATCATAGTCACTGACCCCATCACTTCACTGTCCCCATCACTGTTAATGTGCCCATCACTGACTCTGTCTCCATCAATGTCTCTGTCCCCATCACTGTCTCGGTGTCCAGCAATCTCACTGTCCCCATCACTGTCTCTGTCTCCATCACTGTCACTGACCCCATCACTGTCTCTGTCCCCATCACAGTCTCTGTTCCCATGACTGTCACTGTCCCCATCACTGTCAATGTCTCCATCACTGTCAATGTCCCCATCACTGTCTCTGTCTCCATCACTGTCTCTGTCTCCATCACTGTCTCTGTCTCCATCACTGTCTCTGTCCCCATCACTGTCACTGACCCCATCACTGTCTCTGTCCCCATCACTGTCTCTGTCTCCATCACTGTCTCTGTCTCCATCACTGTCTCTGTCCCCATCACTGTCACTGTCCCCATCACTGTCAATGTCTCCATCACTGTCTCTGTCCCCATCACTGTCACTGTCTCCATCACTGTCACTGTCCCCATCACTGTCTCTGTCCCCATCACTGTCACTGTCTCCATCACTGTCAATGTCTCCATCTCTTTACCTGTCCTCATCACTGTCACTGAACCCATCACTGTCTCTGTCTCCATCACTGTCTGTGTGTCCATCACTGTCTCTGACCCCATCACTGTCTCTGACCCCATCACTATCACTGTCCCCATCACTGTCACTGTCCCCATCACTGATACTGACCCCATCGCTGATACTGACCCCATCGCTGATACTGACCCCATCGCTGTCTTTGTCCACATCACTGACCCCATCGCTGTCTCTGTCCCCATCACTGAACCCATCACTGTCTCTGTCCCCATTATTGTCTCTATCCCCTCACTGTCTCTGCCTCCATCATAGTCACTCTCCCCATCACTGTCTCTATCCCCTCACTGTCTCTGCCTCCAACATAGTCACTGTCCCCATCACTGTCTCTATCCCCTCACTGTCTCTGCCTCCATCATAGTCACTGTCCCCATCACTTCACTGTCCCCATCACTGTTAATGTGCCCATCACTGACTCTGTCTCCATCAATGTCTCTGTCCCCATCACTGTCTCTATCCCCTCACTGTCTCTGCATCCATCATAGTCACTGTCCCCATCACTGTCTCTATCCCCTCACTGTCTCTGCCTCCATCATAGTCACTGACCCCATCACTTCACTGCCCCCATCACTGTTAATGTGCCCATCACTGACTCTGTCTCCATCAATGTCTCTGTCCCCATCACTGTCTCGGTGTCCAGCAATCTCACTGTCCCCATCACTGTCTCTGTCTCCATCAATCTCACTGTCCCCATCACTGTCACTGTCCCCGTCACTGTCTCTGTCTCCATCAATGCCACTGTCCCCATCACTGTCACTGTCTCCATCACTGTCTCTGTCCCCATCACTGTCTGTGTCCCCATCACTGTCTCTGTCCCCATCACTGACACTGTCCCCATCACTGACACTGTCTCCATCACTGTCAATGTCTCCATCACTGTCAATGTCTCCATCACTGTCACTGACCCCATCACTGTCACTGACCCCATCACTGTCAATGACTCCATCACTGTCTCTGTCCCCATCACTGTCACTGTCTCCATCACTGTCACTGTCTCCATCACTGTCTCTGTCCCCATCACTGTCACTGTCTCCATCAATGTCACTGTCCCCATCACTGTCTCTGTCCCCATCACTGTCACTGTCTCCATCACTGTCACTGTCTCCATCACTGTCTCTGTCCCCATCACTGTCTCTGTCTCCATCAATGTCACTGTCCCCATCACAGTCTCTGTCTCCATCAATCTCACTGTCCCCATCACTGTCTCTGTCCCCATCACTGTCACTGTCTCCATCACTGTCACTGTCTCCATCACTGTCTCTGTCCCCATCACTGTCTCTGTCTCCATCAATGTCACTGTCCCCATCAATGTCTCTGTCTCCATCACTGTCTCTGTCTCCATCACTGTCTCTGTCTCCATCAATGTCACTGTCCCCATGAATGACACTGTCCCCATCACTGTCTCTGTCCCCATCACTGTCACTGTCTCCATCACTGTCACTGTCTCCATCACTGTCTCTGTCCCCATCACTGTCTCTGTCTCCCTCAATGTCACTGTCCCCATCACTGTCTCTGTCTCCATCACTGTCTCTGTCTCCATCACTGTCTCTGTCTCCATCAATGTCACTGTCCCCATCAATGACACTGTCCCCATCACTGTCTCTGTCCCCATCACTGTCGCTGTCCCCATCACTGCTACTGTCTCCATCACTGTCACTGACCCCATCACTGTCACTCTCTCCATCACTTTCACTGTCTCCATCGCTGCACTGACCGCATCACTGTCACTGTCTCTTTCCCCATCACTCTCACTATCCCCATCACTGACCACATCAACATCCCTGTCTCCATCACTGTCTCTGTCTCCATCACTGTCTCAGTCCCCATCGCTGTCTCTGTCCCCATCACTGAACCCATCACTGTCACTGACCCCATCCCTATCTCTTTCCCCATCACTGTCACTGTCCCCATCACTGTCTCTGCCTCCATCACCGTCTCTGTGTCCATCAATGTCATTGTCCCCATCACTGTCACTGTCTCCATCACTGTCACTGTCCCCATCACAGTCACTGTCCCTATCACTGTCTCTCTCTCCATCACTGTCTCTGTCTCTGTCACTGTCTCTGAACCCATCACTGTCACTGTCCCCGTCACTGTCTCTGTGTCAATCAATGTCACTGTCCCCATCACTGTCACTGTCTCCATCACTGTCACTGTCTCCATCACTGTCTCTGTCCCCATCACTGTCACTGTCTCCATCACTGTCTCTGTCCCCATCACTGTCTCTGACCCCATCACTGTCATTGAACCCATCACTGTCTCTGTCTCCATCACTGTCACTGTCTCCATCACTGTCACTGTCCCCTTTCACTGTCACTGTCTCCATCACTGTCTCTGTCCCTATCACTGTCACTGACCCCATCACTATCTCTGTCCCCATCACTGTCTCTGTCTCCATCACTGTCACTGACCCCATCACTGTCACTGTCCCCATCACTGTCAATGTCTCCATCACTGTCAATGTCCCCATCACTGTCTCTGTCTCCATCACTGTCTCTGTCCCCATCACTGTCACTGACCCCATCACTGTCACTGTCCCCATCACTGTCACTGTCCCCATCACTGTCAATGTCTCCATCACTGTCAATGTCCCCATCACTGTCTCTGTCTCCATCACTGTCTCTGTCCCCATCACTGTCACTGACCCCATCACTGTCTCTGTCCCCATCACTGTCACTGACCCCATCACTGTCTCTGTCCCCATCACTGTCACTGACCCCATCACTGTCACTGTCCCCATCACTGTCAATGTCTCCATCACTGTCAATGTCCCCATCACTGTCTCTGTCTCCATCACTGTCTCTGTCCCCATCACTGTCACTGACCCCATCACTGTCTCTGTCCCCATCACTGTCACTGACCCCATCACTGTCACTGTCCCCATCACTGTCAATGTCTCCATCACTGTCAATGTCCCCATCACTGTCTCTGTCTCCATCACTGTCTCTGTCCCCATCACTGTCTCTGCCACCATCACTGTCACTGTCCCCATCACTGTCACTGTCCCCATCACTGATACTGACCCCATCACTGATACTGACCCCATCACTGTCTCTGTCCCCATCACTGTCTCTGTCTCCATCACTGTCTGTGTGTCCATCACTGTCTCTGACCCCATCACTGATACTGACCCCATCACTGTCACTGTCCCCATCACTGTCACTGTCCCCATCACTGTCACTGTCCCCATCACTGATACTGACCCCATCACTGATACTGACCCCATCGCTGTCTCTGTCCCCATCACTGTCTCTGTCTCCATCACTGTCTGTGTGTCCATCACTGTCTCTGACCCCATCACTGATACTGACCCCATCACTGTCACTGTCCCCATCACTGTCACTGTCCCCATCACTGTCACTGTCCCCATCACTGATACTGACCCCATCACTGATACTGACCCCATCACTGATACTGACCCCATCGCTGTCTCTGTCCCCATCACTGAACCCATCACTGTCTCTGTCCCCATCATTGTCTCTATCCCCTCACTGTCTCTGCCTCCATCATAGTCACTGTCCCCATCACTGTCTCTATCCCCTCACTGTCTCTGCCTCCATCATAGTCACTGTCCCCATCACTGTCTCTATCCCCTCACTGTCTCTGCCTCCATCATAGTCACTGTCCCCATCACTTCACTGTCCCCATCACTGTTAATGTGCCCATCACTGACTCTGTCTCCATCAATGTCTCTGTCCCCATCACTGTCTCGGTGTCCAGCAATCTCACTGACCCCATCGCTGTCTCTGTCCCCATCACTGAACCCATCACTGTCTCTGTCCCCATCATTGTCTCTATCCCCTCACTGTCTCTGCCTCCATCATAGTCACTGTCCCCATCACTGTCTCTGTCTCCATCAATGTCACTGACCCCATCACTGTCTCTGTCTCCATCAATCTCACTGTCCCCATCACTGTCACTGTCCCCATCACTGTCTCTGCCACCATCACTGTCACTGTCCCCATCACTGATACTGACCCCATCGCTGTCTCTGTCCCGATCATTGTCTCTATCCCCTCACTGTCTCTGCCTCCATCATAGTTACTGTCCCCATCACTGTCTCTAACCCCTCACTGTCTCTGCCTCCATCATAGTCACTGTCCCCATCACTGTCTCTATCCCCTCACTGTCTCTGCCTCCATCATAGTCACTGTCCCCATCACTGTCTCTGTCCCCATCACTGTCTCGGTGTGCAGCAATCTCACTGTCCCCATCACTGTTTCTATCCCCATCATAGTCTCTGTTCCCATCACTGTCACTGACCCCATCACTGTCAATGTCTCCATCACTGTCAATGTCTCCATCACTGTCAATGTCTCCATCACTGTCTCTGTCCCCATCACTGTCTCTGTCTCCATCACTGTCTCTGTCTCCATCACTGTCTCTGTCCCCATCACTGTCACTGTCCCCATCACTGTCAATGTCTCCATCACTGTCTCTGTCCCCATCACTGTCACTGTCTCCATCACTGTCACTGTCCCCATCACTGTCTCTGTCCCCATCACTGTCACTGTCTCCATCACTGTCAATGTCTCCATCACTGTCAATGTCTCCATCACTGTCTCTGTCTCCATCAATGCCACTGTCCCCATCACTGTCACTGTCTCCATCACTGTCTCTGTCCCCATCACTGACACTGTCCCCATCACTGACACTGTCTCCATCACTGTCAATGTCTCCATCATAGTCACTGTCCCCATCACTGTCTCTATCCCCTCACTGTCTCTGCCTCCATCATAGTCACTGTCCCCATCACTGTCTCTATCCCCTCACTGTCTCTGCCTCCATCATAGTCACTGACCCCATCACTTCACTGTCCCCATCACAGTTAATGTGCCCATCACTGACTCTGTCCCCATCAATGTCTCTGTCCCCATCACTGTCACTGTCCCCATCACTGACTCTGCCACCATCACTGATACTGACCCCATCACTGATACTGACCCCATCACTGATACTGACCCCATCACTGTCACTGTCCCCATCGCTGTCTCTGTCCCCATCACTGAACCCATCACTGTCTCTGTCCCCATCATTGTCTCTATCCCCTCACTGTCTCTGCCTCCATCATAGTCACTGTCCCCATCACTGTCTCTATCCCCTCACTGTCTCTGCCTCCATCATAGTCACTGTCCCCATCACTGTCACTGTCCCCATCACTGTTAATGTGCCCATCACTGACTCTGTCTCCATCACTGTCTCTGCCACCATCACTGTCTCTATCCCCATCACTGTCACTGACCCCATCACTGATACTGACCCCATCACTGTCACTGTCCCCATCACTGTCACTGTCCCCATCACTGATACTGACCCCATCACTGATACTGTCCCCATCACTGTCACTGTCCCCATCACTGATACTGACCCCATCACTGATACTGTCCCCATCACTGTCTCGGTGTCCAGCAATCTCACTGTCCCCATCACTGTCTCTGTCTCCATCACTGTCTCTGTTCCCATCACTGTCACTGACCCCATCACTGTCAATGTCTCCATCACTGTCTCTGTCTCCATCACTGTCTCTGTCCCCATCACTGTCACTGACCCCATCACTGTCACTGTCCCCATCACTGTCAATGTCTCCATCACTGTCTCTGTCCCCATCACTGTCACTGTCTCCATCACTGTCACTGTCCCCATCACTGTCTCTGTCCCCATCACTGTCACTGTCTCCATCACTGTCAATGTCTCCATCTCTTTACCTTTCCTCATCACTGTCACTGAACCCATCACTGTCACTGTCCCCATCACTGTCTCTGTCCCCATCACTGTCAATGTCTCCATCTCTTTACCTTTCCTCATCACTGTCACTGAACCCATCACTGTCTCTGTCTCCATCACTGTCTGTGTGTCCATCACTGTCTCTGACCCCATCACTGATACTGACCCCATCACTGATACTGACCCCATCGCTGTCTCTGTCCCCATCATTGTCTCTATCCCCTCACTGTCTCTGCCTCCATCATAGTCACTGTCCCCATCATTGTCTCTATCCCCTCACTGTCTCTGCCTCCATCATAGTCACTGTCCCCATCACTGTCTCTATCCCCTCACTGTCTCTGCCTCCATCATAGTCACTGACCCCATCACTTCACTGTCCCCATCACTGTTAATGTGCCCATCACTGACTCTGTCTCCATCAATGTCTCTGTCCCCATCACTGTCTCGGTGTCCAGCAATCTCACTGTCCCCATCACTGTCTCTGTCTCCATCAATGTCACTGTCCCCATCACTGTCTCTGTCTCCATCAATCTCACTGTCCCCATCACTGTCACTGTCCCCATCACTGTCTCTGTCTTCATCAATGCCACTGACCCCATCACTGTCTCTGTCCCCATCACTGTCACTGTCCCCATCACTGTCTCTGCCACCATCACTGTCACTGTCTCCATCACTGTCACTGTCCCCATCACTGATACTGACCCCATCACTGTCACTGAACCCATCACTGTCTCTGTCTCCATCACTGTCTGTGTGTCCATCACTGTCTCTGACCCCATCACTGATACTGACCCCATCACTGTCTCTGTCCCCATCACTGTCACTGTCCCCATCATTGATACTGACCCCATCACTGTCTCTGTCCCCATCATTGTCTCTATCCCCTCACTGTCTCTGCCTCCATCATAGTCACTGTCCCCATCACTGTCTCTATCCCCTCACTGTCTCTGCCTCCATCATAGTCACTGTCCCCATCACTGTCTCTATCCCCTCACTGTCTCTGCCTCCATCATAGTCACTGACCCCATCACTTCACTGTCCCGATCACTGTTAATGTGCCCATCACTGACTCTGTCTCCATCAATGTCTCTGTCCCCATCACTGTCTCGGTGTCCAGCAATCTCACTGTCCCCATCACTGTCTCTGTCTCCATCAATGTCACTGTCCCCATCACTGTCTCTGTCTCCAACAATCTCACTGTCCCCATCACTGTCACTGTCCCCATCACTGTCACTGTCCCCATCACTGTCACTGTCTCCATCAATGCCACTGTCCCCATCAATGCCACTGTCCCCATCACTGTCACTGTCCCCATCACTGTCTCTGTCCCCATCACTGTCACTGTCTCCATCACTGTCACTGTCCCCATCACTGTCACTGTCCCCATCACTGATACTGACCCCATCACTGATACTGACCCCATCACTGATACTGACCCCATCGCTGTCTCTGTCCCCATCACTGAACCCATCACTGTCTCTGTCCCCATCATTGTCTCTATCCCCTCACTGTCTCTGCCTCCATCATAGTCACTGTCCCCATCACTGTCTCTATCCCCTCACTGTCTCTGCCTCCATCATAGTCACTGTCCCCATCACTTCACTGTCCCCATCACTGTTAATGTGCCCATCACTGACTCTGTCTCCATCAATGTCTCTGTCCCCATCACTGTCACTGTCTCCATCACTGTCACTGTCCCCATCACTGATACTGACCCCATCACTGATACTGACCCCATCGCTGTCTCTGTCCCCATCATTGTCTCTATCCCCTCACTGTCTCTGCCTCCATCATAGTCACTGTCCCCATCACTGTCTCTATCCCCTCACTGTCCCTGCCTCCATCATAGTCACTGTCCCCATCACTGTCTCTATCCCCTCACTGTCTCTGCCTCCATCATAGTCACTGCCCCCATCACTGTCTGTATCCCCTCACTGTCTCTGCCTCCATCATAGTCACTGTCCCCATCACTGTCTCTATCCCCTCACTGTCCCTGCCTCCATCATAGTCACTGACCCCATCACTTCACTGCCCCCATCACTGTGAATGTGCCCATCACTGACTCTGTCTCCATCAATGTCTCTGTCCCCATCACTGTCTCGGTGTCCAGCAATCTCACTGTCCCCATTACTGTCTCGGTCTCCATCACTGTCACTGACCCCATCACAGTCACTGTCCCCATCACTGTCTCTGTTAACATCACTTTCACTGACCCCATCACAGTCACTGTCCCCATCACTGTCACTGTCCCCATCACTGTCACTGTCCCCATCATTGTTCCCATCACTGTCACTGTCCCCATCACTGTCACTGTCCCCGTCACTGTCTCTGTCTCCATCAATGTCACTGTCCCCATCAATGTCACTGTCCCCATCAATGTCACTGTCCCCATCACTGTCACTGAACCCATCACTTTCTCTGTCCCCATCACTGTCACTGTCTCCATCAATGCCACTGTCCCCATCACTGTCTCTGTCCCCATCACTGTCTCTGTCTCCATCACTGTCAATGTCTCCATCACTGTCTCTGTCCCCATCACTGTCACTGTCTCCATCACGGTCACTGTCTCCATCACTGTCAATGTCTCCATCTCTTTACCTGTCCTCATCACTGTCACTGAACCCATCACTGTCTCTGTCTCCATCACTGTCTGTGTGTCCATCACTGTCTCTGACCCCATCACTGATACTGACCCCATCACTGTCACTATCCCCATCACTGTCACTGTCCCCATCACTGTCACTGTCCCCATCACTGTCACTGTCCCCATCACTGATACTGACCCCATCACTGATACTGACACCATCACTGATACTGACCCCATCGCTGTCTCTGTCCCCATCACTGAACCCATCACTGTCTCTGTCCCCATCATTGTCTCTATCCCATCACTGTCTCTGCCTCCATCATAGTCACTGTCCCCATCACTGTCTGTATCCCCTCACTGTCTCTGCCTCCATCATAGTCACTGTCCCCATCACTGTCTCTATCCCCTCACTGTCTCTGCCTCCATCATAGTCACTGTCCCCATCACTTCACTGTCCCCATCACTGTTAATGTGCCCATCACTGACTCTGTCTCCATCAATGTCTCTGTCCCCATCACTGTCTCTGCCACCATCACTGTCACTGTCTCCATCACTGTCACTGTCCCCATCACTGATACTGACCCCATCACTGATACTGACCCCATCGCTGTCTCTGTCCCCATCACTGTCTCTATCCCCTCACTGTCTCTGCCTCCATCATAGTCACTGACCCCATCACTTCACTGCCCCCATCACTGTGAATGTGCCCATCACTGACTCTGTCTCCATCAATGTCTCTGTCCCCATCACTGTCTCGGTGTCCAGCAACCTCACTGTCCCCATTACTGTCTCTGTCTCCATCACTGTCACTGACCCCATCACTTTCACTGTCCCCATCACTGTCACTGTCCCCATCACTGTCACTGTCCCCATCATTGTTCCCATCACTGTCACTGTCCCCATCACTGTCACTGTCCCCGTCACTGTCTCTGTCTCCATCAATGTCACTGTCCCCATCAATGTCACTGTCCCCATCAATGTCACTGTCCCCATCACTGTCACTGAACCCATCACTGTCTCTGTCCCCATCACTGTCACTGTCCCCATCACTATCACTGTGCCTATTCCTGTCACTGTCCCCATTACTGTCTCTGTCTCCATCAATGTCACTGTCCCCATCAATGTCACTGTCCCCATCACTGTCTCTGTCTCCATCACTGACTCTGTCTCCATCACTGTCTCTGTCTCCATCACTATCTCTGTCTCCATCAATGTCACTGTCCCCATCAATGTCACTGTCCCCATCACTGTCTCTGTCTCCATCAATGTCACTGTCCCCATCACTGTCTCTGTCCCCATCACTGTCTCTATCCCCATCACTGTCACTGTCCCCATCACTGTCACTGTCCCCATCACTGTCTCTGTCCCCATCACTGTCGCTGTCCCCATCACTGTCGCTTTCCCCATCACTGCTACTGTCTCCATCACTGTCACTGACCCCATCACTGTCACTCTCTCCATCACTCTCACTGTCTCCATCACTGCACTGACTGCATCACTGTCACTGTCTCTTTCCCCATCACTCTCACTATCCCCATCACTGACCACATCAACATCTCTGTCTCCATCACTGTCTCTGTGTCCATCACTGTCACTGTCCCCATCACTGACCCCATCACTGTCTCTGTCTCCATCACTGTCTCAGTCCCCATCGCTGTCTCTGTCCCCATCACTGAACCCATCACTGTCACTGACCCCATCCCTATCTCTTTCCCCATCACTGTCACTGTCCCCATTACTGTCTCTGTGTCCCTCACTGTCACTGTCCCCATCACTGTCTCTGCCTCCATCACCGTCTCTGTGTCCATCAATGTCATTGTCCCCATCACTGTCACTGTCCCCATCACGGTCACTGTCCCTATCACTGTCTCTCTCTCCATCACTGTCTCTGTCTCTGTCACTGTCTCTGACCCCGTCACTGTCACTGTCCCCGTCACTGTCTCTGTGTCCATCAATGTCACTGTCCCCATCACTGATACTGTCCCCATCACTGTCTCTGTCCCCATCACTGTCACTGTCTCCATCACTGTCTCTGTCCCCATCACTGTCACTGTCCCCATCACTGTCACTGTCCCCATTCACTGTCACTTTCCCCATCACTGTCACTGTCTCCATCACTGTCTCTGTCTCCTTCACTGTCTCTGTCCCCATCACTGTCTCTGTCCCCATCACTGTCACTGACCCCAACACTGTCTCTGTCCCCATCACTGTCTCTGTCCCCATTACTGTCACTGACCCCATCACTGTCACTGTCCCCATCACTGTCAATGTCTCCATCACTGTCTCTGTCCCCATCACTGTCTCTGTCTCCATCACTGTCTCTGTCCCCATCACTGTCAATGTCTCCATCACTGTCAATGTCTCCATCACTGTCTCTGTCCCCATCACTGTCACTGTCCCCATCACTGTCTCTGTCCCCATCACTGTCACTGTCTCCATCACTGTCCCCATCACTGTCAATGTCTCCATCACTTTACCTGTCCTCATCACTGTCACTGAACCCATCACTTTCTCTGTCTCCATCACTGTCTGTGTGTCCATCACTGTCTCTGACCACATCACTGATACTGACCCCATCACTGTCACCGTCCCCATCACTGATACTGACCCCATCACCGATACTGACCCCATCACTGATACTGACCCCATCGCTGTCTCTGTCCCCATCACTGAACCCATCACTGTCTCTGTCCCCATCATTGTCTCTATCCCCTCACTGTCTCTGCCTCCATCATAGTCACTGTCCCCATCACTGTCTGTATCCCCTCACTGTCTCTGCCTCCATCATAGTCACTGTCCCCATCACTGTCTCTATCCCCTCACTGTCTCTGCCTCCATCATAGTCACTGACCCCATCACTTCACTGTCCCCATCACTGTTAATGTGCCCATCACTGACTCTGTCTCCATCAATGTCTCTGTCCCCATCACTGTCTCGGTGTCCAGCAATCTCACTGTCCCCATCACTGTCTCTGTCTCCATTAATGTCACTGTCCCATCACTGTCTCTGTCTCCATCAATCTCACTGTCCCCATCACTGTCTGTATCCCCTCACTGTCTCTGCCTCCATCATAGTCACTGTCCCCATCACTGTCTCTATCCCCTCACTGTCTCTGCCTCCATCATAGTCACTGACCCCATCACTTCACTGTCCCCATCACTGTTAATGTGCCCATCACTGACTCTGTCTCCATCAATGTCTCTGTCCCCATCACTGTCTCGGTGTCCAGCAATCTCACTGTCCCCATCACTGTCTCTGTCTCCATTAATGTCACTGTCCCATCACTGTCTCTGTCTCCATCAATCTCACTGTCCCCATCACTGTCACTGTCCCCATCACTGTCTCTGTCTCCATCAATGCCACTGTCCCCATCACTGTCTCTGTCTCCATCACTGTCTCTGTCTCCATCACTGTCTCTGTCCCCATCACTGTCACTGTCTCCATCACTGTCACTGTCTCCATCACTGTCTCTGTCCCCATCACTGTCTCTGTCTCCATCAATGTCACTGTCCCCATCACTGTCTCTGTCTCCATCACTGTCTCTGTCTCCATCAATGTCACTGTCCCCATCAATCACACTGTCCCCATCACTGTCACTGTCCCCATCACTGTCTCTGTCCCCATCACTGTCGCTATCCCCATCACTGCTACTGTCTCCATCACTGTCACTGACCCCATCACTGTCACTCTCTCCATCACTCTCACTGTCTCCATCGCTGCACTGACCGCATCACTGTCACCGTCTCTTTCCCCATCACTCTCACTATCCCCATCACTGACCACATCAACATCCCTGTCTCCATCACTGTCTCTGTCCCCATCACTGTCTCTGTCCCCATCACTGTCGCTATCCCCATCACTGCTACTGTCTCCATCACTGTCACTGACCCCATCACTGTCACTCTCTCCATCACTCTCACTGTCTCCATCGCTGCACTGACCGCATCACTGTCACCGTCTCTTTCCCCATCACTCTCACTATCCCCATCACTGACCACATCAACATCCCTGTCTCCATCACTGTCTCTGCCTCCATCACTGTCTCAGTCCCCATCGCTGTCTCTGTCCCCATCACTGAACCCATCACTGTCACTGACCCCATCCCTATCTCTTTCGCCATCACTGTCACTGTCCCCATCACTGTCTCTGCCTCCATCACCGTCTCTGTGTCCATCAATGTCATTGTCCCCATCACTGTCACTGTCTCCATCACTGTCACTGACCCATCACAGTCACTGTCCCTATCACTGTCTCTCTCTCCATCACTGTCTCTGTCTCTGTCACTGTCTCTGCCCCATCACTGTCACTGTCCCCGTCACTGTCTCTGTGTCAATCAATGTCACTGTCCCCATCACTGTCTCTGTCCCCATCACTGTCACTGTCTCCATCACTGTCTCTGTCCCCATCACTGTCTCTGTCCCCATCACTGTCACTGTCTCCATCACTGTCTCTGTCCCCATCACTGTCTCTGACCCCATCACTGTCACTGAACCCATCACTGTCTCTGTCTCCATCACTGTCACTGTCCCCATCACTGTCACTGACCCCATTCACTGTCACTTTCCCCATCACTGTCACTGTCCCCATCACTGTCACTGTCTCCATCACTGTCTCTGTCCCTATCATTGTCTCTGTCCCTATCACTGTCACTGTCTCCATCACTGTCTCTGTCCCTATCACTGTCACTGACCCCATCACTATCTCTGTCCCCATCACTGTCTCTGTCCCCATCACTGTCACTGACCCCATCACTGTCTCTGTCCCCATCACTGTCACTGTCCCCATCACTGATACTGACCCCATCACTGATACTGACCCCATCGCTGTCTCTGTCCCCATCACTGAACCCATCACTGTCTCTGTCCCCATCATTGTCTCTATCCCCTCACTGTCTCTGCCTCCATCATAGTCACTGTCCCCATCACTGTCTCTATCCCCTCACTGTCTCTGCCTCCATCATAGTCACTGTCCCCATCACTTCACTGTCCCCATCACTGTTAATGTGCCCATCACTGACTCTGTCTCCATCAATGTCTCTGTCCCCATCACTGTCTCGGTGTCCAGCAATCTCACTGTCCCCATCACTGTCTCTGTCTCCATCACTGTCACTGACCCCATCACAGTCACTGTCCCCATCACTGTCTCTGTCCCCATCACTGTCACTGACCCCATCACAGTCACTGTCCCCATCACTGTCACTGTCCCCATCTCTGTCCCCATCACTGTCACTGTCCCCATCATTGTTCCCATCACTGTCACCATCCCCATCTCTGTCCCCATCACTGTCACTGTCCCCATCACTGTCACTGAACCCATCACTGTCTCTGTCCCCATCACTGTCACTGTCCCCATCACTGTCACTGTCCCCATCACTGTCCCCATCACTGTCACTGAACCCATCACTGTCTCTGTCCCCATCACTGTCACTGTCCCCATCACTGTCTCCATCAATGTCACTGTCCCCATCAATGTCACTGTCCCCATCACTGACTCTGTCTCCATCACTGACTCTGTCTCCATCACTGACTCTGTCCCCATCACTGTCTCTGTCCCTATCACTGTCTCTGTCTCCATCAATGTCACTGTCCCCATCAATGTCACTGTCCCCTTCACTGTCTCTGTCCCAATCACTGTCTCTATCCCCACAACTGTCACTGTCCCCATCACTGTCACTGTCCCCATCACTGTCACTGTCCCCATTACTGTCTCTGCCTCCATCACCGTCTCTGTCTCCATCAATGTCACTGTCCCCATCAATGTCACTGTCCCCATCAATGTCACTGTCCCCTTCACTGTCTCTGTCCCCATCACTGTCTCTATCCCCACAACTGTCACTGTCCCCATCACTGTCTCTATCCCCACAACTGTCACTGTCCCCATCACTGTCACTGTCCCCATCACTGTCACTGTCCCCATTACTGTCTCTGCCTCCATCACCGTCTCTGTGTCCATCAATGTCATTGTCCCCATCACTGTCACTGTCCCCATCACTGAACCCATCACTGTCACTGACCCCATCCCTATCTCTTTCCCCATCACTGTCACTGTCCCCATTACTGTCTCTGTCTCCCTCACTGTCACTGTCCCCATCACTGTCTCTGCCTCCATCACCGTCTCTGTGTCCATCAATGTCATTGTCCCCATCACTGTCACTGTCCCCATCACGGTCACTGTCCCTATCACTGTCTCTCTCTCCATCAGTGACTCTGTCTCCATCACTGTCTCTGTCCCCATCACTGTCTCTGTCTCCATCACTGTCTCTGTCTCCATCAATGTCACTGTCCCCATCAATGTCACTGTCTCCATCACTGTCACTGTCCCCATCACTGATACTGACCCCATCACTGATACTGACCCCATCGCTGTCTCTGTCCCCATCACTGTCTCTATCCCCTCACTGTCTCTGCCTCCATCATAGTCACTGTCCCCATCACTTCACTGTCCCCATCACTGTTAATGTGCCCATCACTGACTCTGTCTCCATCAATGTCTCTGTCCCCATCACTGTCTCGGTGTCCAGCAATCTCACTGTCCCCATCACTGTCTCTGTCTCCATCACTGTCACTGACCCCATCACAGTCACTGTCCCCATCACTGTCTCTGTCCCCATCACTGTCACTGACCCCATCACAGTCACTGTCCCCATCACTGTCACTGTCCCCATCTCTGTCCCCATCACTGTCACTGTCCCCATCATTGTTCCCATCACTGTCACCATCCCCATCTCTGTCCCCATCACTGTCACTGTCCCCATCACTGTCACTGAACCCATCACTGTCTCTGTCCCCATCACTGTCACTGTCCCCATCACTGTCACTGTCCCCATCACTGTCCCCATCACTGTCACTGAACCCATCACTGTCTCTGTCCCCATCACTGTCACTGTCCCCATCACTGTCTCCATCAATGTCACTGTCCCCATCAATGTCACTGTCCCCATCACTGACTCTGTCTCCATCACTGACTCTGTCTCCATCACTGACTCTGTCCCCATCACTGTCTCTGTCCCTATCACTGTCTCTGTCTCCATCAATGTCACTGTCCCCATCAATGTCACTGTCCCCTTCACTGTCTCTGTCCCAATCACTGTCTCTATCCCCACAACTGTCACTGTCCCCATCACTGTCACTGTCCCCATCACTGTCACTGTCCCCATTACTGTCTCTGCCTCCATCACCGTCTCTGTCTCCATCAATGTCACTGTCCCCATCAATGTCACTGTCCCCATCAATGTCACTGTCCCCTTCACTGTCTCTGTCCCCATCACTGTCTCTATCCCCACAACTGTCACTGTCCCCATCACTGTCTCTATCCCCACAACTGTCACTGTCCCCATCACTGTCACTGTCCCCATCACTGTCACTGTCCCCATTACTGTCTCTGCCTCCATCACCGTCTCTGTGTCCATCAATGTCATTGTCCCCATCACTGTCACTGTCCCCATCACTGAACCCATCACTGTCACTGACCCCATCCCTATCTCTTTCCCCATCACTGTCACTGTCCCCATTACTGTCTCTGTCTCCCTCACTGTCACTGTCCCCATCACTGTCTCTGCCTCCATCACCGTCTCTGTGTCCATCAATGTCATTGTCCCCATCACTGTCACTGTCCCCATCACGGTCACTGTCCCTATCACTGTCTCTCTCTCCATCAGTGACTCTGTCTCCATCACTGTCTCTGTCCCCATCACTGTCTCTGTCTCCATCACTGTCTCTGTCTCCATCAATGTCACTGTCCCCATCAATGTCACTGTCCCCATCACTGTCTCTGTCTCCATCAATGTCACTGTCCCCTTCACTGTCTCTGTCCCCATCACTGTCTCTATCCCCATCACTGTCACTGTCCCCATCACTGTCACTGTCTCTAGACTGTCACTGATCCAATCACTGTCACTCTCTCCATCACTCTCACTGTCTCCATCACTGCACTGACTGCATCACTGCCACTGTCTCTTTCCCCATCACTCTCACTATCCCCATCACTGACCACATCAACATCTCTGTCTCCATCACTGTCTCTGTGTCCATCACTGTCACTATCCCCATCACTAACCCCATCACTGTCTCTGTCTCCATCACTGTCTCAGTCCCCATCGCTGTCTCTGTCCCCATCACTGAACCCATCACTGTCACTGACCCCATCCCTATCTCTTTCCCCATCACTGTCACTGTCCCCATTACTGTCTCTGTCTCCCTCACTGTCACTGTCCCCATCACTGTCTCTGCCTCCATCACCGTCTCTGTGTCCATCAATGTCATTGTCCCCATCACTGTCACTGTCCCCATCACGGTCACTGTCCCTATCACTGTCTCTCTCTCCATCACTGTCTCTGTCTCTGTCACTGTCTCTGAACCCATCACTGTCACTGTCCCCGTCACTGTCTCTGTGTCCATCAATGTCACTGTCCCCATCACTGATACTGTCCCCATCACTGTCTCTGTCCCCATCACTGTCGCTATCCCCATCACTGCTACTGTCTCCATCACTGTCACTGACCCCATCACTGTCACTCTCTCCATCACTCTCACTGTCTCCATCGCTGCACTGACCGCATCACTGTCACCGTCTCTTTCCCCATCACTCTCACTATCCCCATCACTGACCACATCAACATCCCTGTCTCCATCACTGTCTCTGCCTCCATCACTGTCTCAGTCCCCATCGCTGTCTCTGTCCCCATCACTGAACCCATCACTGTCACTGACCCCATCCCTATCTCTTTCGCCATCACTGTCACTGTCCCCATCACTGTCTCTGCCTCCATCACCGTCTCTGTGTCCATCAATGTCATTGTCCCCATCACTGTCACTGTCTCCATCACTGTCACTGACCCATCACAGTCACTGTCCCTATCACTGTCTCTCTCTCCATCACTGTCTCTGTCTCTGTCACTGTCTCTGACCCCATCACTGTCACTGTCCCCGTCACTGTCTCTGTGTCAATCAATGTCACTGTCCCATAAGACCATAAGACATAGGAGTGGAAGTAAGGCCATTCAGCCCATCGAGTCCACTCCGCCATTCAATCATGGCTGATGCGCATTTCAGCTCCACTTGCCAGCGTTCTCCCCGTAGCCCTTAATTCCTCTAGACAACAAGAACCTATCAATCTCGGCCTTGAAGACATTTAGCGTCCCGGCTTCCACTGCACTCCGTGGCAATGAATTCCACAGGCCCACCACTCTCTGGCTGAAGAAATGTCTCCGCATTTCCGTTCTGAAATGACCCCCTCTAATTCTAAGGCTGTGTCCACGGGTCCTAGTCTCCTCGCCTAACAGAAACAATTTTCTAGCATCGACCTTTTCAAAGCCATGTATTATTTTGTACGTCTCTATTAGATCTCCCCTTAATCTTCTAAACTCCAACGAATACAATCCCAGTATCCTCAGCCGTTCCTCATATGCTAGACCTGTCATTCCAGGGATCATCCGTGTGAATCTCTGCTGGACACGTTCCAGTGCCAGTAAGTCCTTCCTGAGGTGTGGGGACCAAAACTGGACACAGTACTCCAAATGGGGCCTAACCAGAGCTTTATAAAGTCTTAGTAGTACATCTCTGCTTTTATATTCCAACCCTCTTGAGATAAGAGACAACATTGCATTCGCTTTCTTAATCACAGACTCAACCTGCATGTTTACCTTTAGAGAATCCTCGACTAGCACTCCCAGATCCCTTTGTGCTTTGGCTTTATTAAGTTTCTCACCATTTAGAAAGTAGTCCATTCCTATATTCTTTTTGCCAAAGTGCAAGACCTCGCACTTGCTCACGTTAAATTCCATCAGCCATTTCCTGGACCACTCTCCCAACCTGTCTAGATCCTTCTGTAGCCTCCCCACTTCCTCAGTACTCCCTGCCTGTCTACCTAACTTTGTATCATCGGCAAACTTCGCTAGAATGCCCCCGGTTCCCTCATCCAAATCATTAATATATAATGCGAACAGCTGTGGCCCCAGCACCGAACCCTGCGGGACACCGCTCGTCACCGGCTGCCATTCTGAAAAAGAACCTTTTATCCCAACTCTCTGCCTTCTGTTAGATAGCCAATCCTCAATCCATCCCAGCAGCTCACCTCGAACACCATGGGCCCTCACCTTGCTCAGCAGTCTCCCGTGTGGCACCTTATCAAAGGCCTTTTGAAAGTCCAGATAGACCACATCCACTGGGTTCCCCTGGTCTAACCTACTTGTTACCTCTTCAAAAAATTCCAACAGGTTTGTCAGGCATGACCTCCCTTTACTAAATCCATGTTGACTTGTTCTAATCAGACTCTGCTCTTCCAAGAATTTAGAAACCTCATCCTTAATGATGGATTCTAGAATTTTACCAACAACCGAGGTTAAGCTGATTGGCCCATCACTGTCTCTGTCCCCATCACTGTCACTGTCTCCATCACTGTCTCTGTCCCCATCACTGTCTCTGACCCCATCACTGTCACTGAACCCATCACTGTCTCTGTCTCCATCACTGTCACTGTCCCCATCACTGTCACTGACCCCATTCACTGTCACTTTCCCCATCACTGTCACTGTCTCCATCACTGTCTCTGTCCCTATCATTGTCTCTGTCCCTATCACTGTCACTGTCTCCATCACTGTCTCTGTCCCTATCACTGTCACTGACCCCATCACTATCTCTGTCCCCATCACTGTCTCTGTCTCCATCACTGTCACTGACCCCATCACTGTCTTTGTCCCCATCACTGTCACTGTCCCCATCACTGATACTGACCCCATCACTGATACTGACCCCATCGCTGTCTCTGTCCCCATCATTGTCTCTATCCCCTCACTGTCTCTGCCTCCATCATAGTCACTGTCCCCATCACTGTCTCTATCCCCTCACTGTCTCTGCTTCCATCATAGTCACTGACCCCATCACTTCACTGTCCCCATCACTGTTAATGTGCCCATCACTGACTCTGTCTCCATCAATGTCTCTGTCCCCATCACTGTCTCGGTGTCCAGCAATCTCACTGTCCCCATCACTGTCTCTGTCTCCATCACTATCACTGACCCCATCACAGTCACTGTCCCCATCACTGTCTCTGTCCCCATCACTGTCACTGACCCCATCACAGTCACTGTCCCCATCACTGTCACTGTCCCCATCTCTGTCTCCATCACTGTCACTGTCCCCATCATTGTTCCCATCACTGTCACTATCCCCATCTCTGTCCCCATCACTGTCACTGTCCCCATCACTGTCACTGAACCCATCACTGTCTCTGTCCCCATCACTGTCACTGTCCCCATCACTGTCCCCATCACTGTCACTGAACCCATCACTGTCTCTGTCCCCATCACTGTCACTGTCCCCATCACTGTCTCCATCAATGTCACTGTCCCCATCAATGTCACGGTCCCCATCAATGTCACTGTCCCCATCACTGACTCTGTCTCCATCACTGACTCTGTCCCCATCACTGTCTCTGTCCCTATCACTGTCTCTGTCTCCATCAATGTCACTGTCCCCATCAATGTCACTGTCCCCTTCACTGTCTCTGTCCCCATCACTGTCTCTATCCCCATCACTGTCACTGTCCCCATCACTGTCACTGTCCCCATTACTGTCTCTGCCTCCATCACCGTCTCTGTGTCCATCAATGTCATTGTCCCCATCACTGTCACTGTCCCCATCACTGAACCCATCACTGTCACTGACCCCATCCCTATCTCTTTCCCCATCACTGTCACTGTCCCCATTACTGTCTCTGTCTCCCTCACTGTCACTGTCCCCATCACTGTCTCTGCCTCCATCACCGTCTCTGTGTCCATCAATGTCATTGTCCCCATCACTGTCACTGTCCCCATCACGGTCACTGTCCCTATCACTGTCTCTCTCTCCATCAGTGACTCTGTCTCCATCACTGTCTCTGTCCCCATCACTGTCTCTGTCTCCATCACTGTCTCTGTCTCCATCAATGTCACTGTCCCCATCAATGTCACTGTCCCCATCACTGTCTCTGTCTCCATCAATGTCACTGTCCCCTTCACTGTCTCTGTCCCCATCACTGTCTCTATCCCCATCACTGTCACTGTCCCCATCACTGTCACTGTCCCCATCACTGTCACTCTCTCCATCACTCTCACTGTCTCCATCACTGCACTGACCGCATCACTGCCACTGTCTCTTTCCCCATCACTCTCACTATCCCCATCACTGACCACATCAACATCTCTGTCTCCATCACTGTCTCTTTGTCCATCACTGTCACTATCCCCATCACTAACCCCATCACTGTCTCTGTCTCCATCACTGTCTCAGTCCCCATCGCTGTCTCTGTCCCCATCACTGAACCCATCACTGTCACTGACCCCATCCCTATCTCTTTCCCCATCACTGTCACTGTCCCCATTACTGTCTCTGTCTCCCTCACTGTCACTGTCCCCATCACTGTCTCTGCCTCCATCACCGTCTCTGTGTCCATCAATGTCATTGTCCCCATCACTGTCACTGTCCCCATCACGGTCACTGTCCCTATCACTGTCTCTCTCTCCATCACTGTCTCTGTCTCTGTCACTGTCTCTGAACCCATCACTGTCACTGTCCCCGTCACTGTCTCTGTGTCCATCAATGTCACTGTCCCCATCACTGATACTGTCCCCATCACTGTCTCTGTCCGCATCACTGTCACTGTCTCCATCACTGTCTCTGTCCCCATCACTGTCACTGTCCCCATCACTGTCACTGTCTCCATCACTGTCACTGTCCCCATCACTGATACTGTCCCCATCACTGATACTGTCCCCATCACTGTCTCTGTCCCCATCACTGTCACTGTCTCCATCACTGTCTCTGTCCCCATCACTGTCTCTGTCCCCATCACTGTCACTGTCCCCATCACTGTCTCTGTCCCCATCACTGTCACTGTCTCCATCAATGTCACTGTCCCCATCACTGATACTGTCCCCATCACTGTCTCTGTCCGCATCACTGTCACTGTCTCCATCACTGTCACTGTCCCCATCACTGTCACTGTCTCCATCACTGTCACTGTCCCCATCACTGTCACTGACCCCATCACTGTCATTGTCCCCATCACTGTCAATGTCTCCATCACTGTCTCTGTCCCCATCACTGTCTCTGTCCCCATCACTGTCTCTGTCTCCATCACTGTCTCTGTCCCCATCACTCTCAATGTCTCCATCACTGTCAATGTCCCCATCACTGTCACTGTCCCCATCACTGTCACTGTCCCCATCACTGTCAAAGTCTCCATCACTTTACCTGTCCTCATCACTGTCACTGAACCCATCACTTTCTCTGTCTCCATCACTGTCTGTGTGTCCATCACTGTCACTGTCCCCATCACTGTCACTGTCCCCATCACTGATACTGACCCCATCACTGTCACTGTCCCCATCACTGTCACTGTCCCCATCACTGATACTGACCCCATCACTGATACTGACCCCATCACTGATACCGACCCCATCGCTGTCTCTGTCCCCATCACTGAACCCATCACTGTCTCTGTCCCCATCATTGTCTCTATCCCCTCACTGTCTCTGCCTCCATCATAGTCACTGTCCCCATCACTGTCTCTATCCCCTCACTGTCTCTGCCTCCATCATAGTCACTGTCCCCATCACTGTCTCTATCCCCTCACTGTCTCTGCCTCCATCATAGTCACTGTCCCCATCACTTCACTGTCCCCATCACTGTTAATGTGCCCATCACTGACTCTGTCTCCAGCAATCTCACTGTCCCCTTCACTGTCTCTGTCTCCATCAATGTCACTGTCCCATCACTGTCTCTGTCTCCATCAATCTCACTGTCCCCATCACTGTCACTGTCCCCATCACTGTCTCTGTCTCCATCAATGCCACTGTCCCCATCACTGTCTCTGTCTCCATCACTGTCTCTGTCCCCATCACTGTCACTGTCCCCATCACTGTCACTGTCCCCATCACTGTCTCTGTCTCCATCAATGTCACCGTCCCCATCAATGTCACTGTCCCCATCACTGTCTCTGTCTCCATCACTGTCTCTGTCTCCATCAATGTCACTGTCCCCATCAATGTCACTGTCCCCATCACTGTCTCTGTCCCCATCACTGTCTCTGTCTCCATCAATGTCACCGTCCCCATCAATGTCACTGTCCCCATCACTGTCTCTGTCTCCATCACTGTCTCTGTCTCCATCAATGTCACTGTCCCCATCAATGTCACTGTCCCCATCACTGTCACTGTCCCATCACTGTCTCTGTCCCCATCACTGCTACTGTCTCCATCACTGTCACTGACCCCATCACTGTCACTCTCTCCATCACTCTCACTGTCTCCATCGCTGCACTGACCGCATCACTGTCACTGTCTCTTTCCCCATCACTCTCACTATCCCCATCACTGACCACATCAACATCCCTGTCTCCATCACTGTCTCTGTCTCCATCACTGTCTCAGTCCCCATCGCTGTCTCTGTCCCCATCACTGAACCCATCACTGTCACTGACCCCATCCCTATCTCTTTCCCCATCACTGTCACTGTCCCCATCACTGTCTCTGCCTCCATCACCGTCTCTGTGTCCATCAATGTCATTGTCCCCATCACTGTCACTGTCTCCATCACTGTCACTGTCCCCATCACGGTCACTGTCCCTATCACTGTCTCTCTCTCCATCACTGTCTCTGTCTCTGTCACTGTCTCTGACCCCATCACTGTCACTGTCCCCGTCACTGTCTCTGTGTCAATCAATGTCACTGTCCCCATCACTGTCTCTGTCCCCATCACTGTCACTGTCTCCATCACTGTCTCTGTCCCCATCACTGTCTCTGACCCCATCACTGTCACTGAACCCATCACTGTCTCTGTCTCCATCACTGTCACTGTCCCCATCACTGTCACTGTCCCCATTCACTGTCACTTTCCCCATCACTGTCACTGTCTCCATCACTGTCTCTGTCTCCATCACTGTCACTGTCTCCATCACTGTCTCTGTCCCTATCACTGTCACTGACCCCATCACTGTCACTGACCCCATCACTGTCTCTGTCCCCATCACTGTCACTGACCCCATCACTGTCTCTGTCCCCATCACTGTCACTGACCCCATCACTGTCTCTGTCCCCATCACTGTCACTGACCCCATCACTGTCACTGTCTCCATCACTGTCACTGTCCCCATCACTGTCTCTGTCCCCATCACTGTCAATGTCTCCATCACTGTCTCTGTCCCCATCACTGTCACTGTCTCCATCACTGTCTCTGTCCCCATCACTGTCACTGACCCCATCACTGTCTCTGTCCCCATCACTGTCTCTGTCCCCATCACTGTCACTGACCCCATCACTGTCAATGTCTCCATCACTGTCTCTGTCCCCATCACTGTCACTGTCTCCATCACTGTCTCTGTCCCCATCACTGTCACTGACCCCATCACTGTCTCTGTCCCCATCACTGTCACTGACCCCATCACTGTCTCTGTCCCCATCACTGTCACTGACCCCATCACTGTCTCTGTCTCCATCACTGTCTCTGTCCCCATCACTGTCACTGACCCCATCACTGTCACTGAACCCATCACTGTCTCTGTCTCCATCACTGTCTGTGTGTCCATCACTGTCTCTGACCCCATCACTGATACTGACCCCATCACTGATACTGACCCCATCACTGTCTCTGTCCCCATCACTGTCACTGTCTCCATCACTGATACTGACCCCATCACTGATACTGACCCCATCACTGATACTGACCCCATCACTGTTAATGTGCCCATCACTGACTCTGTCTCCATCAATGTCTCTGTCCCCATCACTGTCTCTGTCCCCATCACTGTCACTGTCTCCATCACTGTCACTGTCTCCATCACTGTCTCTGTCTCCATCACTGTCACTGTCTCCATCACTGTCACTGTCTTCCATCACTGTCACTGTCTCCATCACTGTCTCTGTCTCCATCACTGTCACTGTCTCCATCACTGTCTCTGTCTCCATCACTGTCACTGTCTCCATCACTGTCACTGTCTTCCATCACTGTCTCTGTCCCTATCACTGTCTCTGTCCCCATCACTGTCACTGACCCCATCACTGTCTCTGTCCCCATCACTGTCACTGACCCCATCACTGTCTCTGTCTCCATCACTGTCTCTGTCCCCATCACTGTCACTGTCTCCATCACTGTCACTGAACCCATCACTGTCTCTGTCTCCATCACTGTCTGTGTGTCCATCACTGTCTCTGACCCCATCACTGATACTGACCCCATCACTGTCACTGTCCCCATCACTGTCACTGTCCCCATCACTGATACTGACCCCATCGCTGTCTCTGTCCCCATCACTGAACCCATCATTGTCTCTGTCCCCATCATTGTCTCTATCCCCTCACTGTCTCTGCCTCCATCATAGTCACTGTCCCCATCACTGTCTCTATCCCCTTACTGTCTCTGCCTCCATCATAGTCACTGTCCCCATCACTGTCTCTATCCCCTCACTGTCTCTGCCTCCATCATAGTCACTGTCCCCATCACTTCACTGTCCCCATCACTGTTAATGTGCCCATCACTGACTCTGTCTCCATCAATGTCTCTGTCCCCATCACTGTCTCTGCCACCATCACTGTCACTGTCCCCATCACTGTCACTGTCCCCATCACTGATACTGTCCCCATCACTGATACTGACCCCATCGCTGTCTCTGTCCCCATCATTGTCTCTATCCCCTCACTGTCTCTGCCTCCATCATAGTCACTGTCCCCATCACTGTCTCTATCCCCTCACTGTCTCTGCCTCCATCATAGTCACTGACCCCATCACTTCACTGTCCCCATCACTGTTAATGTGCCCATCACTGACTCTGTCTCCATCAATGTCTCTGTCCCCGTCACTGTCTCGGTGTCCAGCAATCTCACTGACCCCATCACAGTCACTGTCCCCATCACTGTCTCTGTCCCCATCACTGTCACTGACCCCATCACTGTCACTGTCCCCATCACAGTCACTGTCCCCATCACAGTCACTGTCCCCATCTCTGTCCCCATCACTGTCACTTTCCCCATCATTGTTCCCATCACTGTCACTGTCCCCATTTCTGTCCCCATCACTGTCACTGTCCCCATCACTGTCACTGAACCCATCACTGTCTCTGTCCCCATCACTGTCACTGAACCCATCACTGTCTCTGTCCCTATCACTGTCACTGAACCCATCACTGTCTCTGTCCCCATCACTGTCACTGAACCCATCACTATCACTGTGCCTATTCCTGTCACTGTCCCCATTACTGTCTCTGTCTCCATCAATGTCACTGTTCCCATCAATGTCACTGTCCCCATCACTGTCTCTGTCTCCATCACTGTCTCTGTCTCCATCACTGTCTCTGTCCCCATCACTGTCACTGTCCCCATCACTGTCACTGTCCCCTTCACTTTCACTGTCCCCATCACTGTCACTGTCCCCATCAAAGTCACTGTCCCCATCACTGTCTCTGTCTCCATCAATGTCACTGCCCCCTTCACTGTCTCTGTCCCCATCACTGTCTCTATCCCCATCACTGTCACTGACCGCATCACTGTCACTCTCTCCATCACTCTCACTGTCTCTATCGCTGCACTGACCGCATCACTGTCACTGTCTCTTTCTCCATCACTCTCACTATCCCCATCACTGACCACATCAACATCCCTGTCTCCATCACTGTCTCTGTCTCCATCACTGTCTCAGTCCCCATCGCTGTCTCTGTCCCCATCACTGAACCCATCACTGAACCCATCACTGTCACTGACCCCATCCCTATCTCTTTCCCCATCACTGTCACTGTCCCCATTACTGTCTCTGCCTCCATCACCGTCTCTGTGTGCATCAATGTCATTGTCCCCATCACTGTCACTGTCTCTATCACTGTCACTGTCCCCATCATGGTCACTGTCCCTATCACTGTCTCTCTCTCCATCACTGTCTCTGTCTCTGTTACTGTCTCTGACCCCATCACTGTCACTGTCCCCGTCACTGTCTATGTGTCAATCAATGTCACTGTCCCCATCACTGTCTCTGTCCCCATCACTGTCACTGTCTCCATCACTGTCTCTGTCCCCATCACTGTCTCTGACCCCATCACTGTCACTGAACCCATCACTGTCACTGTCTCCATCACTGTCACTGTCCCCATCACTGTCACTGTCCCCATTCACTGTCACGTTCCCCATCACTGTCACTGTCCCCATCACTGTCTCTGTCTCCATCACTGTCTCTGTCTCCATCACTGTCACTGTCTCCATCACTGTCTCTGTCCCTATCACTGTCACTGTCTCCATCACTGTCTTTGTCCCCATCACTGTCTCTGTCCCTATCACTGTCACTGTCTCCATCACTGTCTTTGTCCCCATCACTGTCTTTGTCCCCATCACTGTCTCTGTCCCCATCACTGTCTCTGTCTCCATCACTGTCACTGACCCCATCACTGTCTCTGTCCCCATCACTGTCACTGACCCCATCACTGTCACTGTGTCCCTCAATGTCACTGTCCCCATCACTGTCACTGTCCCCATCACTGTCACTGTCCCAATCAGTGTCACTGTCCCCTTCACTTTCACTGTCCCCATCACTTTCACTGTCCCCATCACTGTCTCTGTCCCCATCACTGTCACTGACCCCATCACTGTCACTGTCTCCATCACTGTCACTGTCCCCTTCACTTTCACTGTCCCCATCACTGTCACTGTCCCCATCACTGTCATTGTCCCCATCACTGTCTCTGTCCCCATCACTGTCACTGACCCCATCACTGTCACTGTCCCCATCACTGTCATTGTGTCCATCAATGTCACTGTCCCCATCACTGTCTCTGTTCCCATCACTGTCTCTGTCCCCAACACTGTCTCTGTCCCCATCACTGTCTCTGTCCCCATCACTGATACTGACCCCATCACTGTCTCTGTCCCCATCACTGTCTCTGACCCCATCACTGATACTGACCCCATCACTGTCACTGTCCCCATCACTGTCACTGTCCCCATCACTGTCTCTGACCCCATCACTGAACCAATCACTGTCACTGTCCCCATCACTGTCAATGTCTCCATCACTGTCAATGTCTCCATCACTTTACCTGTCCTCATCACTGTCACTGAACCCATCACTGTCTCTGTCTCCATCACTATCTGTGTGTCCATCACTGTCTCTGACCCCATCACTGATATTGACCCCATCACTGTCTCTGTCCCCAACACTGTCTCTGTCTCCATCGCTGTCTCTGTCCCCATCACTGATACTGACCCCATCGCTGTCTCTGTCTCCATCACTGTCTCTGTCCCCATCACTGAACCCATCACTGTCACTGTCCCCATCACTGTCAATGTCTCCATCACTGCCACTGTCTCCATCACTGTCACTGTCTCCATCACTGTCACTGTCTCCATCACTGCCACTGTCTCCATCACTGTCACTGTCTCCATCACTGTCAATGTCTCCATCACTTTACCTGTCCCCATCACTGTCACTAACCCCATCACTATCACTGTGCCTATTCCTGTCACTGTCCCCATCACTGTCTCTGTCTCCATCAATGTCACTGTCCCCATCACTGTCTCTGTCTCCATCACTGTCTCTGTGCCATCACTGTCTCTGTCTCCATCACTGACTCTGTCTCCATCACTGTCTCTGTCTCCATCACTGTCACTGTCTCCATCAATGTCACTGTCTCCATCACTGACTCTGTCTCCATCACTGTCTCTGTCCCCATCACTGTCACTGTCTCCATCACTGTCACTGTCTCCATCACTGTCACTGTCCCCTTCACTTTCACTGTCCCCATCACTGTCACTGTCCCCATCAATGTCACTGTCCCCATCACTGTCTCTGTCTCCATCAATGTCACTATCCCCATCACTGTCACTGTCTCCATCACTGTCACTGTCCCCATCACTGTCGCTGTCCCCATCACTGTCACTGTCCCCATCACTGTCACTGTCCCCATCACTGTCGCTGTCCCCATCACTCTCACTATCCCCATCACTGACCACATCAACATCTCTGTCTCCATCACTGTCTCTGTCCCCATCACTGTCACTGTCCCCATCACTGTCGCTGTCCCCATCACTGTCACTGACCGCATCACTGTCACTGTCTTTTTCCCCATCACTCTCCCTATCCCCATCACTGACCACATCAACATCTCTGTCTCCATCACTGCCACTGTCCCCATCACTGTCACTGTCCCCATCACTGTCACTGTCCCCATCACTGTCCCCATTACTGTCTCTGTCCCCATCACTGTCACTGTCCCCATCACTGTCACTGTCCCCTTCACTTTCACTGTCCCCATCACTGTCACTGTCCCCTTCAGCGTCACTGTCTCTGCCTCCATCTCTGTCACTGTCTCCATCACTGTCTCTGTCCCCATCGCTGTCACTGTCCCCATCACTGTCTCTGACCCCATCACTGATACTGACCCCATCACTGTCACTGTCCCCATCACTGTCACTGTCTCCATCACTGTCACTGTTCCCAAAACTGTCTCTGTCCCTATCACTCTCTCCATCACCACCACTGTCTCCATCACTGCACTCACCGCATCACTGTCACTGTCTCTTTCCCCATCACTGTCACTATCCCCATCACTGTCCCCATCACTGTCCCCATCACTGTCACTGTCCCCATCACTGTCACTGTCCCCATCACTGTCACTTGAATGTGGAAATACACCAATTGGCCCAACAAGTCCATACTGACCCTATGAAGAGTCATCCACTCTGACCCAGTTTGCTACCCTATATTTATCCCTGACTAATTCACTTATCACTTTGTGCAATTTAGCATGGCCAATTTACCCGAACCTGCACATCGTTTGGACTGTGGGAGGAAACCGGAGCACCCGGAGAAAACCCATGCAGACATGGGGAGAATGTGCAAACTCCACGCAGTCACCCAAGGTGGGAATCGAACCCCCGTCCCTGGTACTGTGAGGCAGCAGTGCTAACCACTGAGCCACTGTGCTGCCCATTAGAGGGAGAGATAGAAGAACAAAGAACAAAGAAAATTTACAGCCCAGGAACCGACCCTTCGGCCCTCCAAGCCTGAGCCAATCCAAATCTACTGTCTAAACCTATCGCCCAATTCCTAAGCATCTGTATTTCTCTGCTCCCCACCTCCTCATGCATCTGTCCAGACGAATCTTAAATAAATCTACCGTGCCTGCCTCTATCAACCCTGCTGGCAATGTGTTCCAGACACCCACCACCCTCTGTGTGAAGTACGTGCTGCGTGCATCCCCCTTAAACCTCCCACATCTCACGTTGAAAGAGTGACCTCTTGTTATTGAATCCTTCACCCTGGGAAAAAGCTTGTTTCTATCCACCCTGTCTATACCCTTCATGATTTTGTAAACCTCAATCAAGTCCCCCCTCAATCTCCTTTCTTCTAATGAAAACAAACCTAACTTACTCAACCTCTCTTCATAGCTAGCACCTTCCATACCAGGCAACATCTTTGTAAACCTTCTCTGCACCCTCTCCAAGTGTCCACATCCTTTTGGTAATGTGGCAACCAGAACTGTACACAGTATTCTAAATGCAGCCAAACCAATGTCTTGTACAACTTTAACATGACCTGCCAGCTCTTATACTCAATACCCTGTCCAATGAAGGCAAGCATACCATATGCCTTCTTGACCACTCTATCCACCTGTGCAGCAACCTTCAGGGTACAATGGACCTGCACTCCCAGATCTCTCTGCCCATCAACTTTTCCAAAGGCTCTTCCTTTTCCAGTATAATTCACTCTATAATTAGTCTTACCTAAATGCATCACCTCACATTTGTCTGGATTGAACTCCATCTGCCACTTCTCCACCCAACTCTCCAGTCTATCTATATCCTCCTGTATTCTCTGACAGTCCCTTATGCTTTCTGCTACTCCACCAATCTTCATGTCATCTGCAAACCTGCTGATCATACCAACAGTGCCCTCTTCCAGATCCGGTGTTGGACTGGGGTGTACAAAGTTAAAAATCACACAACACCAGGTTATAGTCCAACAGGTTTATTTGGAAGGCACTAGCTTTCGGAGTGCTGCTCCTTCAGGTGGTTGTGTTACAACCTGATGAAGGAGCAATGCTCTGAAAGCTCATACTTCCAGTTAAACCTGTTGGACTATAACCTGGTGTTGTGTGATTTTTAACTCTTCCAGATCATTTCTGTATATTACAAACAACAGTGGCCCCGACACTGACCCCTGTGGACCACCACTCGTCACCTTTCTCCATTTTGAGAAACTCCCTTCAACTACTACTCTCTGTCTCCTGTTGCTCAACGAGTTCTTTACCCACCTAGCTAGAACACCCTGCACACCATGTGACTTCACTTTCTCCGTTAGTTTACCATGGGGAACCTTATCAAACACCTTACTACAGTCCATGTATATGACATCAACAGCCCTTCCTTCATCTATTAACTTGGTCACTCCCACAAAGAACTCTATTACCAGATGGCTGGTGGTGGTTTCATCTGAGGGTCATCGTGTCTCAGAGTAAGAGGAAAGCATGAGAAGGTGGGGTCTTTGTGGTAAACTGAGCTGGAGGAGTTTCTCAGGAGTAACATGCTCACCACCAACACTGTCGTTGTGTGACTGACAGTCTCTCAGTGGAGGAGATGATGTGAGGGTTCTGGGCTTTAGGTAAGGATTGTCCCCTGGGAGTGCGGTCTCTTACTTTCATATTTGTGGAGCTGTGCCTGAAGTGGAAATTGGCCAGGACATTTTCCAGTTTGTTCATGTTTGTAATCTGTCTGTAGATTCTGTTGTTGCTTGGGACATACATTTCCATAAAATCTCCAAACATAAAAAAATTGGCGATTAACTGGGCAGGGCTCCACTTCACCTAGAAGGACAAAGATCAGAAACAGGCAGTCAATCTCCCACCTCATAACACAACAAGGGCTGGTCAATATCAGGGACTGGATGAAACCCTTCACCAAAATAAGGGTCTAAATTGAACCCCTCTCCAATATCAGGGTCAGTATTAAACCCCTCTACAATATCAGGGTCTGTATTAAACCCCTCTCCAATATCAGGGTCAGTATTAAACCCCTCTCCAATATCAGGGTCTGTATTAGACACCTCTCCAGTATCAGGGTTGTATTAAACCCATCTCCAATATCAGGGTCAGTATTAAACCCCTCTCCAATATCAGGGACTGTATTAAACCCCTCTCCAATATCAGGGTCTGTATTAAACCCCTCTCCAATATCAGGGTCTGTATTAAACCACTCTCCAATATCAGGTACTGTATTAAACCCCACTCCAATATCAGGGTCTGTATTAAACCACTCTCCAATATCAGGGTCTGTATTAAACCCCTCTCCAATATCAGGGACTGTATTAAACCCCTCTCCAGTATCAGGGTCTGTATTAAACCCCTCTCCAATATCAAGGTCTGTATTAAACCCCTCTCCAATATCATGGTCAATATTAAACCCCTCTCCAATATCAGGGTCTGTATTAAACACCTCTCCAATATCAGGGTCTATATTAAACCCCTCTCCAATATCAGGGATTGTATTATACCCCTCTCCAATATCAGGGTCTGTATTAAACCCCTCTCCAATATCAGGGTCTGTATTAAACCTCTCTCCAATATCAGGGATTGTATTAAACCCCTCTCCAATATCAGAGTCTGTATTAAACACCTCTCCAATATCAGGGTCAATATTAAACCCCTCTCCAATATCAGGCATTGTATTATACCCCTTTCCAATATCAGGGTCTGTATTAAACCCCTCTCCAATATCAGGGTCTGTATTAAACCCCTCTCCAATATCAGAGTCTGTATTAAACACCTCTCCAATATCAGGGTCTATATTAAACCCCTCTCCAATATCAGGCATTGTATAATACCCCTCTCCAATATCAGGGTCTGTATTAAACCCCTCTCCAATATCAGGGTCTGTATTAAACCCCACTCCAATATCAGGGTCTGTATTATACCCCTCTGCAATATCAGGGATTGTATTAAACCCCTCTCCAATATCAGGGTCTATATTAAACCCCTACCCAATATCAGGGTCTGTATTAAACCCCTCTCCAATATCAGGGTCTGTATTAAACCCCTCTCCAATATCAGGGTCTGCATTAAACCACTCTCCAATATCAGGGATTGTATTAAACCCCTCTCCAATATCAGGGTCTGTATTAAACCCCTCTCCAATATCAGGGTCTGTATTAAACCCCTCTCCAATATCAGGGTCTGTATTATACCCCTCTTCAGTATCAGGGATTGTATTAAACCCCTCTCCAATATCAGGGTCTGTATTAAACCCCTCTCCAATATCAGGGACACTATTAAACCACTCTCCAATATCAGGTACTGTATTAAACCCCACTCCAATATCAGGGTCTGTATTAAACCCCTCTCCAATATCAGGGTCTGTATTAAACCCCTCTCCAATATCAGGGTCTGTATTAAACCCCTCTCCAATATCAGGGATTGTATTATATCCCTCTCCAATATCAGGGTCTGTATTAAACCCCACTCCAATATCAGGGTCTGTATTAAACCCCTCTCCAATATCAGGGTCAGTATTAAACCCCTCTCCAATATCAGGGATTGTATTAAACCCCTCTCCAATATCAGGGATTGTATTAAACCCCTCTTCAATATCAGGGTCTGTATTAAACACCTCTCCAATATCAGGGTCTGTATTAAACCCCTCTCCAATATCAGAGACACTATTAAACCCCTCTCCAATATCAGGGTCTGTATTAAACCACTCTACAATATCAGGGTCTGTATTAAACCCCTCTCCAATATCAGGGTCTGTATTCAACCCCTCTCCAATATCAGGGACTGTGTTAAACCCCTCTCCAATATCAGGGTCTGTATTAAACCCCTCTCCAATATCAGGGTCTGTATTAAACCCCTCTCCAATATCAGGGTCTGTATTAAACCCCTATCCAATATCAGGGTCTGTATTAAACCCCTCTCCAATATCAGGGACTGTATTAAACCCCTCTCCAATATCAGGGATTGTATTAAACCCCTCTCCAATATCAGGGTCTGTATTAAACCCTTCTCCAATATCAGGGATTGTATTCAACCCCTCTCCAATATCAGGGATTGTATTAAACCCCTCTCCAATATCAGGGTCTGTATTAAACCCCTCTCCAATATCAGGGTCTGTATTTAACCCCTCTCCAATATCAAGGTCTGTATTAAACCCCTCTCCAATATCAGGGTCAATATTAAACCCCTCTCCAATATCAGGGTCTGTATTAAACACCTCTCCAATATCAGGGTCTATATTAAACCCCTCTCCAATATCAGGGATTGTATTATACCCCTCTCCAATATCAGGGTCTGTATTAAACCCCTCTCCAATATCAGGGTCTGTATTAAACCCCTCTCCAATATCAGGGTCTGTATTAAACCCCTCTCCAATATCAGGGTCAGTATTAAACCCCTCTCCAATATCAGGGTCTGTATTAAACCCCTCTCCAATATCAGTGACTGTGTTAAACCCCTCTCCAATATCAGGGTCTGTATTAAACCCCTCTCCAATATCAGGGATTGTATTATATCCCTCTCCAATATCAGGGTCTGTATTAAACCCCTCTCCAATATCTGTGTCTGTATTAAACCCCTCTCCAATATCAGGGATTGTATTATATCCCTCTCCAATATCAGGGTCTGTATTAAACCCCTCTCCAATATCAGAGTCTGTATTAAACCCCTCTCCAATATCAGGGTCTGTATTAAACCCCTCTCCAATATCAGAGTCTGTATTAAACCCCTCTCCAATATCAGGGACTGTGTTAAACCACTCTCCAATATGAGGAATTGTATTAAACCCAATTCCAATATCTGGGACTGTCAGACCAGGCTTCCTGGGATTGGGAACTGCACCATCGGAATGGGGTTCCCATGATAGGGTATAGGGAACTGCACCATCGGAATGGGGTTCCCGTGATAGGGTATAGGGAACTGCACCATCGGAATGGGGTTCCCAGGATCAGGGATGAGGAACTGCACATCAGAATGGGGTTCCCAGGATCGGGGATAGGGAAATGCATCATCGGAACGGTGTTGCTGGGATCGGAGATAGGGAACTGGACCATCGGAACAGGGTTCCCAAGATCGGGGATAGGGAACTGCATCATCGGAACAGGGTTCCCAGGATCGGAGATAGGGAACTACACAATCACAATGGGGTTCCTGGGATCAGGGATCAGGAACTGCACCATTGGAACAGGAATCCCACGATCAGGGATCAGGAACTGCACCATTGGAACAGGGATCCCACGATCGGGGATAGGGAACTGCACCATTGGAACAGGGATCCCACGATCGGGGATAGGGAACTGCACCATTGGAACAGGGATCCCACGATCGGGGATAGGGAACTGCACCATCGGAACGGGGTTCCTGGGATCGGGGATAGGGAACTGCACCATCAGAACGGGGTTCCCAGGATCGGGGATAGGGAACTTTACCATGGGAACGGGCTTCCCAGGATCGGGGATAGGGAACTGCACCATCAGAACGGGGTTCCTGGGATCGGGGATAGGGAACTGCACCATCGGAACGGGGTTCCCGGGATCGGGGATAGGGAACTGCACCATCGGAACGGGGTTCCCGGGATCGGGGATAGGGAACTGCATCATGGGAATGGGGTTCCTGGGATCGGGGATAGGGAACTGCACCATCAGACTAGGATTCCTGGGATTGGGAATTGGGAACTGCACCGTTGGAATGGGGTTCCCAGGATCGGGGATCAGGAACTGCACCATCGCAATGAGGTTCCCGGGAACGGCACCATTGGAATGGGGTTCCCTGGATCGGGGATAGGGAATAGCATCATCAGAACGGGGTTCCCGCAATCGGGGATCAGGAACTGCAGCATCGGAACGGGGTTCCCGGGATTGGGAATTGGGAACAGTACCATCGGAACAGAGTTCCCAGGATCGGAGATAGGGAACTGCACCATCGGAAGGGGGTTCCCAGGATTGGGAATTGGGAACTGCACCACTGGACCAGGGTTCCTGGAATCGGGGATAGGGAACTGCACCATCGGAAAAGGGTTCCCGCGATCCGGGATAGCGAACTGCACCATCGGACTGGGGTTCCCGGGATCAGGGTAGTGAACTGCATCATCGACCGGGGTTCCCGCGATCGGGGATCAGGAGCGGCACCATCGGAACGGGGTTCCTGGGATCGGGATAGGGAACTGCATCTTTCAAATGAGGTTCCCAGGATCTGGGATAAGGAACTGCACCATCAGAATGGGGTTCCCGGGATCGGGGATAGAGAACTGCACCATCACAATGGGGTTCCCGGGATCGGGGATCAGGAACTGCACCATCACAATGGGGTTCCCGGGATCGGGGATCAGGAACTGCACCATCGGAACAGGGTTCCCGCGATCGGGATGTTAGCGCGGATGAAATGATATCAGTCTGAGCCCAGAGTGCGGTTCAACAATCGGTAACGTTTATTGATACAGTAACACCGGCGGAGACCAACCGAGGTCCAAATCTCGGCTGTTCTGCTGTTCCCGCGCGCTGCTACACATTATATACCTCTCTTTGTCAGGATGTGAGGATTTTGAGTATGAATGGGATGAGAGTTCCCCATCATCGCTAGAGTAGGTGTAAATGGTGGGTTTCCTGCCGTCCCTGGAGAGTTGCAGTGTACACACAATAGGGTGCTCATTGGATTATGGAAACGGGTCCGGGTACTATCTGCTGGTCTCTCTCTGTGAGGGCTGGAGGCCAGCACCCCCCTTTGTTCCCTTGGGGTGCTGGTGTGTATTAGTCTGTTTGTTCCTGTCTGGTGGATGCCTGTCCTTTGTGTCAGGATGGTTCTGTATTGATGAAGATGGGGGTGTTTCAGTCAGTCTCTTGATTTGATTAGGAGATGGGTCTCCATATTAATTAGCTCCGGAGTTTCGGTCTATGAGTCATGGTTAGTGTCTGGCCTAGTGTGGATTTGATAGGGAACTGCACCATCGGAACGGGGATCCCACGATCGGGGATCAGGAACTGCACCATCGGAACGGGGTTCCTGGGATTGGGAATTGGAAACTGCACCATCGGAACGGGGATCCCACAATCGGGGATCAGGATCTGCACCATCTGACCGGGGTTTCCAGGATCGGGAATTGGAAACTGCACCTTTGGAACTGGATTCCCAGGATCGGTAATCAGGAACTGCACCATCTGAATGGGGTTCCCAGAATCGGGAATAGGGAACTGCACCATTGGAACTGGATTCCCAGGATCGGGAATCAAGAACTGCGCCATCTGAATGGGGTTCCCAGGATCGGGGATCAGGAACTGCACCTTTGGAACGGGGTTCCCGGGTCTTGCTGAGTTTCTCCAGGACTTGCTGTTTTTATATCAAGTCTTCAGCATCCAGAGTATTGTGCTATTGTTTTAGCTTCACTTGTGGGATGTGGTGGTCCCTGGCTGACCAGCAGGTTATTCCCCATCCCTAGTTCCCCTCGTGGTGGTCCCTGACTGACCAGCAGGTTATTCCCCATCCCTAGTTCCCCTCGTGGTGGTGATGATGAGCTTGTGGGATGTGGTGGTCCCTGGCTGACCAGCAGGTTATTCCCCATCCCTAGTTCCCCTCGTGGTGGTCCCTGGCTGACCAGCAGGTTATTCCCCATCCCTAGTTCCCCTCGTGGTGGTCCCTGGCTGACCAGCAGGTTATTCCCCATCCCTAGTTCCCCTCGAGGTGGTGTTGATGAGCTTGTGGGATGTGGTGGTCCCTGGCTGACCAGCAGGTTATTCCCCATCCCTAGTTCCCCTCGTGGTGGTCCCTGGCTGACCAGCAGGTTATTCCCCATCCCTAGTTCCCCTCGTGGTGGTCCCAGGCTGACCAGCAGGTTATTCCCCATCCCTAGTTCCCCTCGAGGTGGTCCCTGACTGACCAGCAGGTTATTCCCCATCCCTAGTTCCCCTCGTGGTGGTCCCTCGCTGACCAGCAGGTTATTCCCCATCCCTAGTTCCCCTCGTGGTGGTGATGATGAGCTTGTGGGATGTGGTGGTCCCTGGCTGACCAGCAGGTTATTCCCTATCCCTAGTTCCCCTCGAGGTGGTGTTGATGAGCTTGTGGGATGTGGTGGTCCCTGGCTGACCAGCAGGTTATTCCCCATCCCTAGTTCCCCTCGTGGTGGTCCCTGGCTGACCAGCAGGTTATTCCCCATCCCTAGTTCCCCTCGTGGTGGTCCCTGGCTGACCAGCAGGTTATTCCCCATCCCTAGTTCCCCTCGAGGTGGTGTTGATGAGCTTGTGGGATGTGGTGGTCCCTGGCTGACCAGCAGGTTATTCCCCATCCCTAGTTCCCCTCGTGGTGGTCCCTGGCTGACCAGCAGGTTATTCCCCATCCCTAGTTCCCCTCGTGGTGGTCCCAGGCTGACCAGCAGGTTATTCCCCATCCCTAGTTCCCCTCGAGGTGGTCCCTGACTGACCAGCAGGTTATTCCCCATCCCTAGTTCCCCTCGTGGTGGTCCCTCGCTGACCAGCAGGTTATTCCCCATCCCTAGTTCCCCTCGTGGTGGTCCCTGGCTGACCAGCAGGTTATTCCCCATCCCTAGTTCCCCTCGTGGTGGTCCCTCGCTGACCAGCAGGTTATTCCCCATCCCTAGTTCCCCTCGTGGTGGTGATGATGAGCTTGTGGGATGTGGTGGTCCCTGGCTGACCAGCAGGTTATTCCCCATCCCTAGTTCCCCTCGTGGTGGTGATGATGAGCTTGTGGGATGTGGTGGTCCCTCGCTGACCAGCAGGTTATTCCCCATCCCTAGTTCCCCTCGAGGTGGTGTTGATGAGCTTGTGGGATGTGGTGGTCCCTGGCTGACCAGCAGGTTATTCCCCATCCCTAGTTCCCCTCGTGGTGGTCCCTGGCTGACCAGCAGGTTATTCCCCATCCCTAGTTCCCCTCGTGGTGGTCCCAGGCTGACCAGCAGGTTATTCCCCATCCCTAGTTCCCCTCGAGGTGGTCCCTGACTGACCAGCAGGTTATTCCCCATCCCTAGTTCCCCTCGTGGTGGTCCCTCGCTGACCAGCAGGTTATTCCCCATCCCTAGTTCCCCTCGTGGTGGTCCCTGGCTGACCAGCAGGTTATTCCCCATCCCTAGTTCCCCTCGTGGTGGTCCCTCGCTGACCAGCAGGTTATTCCCCATCCCTAGTTCCCCTCGTGGTGGTGATGATGAGCTTGTGGGATGTGGTGGTCCCTGGCTGACCAGCAGGTTATTCCCCATCCCTAGTTCCCCTCGTGGTGGTCCCTGACTGACCAGCAGGTTATTCCCCATCCCTAGTTCCCCCCGTGGTGGTCCCTCGCTGACCAGCAGGTTATTCCCCATCCCTACTTCCCCTCGAGGTGGTGTTGATGAGCTTGTGGGATGTGGTGGTCCCAGGCTGACCAGCAGGTTATTCCCCATCCCTAGTTCCCCTCGTGGTGGTCCCTCGCTGACCAGCAGGTTATTCCCCATCCCTAGTTCCCCTCGAGGTGGTGTTGATGAGCTTGTGGGATGTGGTGGTCCCAGGCTGACCAGCAGGTTATTCCCCATCCCTAGTTCCCCTCGTGGTGGTCCCTCGCTGACCAGCAGGTTATTCCCCATCCCTAGTTCCCCTCGAGGTGGTGTTGATGAGCTTGTGGGATGTGGTGGTCCCAGGCTGACCTGCAGGTTATTCCCCATCCCTAGTTCCCCTTCGTGGTGGTCCCTGACTGACCAGCAGGTTATTCCCCATCCCTAGTTCCCCTCGTGGTGGTGATGATGAGCTTGTGGGATGTGGTGGTCCCTGGCTGACCAGCAGGTTATTCCCCATCCCTAGTTCCCCTCGAGGTGGTCCCAGGCTGACCAGCAGGTTATTCCCCATCCCTAGTTCCCCTCGTGGTGGTGAAGATGAGCTGCCTTCTTGAATCACTGAGGTGACTGACCCTCCAACAACCCCACCCAGCTCCCTATGTGCCAGGTATGACTCTAACCAGCGGAGAGATTGCTCCCGATGCCCATTGATTCCAGTTTTGCTCATGCTCCTTGATGCCACACTCGGCTGAATACAGCCTTGATGTGAATGGCTGTCCCTCTCCCCTCCCCTCTGGAATCCAGCTCTTTTGTCCATGTTTGACCCAAGGCTGGAATGAGGTCAGGAGCTGAGTGACCCTGGGGGAACCCAAACTGGGTGTCACTGTTACTGACCCCTTCCATCACTTTACTGAGGATCGAGGGGAGACTGATGGGGCAGTAACTGGCCGGGTTGGATTTGTCCTGCTTTTTATGTACAGGACATACCTGGGCAACGTTCCACATTGTCGGGTAGATGCCAGTGTTGTGACTGTACTGGAACAGCTTGGCTCAGGGAGAGGCGAGTTCTGGAGCACACGTCTTCAGTCCTATTGCTGGGATGTTGTCAGGGCCCATTGCCTTTACAGTGTCCAGTGTCTCCAACCGTTTCTTCATATCACGTGGAGGGACCCGAATTGGCTGGAGCCTGGTATCTGTGACCCTGGGGACCACTGGAGGGGGCTGAGATGGAGCATCCCCTCAGCACTGCTGGCTGAAGATTGCTGTGAATGTTTCAGCCTTCTCCTTTCCCCTGATGTGCTGGGCTCCTCCACCATTGAGGATGGGGATCTTTGTGGAGCCTCGTTCTCCAGTGAGCTGTTTAACTGCCCACCATCGTCACTCACGACTGGATGTGGCAGGACGGCAGAGCTTAGATCTGATCCATTGGTTGTGGAATCCCTTAGTTCTGTCCATCACTTACTGCTGATGCTGTTTGACATCGAAGTAACCCTGTTCACCAGGTTGGTGTCTCATCTTCAGGTATGCCTGGTACTCTTCCTGCTATGCCCTTCTGCGCTCTCCATTGAATTTGACCTTCACTATCATGAAGTTTATGGCTTGCTTTCTGAAGAAGTTTATTTCAATCATGATGTTGTAAAACACTCCAGGTGTGGTGAGTATAAGCAGGTCGCTGAGGCTGTTCGGCAGAAATTCTGGAATATCTGGAAGCAGTTTTCTAAGTTTGACCATTGGATAAGGGCTTTCAAGGTAGAGATCACACTTAAACCCATGACAGAATAGCAACCTGGGAGAATTTAAACATTCACTCTATCTATCTGTAAGAATGTACACAGAGAACCAGAGACTATAACACAGCAAAGCAGGCAGGGGGCAGCTGGTCAGAAGGATAGCAGTCCCCAGTGAGAATCGACAGCTAAGAATACTTGTCCATGGGCTAGAAACAAAAGTGCTGATGATGGAATTGATGTACATTATCACAGGGTTGGTTTTACAGAGGATATGAGCAGGGCTGCAGCAAAACAGGAAAACAAGGAAGACATTCAGTCTCGTGACATTGATCAGCAAGAGTCAGGAAAGCAGCAGAAGGTTTGAGGAAATCAGTAGCTCCTCCGACAGACAGGAAGGAAGGGGGTAAGTCACCCTGAGCAGGAATTGCAAGCCCCTTCTCTGCCAATGACAGCTGTGTCAATTCCAGCCCCTTTGCAAAAGAGCACTTCTGGGGCTGTTGTGGTCACTATTTCCCTCAATCTTGATGCCACTGGACCCTTTCACCTGTAGCAGGTGACACTGTTTCTTCCAGTCTGATTGATTTCTCAGTTTGTATTTCAGTTTCTCGATGATGTAATTCCAGCCTGTTCCTGCTGGTGGAGCTCTAGACCCATTTCTCCACTGATGAACCATTCAGTCTGAAGATGACAGTGAACCAGAGGGACTGTTAAAACATCTCAAAGTGAGCAGGAACACACAAAGGGACTCAGATAGACCAAGGGGGTGGATTGGAACAGAGGAGTCATTCAACATCACAAATCACCCAAAACATCAGCACCATTTCTCACCAAGTCATATAGGAACCATGAGGACAGTATAAATCAAGAAATTGGAACAGTAATCATGGAACACTGAAATCTACATACAAACCGCCTCAACCTAATTAGCACTAATACTGTCAAGGACAAATTTTGGGATTTATGCCAGATAGTTTTGTAGAGGAGTATATTGAGGACCCAACCAGTGTGGTGTTAGGTGTGACTTTTATAAATTTTAATACCATTTATTTCAGAGTTGGGACTTTGAACTGGAGGCATGTAGATTTTGGTTTGTGTGTGGCAGGAGTCTAACAATTAACTTGGCAGTAAATCTGGAGTTGTAACCTTTTTTTAAAAATCAGGATGGAAAAGTGTGTCCCTGGGGTAAGGATAGGGCGCTGTTAACATTGTGAGACTGTTACAATGGGAATAAACATTGAAGAGCATTGTTTTTGGTTTAGAAGAATCTGAAATTGATTTCCTTTAGCGCAAGGGAAATTGGAAATGTCTTGGCTGTGGTTTGCATTTGTCCCAGTTGAAATTCAATCTTAGAAACAGTATTTCCTTGAGAAAAAGAGTTAGTTCAGAGCAGTGAGGAAATAGATTACCTGAATGTACAGAGCTGATTAGAATCCTGAAAAGGTTATTTGAAGTTGAAGAAGTCTAACCTTAGTAAGTGAATGAGGAAATTCAAGGAAAAAGCTACCAAACTCTGAAGACTGGGAATTGAAAGAAACCTGTAGATATGGATCGGAAGGGAATTCTTCCTGGTGTTTGAGTACTGTAAAGTGTTGGTGGAAAGGTCTTTTACACAATAAATTTCTGTTTTCTTATTAAAACCATATCTATAACATTGCCTGTTTGCACTTCAGTAAGAGATCACCTTGTTAAAACCAAACAAAACAAATGATGATCTGTCAAGGCCAGATTTCAGTCTGGGATCTGTCTTGGCTATTAATAACAGCATCTGGGAAGACCATACCAGGCAGAGGTTTATCTTCCCTCCAGTTTGAGCCAATGAAAAGGGGCTAATTGAGAATCTTGCTTTTTTAGGGAAGAGTGATGACAATGTCACTGGACTAATAATTCAAACCCTCAGGCCTATAACATCCTCGGGACATGGGTTTGAATCCCATCACGGTATGTGGTGACATTTGAATTCAATAAAACTCTAGCCCAATGCATGAAAGGGTCACATCGTTCAATACTGTCCTCTAGGTGAAGGAAATCTGCATCATCATCTGGGCTGGTCTACATGTGAGTTCAGCAACATGGTTGACTCTTAACTTCTTTCTGGGTTGTAGGAATGAGCAGTAAGTGCTGGCCTAGCCAGTGATGCTCACATCCCATGAGTGAATTCAGAAAATAGGTCTTCGATGTAAACAGAAACTATAAAGCTATGAGGGAAAGTAGGTTACAGTGACCTGGGAAACTAGGTTAAAATATATGACAGGAGACAGGTATTAGTTTATGTTAAAATAATTAACACATCATTTGCAACAGAAAAAAACATTGTTTTGATGCATATAGTCTAGTAGGGAATATCCCTTGGGGGGATATGATGAGATGTATAAAACTATGAGAGGCATAGATAGATTGGACAGGAAGGAACTTTTCCCCTTGGAAGATGGATCAATGACGAAGAACATAGATTTAAAGTGTGGGGCAGAGGGTTTAGAAGGGATGTGAGAAAAAAAAAATCATCCAGAGGGTGTAGAAATCTGAAACTCACTATGTATAAGAGTGGCAGAAACCCTCACAACATTTCAGACGTGTTTAGATGTGCACTTGTGATGTCAAGATACACAAGGCTATGGGGCATGCAATGGAATTAGATTAGTTAGACCAACACACACTCAATTGGCTAAACAGTCATTTTCTGTGCTATAGATCTCTCTGACTTTGTGGCGATCAAAAGAAATCAAGGATTAAACTAGGTGAAAGAAAAAGTCTTACAAAGTTGCCAATAAAAATGGTAAGCCTGAGGATTAGGAGCTATTTATAATTATGCTCAGGAAGACCAAGAAACAGACTGAGAAATGGAAATAGAGAGCAAAATAGCAAGAAACATAAAATTCAACTATAAAAGCTTTTGCAGGTATTTAAATAACAAAAGATTTGTAAGGAAAAAGTCCACCACAAGTAAAGAAATTATAAGATGGTATAAGGAAATGGCAGAGAAACTAAACACATAGTTTGTACCGGTCCTCAGGGAGGAAAATCCTACAACTCTCCCAAAATAACAGTCAATCTATTGTGAACTAATTGAAATTGATATTAATAGTAATAAAAAAAGGTAACACCAGAGAAATTAATGGATCTCAAAGTGGACAAATCCCCTAAAAGTGAAGATCCAAGGACCAGAAAGAGACGATTGTAGAGAAAGTAGATAAGGTGGAGGTCATCTTCCAAACTCCTACAGACTCTTGGATGGTTCCTGCAGATTGGGAGATAGAAAATGTAATCCCACTATTTGCAGACAGATGGGTGACAGTGAGGGGGACTGGGAGGAAGCAGCCAGTGCAGGGACCCCCTGCGGTCATTCCCCTCAAGAACAAGTATACCGTTTTGGATACTTGTGGGGGGGAACGACTTACCAGGGGTAAGCAATGGGGTTCAGGCCTCTGGCACGGAGCCTGTCCCCGTTGCTCAGAAGGGAAGGGCGGTGAAAGGTAGAGTGATAGTTATTGGGGACTCAATAGTGAGGGGCACAGATAGGCGGTTTTGTGGGGGCGAGAGAGACTCACGTTTGGTATGTTGCCTCCCAGGTGCAAGGGTACGTGACTTCTCTGATCGTGTTTTCCGGGTCCTTAAGGGGGAGGGGGAGCAGCCCCAGGTCGTGGTCCACATTGGCACCAACGATATAGGTAGGAGGAGGGCTGAGGATGTTAGGCAGGCTTTCAGGGAGCTAGGTTGGAAGCTCAGAGTTAGAACAAACAGAGTTGTTGTCTCTGGTTTGTTACCCGTGCCACGTGATAGAGAGTCGAGGAATAGGGAGAGAGAACAGTTAAATGCGTGGCTACAGGGATGGTGCAAGAGGGAGGGATTCCGGTTTCTGGACAACTGGGGTTCTTTCTGGGGAAGGTGGGACCTCTATAAACAGGATGGTCTCCACCTGAACCTGAGGGGCACCAGTATCCTTGGGGGGAGGTTTGCTAGTGCTCTTTGGGAGGGTTTAAACTAACTCTGCAGGGGCATGGGAACCTGGACTGTAGCTTTAGGGGACAGGACCTTGAGTGAAGGGAGGTTAGGAACAAGGCATCGATCTCGAAGGAGGGTGCCTGTAAACAGGAAGGTGGCTTGAAGTGTGTATACTTCAATGCCAGAAGTATAAGAAATAAGGTAGGTGAGCTTGCAGCGTGGGTTGGTACCTGGGACTTCGATGTTGTGGCCATTACAGAGACGTGGGTAGAACAGGGACAGGAATGGCTGTTGCAGGTTCCAGGGTTTAAATGTTTTAGTAGGGTCAGAGATGGGGGTAAAAGAGGGGGAGGTGTGGCATTGCTTGTCAAGGATAGTATTACAGCGGTGGAAAGGACGATGGATGAAGACTCGCCATCTGAGGTAGCTTGGGCTGAGGTTAGGAATAGGAAAGGTGAGATCACCCTGTTAGGAGTTTTCTACAGGCCTCCTAATAGTCCGAGAAACGTAGAAGAAAGGGCTGCGAGGATGATTCAGGAGAAGAGTGAAAGTAATAGGGTGGTTGTTATAGGGGACTTTAACTTCCCAGATATTGACTCGGAAAGCTATAGCTTGAGTACGTTAGATGGGTCGGTGTTTGTCCACTGTGTGCAGGAGGGTTTCCTGACACAATATGTAGACAGGCCAACAAGAGGTGAGGCCATACTGGATTTGGTTCTGGGTAACGAACCAGGCCAGCTGTTAGAATTAGAGGTAGGTGAGCACTTTGGGGACAGTGACCACAACTCGGTGACTTTTACTCTAGTGATGGAGAGGGATAAGTGTGCACTGCAGGCAAGAGTTATAGCTGGGGGCAGGGAAATTATGACGTGGTGAGGCATGACTTAGATGCGTGGCTTGGAAAAGTAGGCTTCAAGGCAAGGGCGCAATTGATATGTGGAGCTTGTTCAAGGAGCAGCTATTGGGTGTCCTTGATAAGTATGTACCAGTCAGGCAGGGAGGAAAGGGTCTTGTGAGGGAGCCGTGGTTTAATAAGGAATTGGAATCCCTTGTGAAAGGGAAGAGGGCGGCCTATGTAAAGATGAGGCGTGAAGGTTCAATTGGGGCGATTGAGAGTTCTAAGGTAGCCGGAAGGATCTGAAGAGAGAGCTAGGAGCAGCAAGGAGGGGATATGAAAAGTCCTTAGTTGGTAGGATTAGGGAAAACCCAAAGGCTTTCTATAGATATGTCAGGAATAAAAGAATGACTAGGGTAGTAATAGGTCCAGTCAAGGATAGTAGTGGGAAGTTGTGTGTGGAGGCTGAAGAGATTGGGGAGACACTGAATGAATACTTTTCGTCAGTATTTACTCAGGAACAGGACATTGTTGCCGATGTGAATACTAGTCACAATTAATTAGAATGGATGGCTTTGAGGTATGTAGGGAAGAGGTGTTGGAAATTCTGGAAAGGGTGAAAATAGATAAGTCCCCTGGACCTGATGGCATTTATCCTAGGATTCTCTGGGAAGCAAGGGAGGAGATTGCAGAGCCATTGGCCTTGATTTTTATGTCCTCGTTGTCTACAGGAATAGTGCCAGAAGACTGGAGGATAGCAAACGTGGTTCCCTTGTTCAAGAAGGGGAGTAGGGATAACCCTAGTAACTATAGGCCGGTGAGTCTCACTTCTGTTGTGGGCAAAGTCTTAGAGAGGAGAAGACCTGGAGGAAGGGTTAGAAGGTTGGGTGAGCAAGTTTGCGGATGATACGAAAGTCAGTGGAGTTGTTGACAGTGAGGAAGGATGTGTCAGGTTACAGCGGGATATAGATAAACTGCAGAGCTGGGCAGAAAGGTGGCAAATGGAGTTCAATGTGGGTGAAGTGTGAGGTGACTCTCTTTGGTATGAGTAACAAGAAGATGGGGTACTGGGCTAATGGTCGGATACTTGGTAGTGTGGATGAGCAGAGGGATCTTGGTGTCCATGTACACAGATCTCTGAAAGTTGCCACCCAGGTAAATAGTGCGGTGAAGAAGGCAAATGTCGGACTGGCTTTTATTGGTAGAGGAATTGAGTTCTGGAGTCCTGAGGTCATGTTGCAGTTGTATAAGACTCTGGTGTGGCCGCATCTGGAGTATTGTGTGCAGTTTTGGTCGCCATACTATAGGAAGGATGTGGAGGCACTGGAACGGGTGCAGAGGAGGTTTACCAGGATGTTGCCTGGTATGGTAGGAAGATCGTATGAGGAAAGGCTGAGGCACTTGGGGCTGTTCTCATTGGAGAAAAGAAGGTTTAGGGGTGACTTGATAGAGGTGTACAAGATGATTAGGGGTTTAGATAGGGTTGACCATGAGAACCTTTTTCCACGTATGGAGTCAGTTATTACGAGGGGGCATAGCTTTAAATTAAGGGGGGGTAGGTACAGGACAGATGTTAGGGGTAGATTCTTGAGTGAGTTCATGGAATGCCCTGCCAGTAGCAGTGGTGGACTCTCCCTCTTTATGGGCATTTAAACGGGCATTGGATAGGCATATGGAGGATAGTGGGCTAGTGTAGGTTAGGTGGGCTTGGATCGGCGCAACATCGAGGGCCAAAGGGCCTGTACTGCGCTGTATTGTTCTATGTTCTATGTTCTATTTAAGAAAGGGTGGAAAAAGAAGATGAGAAGTTACAGTCCTGATAGCCCAACATCAATTGTAGGGATAATGCTCGAATCTAGAATAAAGTATGCAACAACATGATGCTGAGAAAATAATGGTAGGATTGATGAGAATCAACACAGATTTATGAAAGGGAAATCGCACTTTACAAATCAGCTGGAGGTTTTCCAGGATGTAACTAGATAAATGTGGATGTGATATATTTAGATTTTCAGAAAGCGTTTAACAAGGTACAACACAAGAGGTTGGTAAACAAAATTAATTGAAATATGCTGGTATGGATTGAGAATTGGTTAATGAGCAGAAAACAGATTTAGAATAAATGTGTTGTTTTCAGATTGGGAGGCTGTGACTATTAGGGTACCTCAGAGATCAGTGCTTGGGCCCAGCTATTTACAATCGATACCAATGATTCAAATGTGGAGTGACACGTACTATTTTTAGGTTTGCACATAACATAAAACTAGGTGGAAATCTGAGCTGGAGGAGGATGCAAAGGTGTTTCAAGGGACTTAGAGAGGTTGTTATGAAGGTGTAGAGGTCCTGTATCTTTAAGAGAGTTGAAAAGCTAGCAAGGTCTGCCTGACACAGCACAATGTGAACAAGTTAACATTTGGTCAAAACAGATAGCAGTAGCTGGGTTGCCATGAGACAAAAATAAATTCAACTTTGGCCAATCAGTTTAAATTATGCCCTAAAATACCAAACTCCAATCAAGTTTGAATTTAGTATTTTGATAATATTCAGACCAATGAAAGGTTCCGATGTTTTGGGGTATAAAACTGGACATTTTAGAACAGTTGAGAGAGAATTGCCACAGAGACTACGGAGAGCTCTCTGAGAGGTACCTGTCTGGGGAAGGAGTTTGTGCAGCAGAACATCAAAATCGATCTGCAGAGAATCTACAGAGGAAAGTTTACAAAGGAGATTTGGCAAAGCTGGTTGCTTTTGAAACGTGATTATATTTTCATAAATCATAATCTTTTTTAAATCGGACTAGTATTGTAGAGTGGGAGGTAAAAGATAGGTTTAAGAGAGAGGAGTTGTAAATAGATGTTGGTTTTAATATCCTTTGTTGGACTTAAAGAATAAAGTTGTTAATTTTTACTTTAAATAGTGACCTCTGAGATAGCTCTTTGCCTCTTGAATTTTAACAGGTTACAGCGCAGGGTGAATCTTTTCTATGTCACTGGTTTAAATTTGCAGACGAGTTTACCCCGTGTTGTAACAGTTTGGGAGCTTTCATCTGCGATTTGAAAGGATTTGAATTGATTTGGGATCCAAAAAAGCCCAGTAGATTTAAACACATGCAGGTTTCTGTCCTAGATCTTTACATAAAACGTAGATAAGACAATTTGTTTAATTTTGGTGATTTGTGGTTGATTAAATTAAAAGTGAGAGAAATGGCTCTTAAAATTGCTAAAGAGATTCTGGGATTTGAAGGTCATTCTCAAAATTGGCAAGAAAGTTTCAAAGGAAAGAAAAGGCCATACTTTTAGAATTAGCAAAAAAAGCTAGGTTTAGGTTTAAGCAAGGACAAAAGTAAAGCTGAAATTGTAAGGGAATTCCTCAAATGCTGAGGTGTGTCAGAGAAACAGACACGTGCAGGAGAGGGAGAAAAACTTAAATTACAATTGAGGAAAATGGAGTTAGAAGATAAACAAATAGAGAGAAGGTTCTCAGCTGAGCAAAGAGAGAGTGGAAGAGAGAGAGAGAATTTGAACTTGAGAATTTGCAACTTAGTCAGCAAAGTCAAGTTAATAGGACGGAGATTAAAAGAGAAGATAGTGATATATACAAATATATCAAAACTCTGCCACATTTTGATGAGAAAGATGTTGAAGCCACCTTTTATTTCATTTGAAAAATTGGCTTTGCAGATGGAGGTGGTCTGAGGATTTATGGGTAATGCTAGTTCAGACTAAACTGGTAGGCAGGGTTAGTGAGGTATTTGCTGCACTGTCAGATGAGGGGTCAAGAGATTATGAAGAGGTGAAACAGGTTATTTTTAGTGCTTATGAATAGGTGCCAGAAGCGTATAGACAGTGGTTCAGAAACACAAAGAAGGAACCAGGTCAGACTTATGCTGAGTTTTACAGAATTAAGAACAAAGAACAAAGAAAACTTACAGCCCAGGAACAGGCTCTTCGGCCCTTCAAGCCTGAGCCGATCCAAATGTACTGTTAAAACCTGTCGGTCAATTCCTAAGCATCTGTATCCCTCTGCTCCCCACCTACTCATGCATCTTCCAGACCCATCTTAAATGAATCTACCGTGCCTGCCTCTACCACCTCTGCTGGCAACGCATTCCAGACACCCACCACCCTCTGTGTGAAGTACTTGCCGCGTGCATCCCCCTTAAACTTTCCACCTCTCACCTTGAAAGCGTGACCTCTTGTTATTGAATCCTTCACCCTGAAAAAAAGCTTGTCTCTATCCACCCTGTAAACCTCAATCATGTCCCCCCTCAATCTCCTTTTTTCTAGTGAAAATAAACCCAACCTACTCAACCTCTCTTCATAGCTAGCACCTTGCATACCAGGCAACCTGCACCTCCACACACACCATTTACTGCATCCGCTGCACCTGATGTGGCCTCCTCTACATTGGGGAGAAGGCCGCCTACTTGTGGAACGTTTCAGAGAACACCTCTGGGACACCCGCACCAACCAACCCACCCGTGGCTGAAGACTTTAACTCCCCCTCCCACTCCACCAAGGACATGCAGGTCCTTGGCCTCCTCCATCACCAGACCATGGCAACACGACACCTGGAGGAAGAGCGCCTCATCTTCCGCCTAGGAACACTCCAACCACAAGGGATGAACTCTGATTTCTCCAGCTTCCTCATTTCCCCTCCCCCCACCTTATTTCAGTCCCAACCCTCGGACTCAGCACCGCCTTCTTGACCTGCAATCTTCTTCCAGACCTCTCCGCCCCTACCCCCTCTCCGGCCTATCACCCTCACCTTAACCTCCTTCCACCTATCGCATTCCCAACGCCCCTCCCCCAAGTCCCTCCTCCCTATCTTTTATCTTAGCCTGCTTGGCACACCTTCCTCATTCCTGAAGAAGGGCTTATGCCCGAAACGTCGATTCTCCTGCTCCTTTGATGCTGCCTGACCTGCTGCACTTTTCCAGCAACATATTTTTAAGCAACATCTTCGTAAACCTTCTCTGCACCCTCTCCAAAGCATCCACATCCTTTTGGTAATGTGGCGCCCAGAACTGTATACAGTATTCTAAATGCGGCTGAACCAATGTCTTGTACAATGTTAACCTGACCTGCAAGCTCTTATACTCAATACCCCGTCCAATGAAGGCAAGCATACCATATGCCTTCTTGATCACTCTACCCACCTGTACAGCCACATTCGGGGTACAATGGACCTGCACTCCCAGATCTCTCTGCTCATCAAACTTTCCCAAGGCTCTTCCGTTCATTGTATAATTTGCTCTAGAATTATACTTGCCGAAATGCATCACGCAGTCATTTTGATAGTTGGGTATGTGCTTTGATAGATAGGACCTTGAGGTTCGAAGAGAGGTTATTCTGTTGGAGGAGTTTAAAAACTCATTTACAGATATCATAAGAATTCACGTGGAGGAACGGAAAGATCAGGAAGTGAGAAGGGCAGCAGAATTAGCAGGTGAGGACATGTTGGTACGTAAAACAAGTTTCCGGCCAGAATTTTGTCCTGTGAAGGATAGAGTTTGGGAGAAGAGGTGATCCTATATTAGGAAACCAAGAGCAGAGAACACTGGTAAGAATTTACCATCGGATAAAAAAGAAGCCCAAGATGGTAGAAAGGAGGTGAAAGGCCTCTGATGTTTCCACTGTGGTAAGGTGGGACATGTAAAGTCACAGTACTGATTGTTAAAGAAAGCCATTGTGGGAAAAGATGTGGTAAAAGAAGCTAAGCCAGTGGCATTAGTGAAGGTAGTAAAGGAGACCCCAAGAAGAGCCGAGCTGCAGGAGAGTGCACAGCCTAGGCAGGGGCTGGGTATGGAGTTAGTACCTGATCTCTATCAAGAATTTGCCTTTGTGGGTAAAGTTTACTCAGAACAAGGGGAAGGAGGACAAGAAGTTATAATTTTGAGACAGTTATAATTTTGAAAAAGGATCTAACCAGTCACTGATAGTAAGGGATGAGCGAATATGCACTCTTTCTGATCTGTTATTAGAGAGTGTGGTAATTTATGGGATAGGTGGACAGAAATTTAGCGTAATATAAGATCAGGTTGGAGTGCCAACTCAAGACTGGGAAGAACTTACAGTGGGAGTGATTGACAGAGTGTCAGTTCCAGGAATTCAATTTGTTCTTGGGAATGATTTGGTGAGGGTGACACCCCTTGTTGTGGTGAAGCCCAAGGAAGACCAAGAAACTGAGGAGTTAAAACAGAACTATCTTGGTATTTTCCCAGACTGTGTGGTAACCAGATTCCACTATCATAAATCATGCACGAAGTGAAAACTAAAGAGAACGATGAAGGAGTGGAGGTTCAGTTAGCGGATATCCTTGTTTGATGTAATGGTGCAGGAAAAACCTGAACAGGCAGAGGGTCAGAAAGAAGTGTTTAGTCCTGAAAGACTAAGGGACTTGCAACAGAAAGACAAGACAATAAAAGATATATATGGGGATGTGTACTCCAAAAAGGAGGCAGAGAATATTCTGGAGGGTTATTATCTGAAAGATAAAATCCTAGGACAGAAATGGAGACCAGGGCAGGTTAGTGTGGAGGTGAAATGGGCCAAAGTGCACCAGATTGTGTTGCCGGGAGCACACAGACAGGAGGTGTTCTGGGTAGCACATGATCTACCTGTAGGAGGTCACCTGGGGGTATGAAAGACTCAGGCTAAGGTACAAAAACATTTTTATTGGTCTGGAATGCACAAGGATGTGGTCACCTTTACCGTACGTGTCATACATGCCAAATGGTAGGTCGGCCACAGGACAGTAATAAAAACCAGCCCCTTTGTTGCCAGTTCCTGCTTTGGAAGATCCTTTCACAAGGGTTATAATTGACTGTGTAGGTCCCCTCCCGAGAACTAAAAGTGGGAACCAGCACTTGTTAATCATAATGGATGTGTCTCCCAGATTTCTGGAGGCAATTGTGTGACAGAGTATCAAGGTAAAAAGGGTGATAGAGGAGTTACTAGTTTTCTTCACCCAGTATGGGCTACCCAGAGAGATTCAGTCGGACCAAGGGTCAAATGTTACTGCTAGGCTGTTTAAGGAGGTTATGGATAGCTTAGGTATACAGCACTTTAAATCCAGTGTGTATCATCCTGAATCCCAGGGAGCTTTAGAAAGGTGACATCAGACCCTGAAGACCATGTTGAGAGCATACTATCAGGATTACCCGAATGATTGGGATAAAGATATCCCATTCTTATTGTTTGCCATTAGAGGTGCCACAAACAAATCTACTCCGTTCACTCTCTTGGAGTTAATATTGGGGCATGAAATGAGAGGCCCTTTGAAATTAATTAAAGAAAAATTGACAAGACCAAAGTCGGAGATCTCACACTTAGATTATGTATCGGAGGTGAGGGAAAGATTAAAGCGAATAGATGAATTAGCGAAACAGCACCTAACGAGGGCACAGTGTAGAGACAAGGAGGTGGCAGATAAAAGATCTGAGACCCGGACATTTTCCCAAGGGGATGAGGTGTTAGTACTGTTACCGGTGATAGGAGATCCCTTCAAAGGCAGGTTTAGTGGTTCCTATCAAATTGAGAAATATTTGAATCAGGTGAATATCTAGTAAAGATGCCAGATAGAAAAAGTGGTATGGGTATGTTTAAACTGTATTATATTAGAGAGAAAGAACTGGAGAAACAGGTGTTAGTTACTGCCCCGCAGAGTGAGGAATCAAATCCAGAGGATGTGGATTTTGAGGTGCCTCAAAATAGATTAAAAAATGAAGAAGTCCTTGAGGAGTGGGATAGGTTAGTGAGTCATCTGCCTCAGGAGTGTAGAACACAGCTGTAAGATTTGTTACTGCAGTATAAGAACATATGTAAGAATCAGATTGCAAGGAAGGATGCTTTTGTACATGAAGTAGACGTGGGGAATACTGCTCCGATAAAACAACACCCCTATCAGCTTCAACCTTTCAAAGTCAGACAGGTCCAGATGGAGGTGGAGGCCATGCCCAACGAGAACAGCATCGAACCAAGCCCGAGCGAGTGGAGTTCGCTGATTGTCTTAGTTCCCAAACCGAACAGGACACAACAATTCTGCATGGATTATCAGAAGGTCAACGCTGTTACAAAATCAGACTCATATCCAATTTCGAGATTGGGGGACTGTATTGAGAAAGTTGGACAAGCCAGCTACATCACCAAGTTGGAATCACTGCATGGTTACTGGCAGGTACCTTTATCAGAGACGGTGCAAGAAATGTCTGCGTGTCTAACCCCAAATGGGCGATATCAGTTTAAAGTGATGCCCTTTGGAATGAAGACTGCACCCACCACATTCTACAGACTCATGAACAGAGTTGTGGCTGGGTTAACAAACTGTGCACTGGATTAGTGGTGCTGGAAGAGCACAGCAGTTCAGGCAGCATCCAACGAGCAGCGAAATCGACGTTTCGGGGCATGTTTAATTATTTAGATATCCAAGACATCAATGGTTGTGGAGAGAAACCACCATCATTGAACCCCACCCCCTTCACCCCACTGTCAACAGGGCTTACCATTGACCAGAAACTCAACTGGACTCACCATATAAACACACTGAGCAGGTCAGAGACTAGGGATGCTGCGGTGAGTAACCCACCTCCGGACACCTCAAAGCCTATCCACCATCCACAAGGCACAGGTCAGGAGTGGGACGGAATACTCCCCACTTGCCTGAATGGGAGCAGCTCCAACAACACTCAAGAAACTTGATACCATCCAGGACAAAGCAGCCACTTAATTGGCATCAAATCCACAAACATCCACTCCCTCCCCCACCGACTCTCAGTAGCATCAGTGTGTACTATCCACAGGTACACGGCAGAAATTCACCAAAGATCCTCAGACATCACCTTCCAAACCCACAACCACTTCCATCTGGAAGGACAAGGGCAGCAGGTACTTGGGAACACCATCCCCTGCAAATTCCTCTCCAAGACACTCATCATCCTGACTTGGAAATATATCTCCATTCCTTCACAGTCATTGGGTCAGAATCCTGAAATTTACTCCCTCAGGGCATTGTGGGTCAACCCACAGCAAGTGGACAGCAGTGATTCAAGAAGGCAGCTCAGCACCACCTTCTCAAGGGGAAAATAGGGATGGGCTAGCAATGCTGGCCCAGCCAGCGACATCAAAGTCTCAGAAATGAATAAAAACAAAGTGGGAATATGGCTTTGAGGTAGAGGATGAGCCATGACCAAATTAAATGGTGGAATAGGCTCAAAGGGCTAAATCGCCTACTCCTGCTCCAAGTTTCTATGTTTCTCAAACAGACAAAGTCCTTGGTCTGGACTTTGAGAACACTTTGTGAAAGAAAATCCTTAACATCTTGGCATTAAGATGCTAGTCGCTAGTCTCCCAAATTTCCTTTAAGCCAACAGCCTACTCCGATCGCCTTGAACGTTGGAGCTTGTTATTGGGCAGCAATAAACTTCTTACCTTGAAGTAGTTGTGGAGATCGTCTGAGAGGAAAGTATAAAACATCTGCCTGTCTTTATCGTCACTGAGCCGATCATGGAAAACCCTGCTCACTTCGTGTGCAAACAGAATGATTGTCTTCTCTCTGGACGCAATTTCAGATTCATGAGCCTGCAGCAGGCCCTGGGCTACCTGTAAACACAAGGCAGACCACTGAGAAATGGATAGTCATCTCCTCATCACACACTCCCACACACACACAATCACATCGACACAAGTTGGCCTTACCTACATGTGACTCCAGGCCCACAGCAGTGTGACTGACACTGAATTGACCTCTGAAATGGCCAGGTAAGCCAATCACTCATATCAAAATGCTAAAGAAAAGTCCACTAAGAACTAAACTGGATGAACCAGCTGAATATTTATCACGGTGTCACACAAGAGGCTGCTAAATAAGGAAAGGGTCCATGGTGTTTGGGGCAAAGTCCTGGCATGGATAGAGGATTGGCTGACTGACTGACAGAAGGTCAGTGGGGATAAAGGGTTTTTTTTTGAGTGGCAGCCAGTAACAAGTGAAGCTCTGTAAGGCTCAGTGTTGGGATCAGAGCTATTCACATTATACCTGAACAAACAGGATGCAGGAACTGAGGGCATTTCTGCTTCAAAAAGACAGATGGAGGGACAGGTAGTGTTGAGGAAGCACAGAGGGTGCAGAAGGGGCTTGAATATGCTCAGAGAGTGGACACAGAAGATGAGATACAATATGGGAAAGTGTAGATTATGCACTTTGGTTGGAAGAATAGAGGCATAGACTATTTCTAAATGTGGAAAGGCTTCAGAATTCTGAAGCATGATGGGACTTAAGAGTCTGGCTGCAGGATTCTCTTAAGGTTAACATACAGGTTCAGTTCACAGTTAGGAAGGCAAATGTAATGTTAAAACATTCAGTTTCAGAGGGCTAGAATACAAGAGCAGAAATGTACTGCTGAGGCTGTATAAAGCTCTGGTCGGACCGCTTTTGGAATATTGTGAGCAGTTTTTTTTTTGCCTGGTATCTAAGGAAAGATGTGCTGGTGTCGGAGAGGGTCCAGAGGAAGCTTACAAAAATGATCCCAGCGAAGAAGGGCTTGTCACATGAGGAGAGGTTGAGGACTCTGGGTCTGTACTCAATAACATTAAGAAGGATGAGGGGCGATTTAGTTGAAACTTACAGAATACTGAGAGGCCTGGATAGAGTGGACGCGGAGAAAATGTTTCCTCTAGTAGAAGAGAATAGGACCCAAGGACACAGGCCGGAGTGAAGGGATGACCTTTCAGAACTGAGGTGAGGAGGAATTTCTTCAGCCGGGGTGGGGAGGGGGGTAAATCTGGGGAACTCATTGCTGCACAAGGCTGTGGAGGTCAAGACATTGAGTGTATTTCAAACAGAGCTAGAGAGGTTCCTCATTCGGAGGGTGATCAAAGGTTACAGGGAGAAGGCAGGATTGAATGAGATTGAGAAACTTATCAGCCATGATTGAATGGTGGTGTGGACTCAGTGGGCCAAATAGCCTAATTCTGTTCCTCTGTCTTATGTTCTCATGGTCTAACTAGCTGACATTGACTTTAGCCACTAGAGTTAACCTTGCCAATATGATTCGATTAGTTAACCCTTCTCACTACCAGCTGGAAACTTGTGATGATATTGAAGAGTTGTCCCACAAAGTAGACAAGCACGAGCCAAATACAGTCTGTTGTGATATAATACGATAGTTCCATTCCTGTGCGGTGCTGCGTTATAAGAAAATTGTGTAACAGCAGCACCATTTAAACACCAGAATCGTGTTATAGCCAATACAGATGAGGAAAGCTCACATTCTACAAATTAAAATTAAAATCCCTACAATGTGGAAACAGGCCCTTCAGCCCAACAAGTCTACACCAACCCTCTGAAGAATAACCCACCCAGACCCATTCCCCTCCCCAATATTTACTCCTGACTAATGCACCTTAAGTACACATCCCTATAGGCAATTTAGCATGGCCAATTCACCTAACTTGAACATTTTTGGACTGTGGGAGCAAATCGGAGCACCTGGAGGAAACCCACACAGACACGGGGAGAATGTGCAAACTCCACACAGACAGTTGCCCGAGGCTGGAATAGAACCCAGGCCCACTGGCGCTGTGAGGCAGCAGTGCTAACCACTGAGCCACTGGGCCACTCAGTCAAAATAACAGTCTAAATTCTTCAGGCATGTTATAGCCAATTGGTGTTGAAGAGAGGTGCGTTATGGCAGAACCAAGTGTATTCTCATAATATTGCACCTAACAGATAATGTTCCAGGCTCCATGGGTCACTATCCCTGATATCGTCCTGATCCACCACCAGGACAGACACACCAGAGGTTGGAATCCTGCTACTATGATCCCAGCTGATGTTAGTACCAGAAACACTTGACAAAATAATGCATCATTTAACCACTAATCAATAACTGTTCCAAAAAGGCAGCATTCCATACACACACCCCCAGCAAAGGCAATTCAGTAACACAGTTATTAGTCTCATGCACTGTCTCTCTCCAGTCCAGTAGAAAGAAACACCGACAGGAAATATCTGCCCTGTTTGATTATTAAAAAGGAGCCTCTCTGTCAAGGACTTCAGTCTAGCAGCAGAGAGCTCCAGCAGCCAGTAAAACTAAAGCTTTCTGGGTCTGAGAGTCTGATCCTGCCCACTTCTGATTCTTTTGGCCTTTATAAAAATATCCAGAGACAACCAACTGCCTGTCTGAAGGAGACATCTCGGCACCACCATGACAATACCCCTCTATAAGAGAAACAGGACAGAACACACGTGTTAAAGGATTGTCAGAGTAGTGGGAGAGTAAACAGAATGACTTACCTTAGCCAGGTCTCTCATGTTGAATGTATAGTGGGGTTTGACTGGAGTGGGCAGCATTTGACGGCACATCTTATAGTAAATAGCAATGGCAGCAGTCACTAACAGCTCTCGGCACTTCTGCACCACTGGCAGGAAGTTTTGGCTTTCCAGGTGACATCCAATTTGTACCTGAGGAGACAAGGAAACTCTCTCAGAAGACAGCCAAATTCATCAACAGTTAGCACCAGCCATTCTGTATTTGCTAAGTTTGATTTGTTTCCTATGATATACCTGTCTTGGGGGTATTGGTTGGGGTAAGTGCAGGAGCATCCTGTCACAACGCTCATCCTTTTATTTCTAAAAGCTTTTCCTTGGCTCAAGGAGACTCTGTCCTTGATAAACCAGGCCAGGCTCCAATCAGACTGGTTTGGTACGGAGATTAAAGGGTATTGAGAGATCTTTTTGTTTATATGTAAACAGATGAGACTTCAGGCCAAAGTGGTCACGTTTTAGAAGTGACCTGTATAATGAAAGGAGAGTGGTCAGCTCTCTAGATGAGCAGTTTAATTCAGTCCAGAACTGGTTGGGAGTTCAACAGTGAGCGATGTGGAAACAAACTCTCTCTCTCTCTCTCTCTCTCTCTATGTCTTTTCTTCAGCCTTTCTAACTTCAACCAGTAAGCATCTGATCCTTTTTTGTACTGAGTTTTAAAGAGGGTTTGCTCATTGGGACTCTTGTGTATATTCAGGACATATTGGATAGACTGAGTTCTGTAGGGGTCCTTTATTGTGTTCTTGGTGTTTTATTGTGTAATTTTGTGAATAAGTCTGTTTTTGTCTGTTTTAAACCTGGCAGTCAACCTCGCTAACTTAATCTGGGTAATTCTCACTGTACACTTACTGAAACAAATTACAAAGGTATGGTCTGGGCTGCCTGCTTAAGAATGTTTTGAGTGGTCTGGTTTCGTCCAGAACAATCTTTAGTCTCAGTCAACATTTCTATATGTGTAAGTATCTTGTTTTTGTTGTTGTTGTTATATCTGTGAAGTGATGGTGCAGTGGTTACTAATCCAGAGATCCAGCTCATGTTCTAAGGATATGGAGTTCAAATTCCATCATGACAAACAGTGAAATTTCAATTCAGTAAAAATTTGGAAATGACAGCTCGTCTAATTGGGAGAAAGCAACTATTGTTGAATGTTGTCTGGTTCACTAATGTTGTCCAGGGAAGGAAATCTGGCATCCTTACTTAGTCTAGGCTGCAGACCGACAGCAATGTGACTCTTAACTGTTCTCTGGGCAATTAGGGATGGGCACTAAATGCTGGTGTAACCAGAGATGCCCACATCCCAGGAACAAACTAAAAAACAAATGTACTCTACCAGTCCTGGGAGGGTTTGAGCAGCTGTGAAGATGTTGAGGGGGATTTACTCATTGTCTAACTGCTGGATTACATGATGAATGGTACTGAGTTTGTCTCTTACCTGGAAAATGTGTTGCAGTGAGTTGGTGGAAGGCTGGGGCAGGGTGAAGATGCTGAAGTGTTTGAGAAGCCTTTGGCTGAGTTCAGTACGAGCACCACTGGGGGGAGCACATGCAGCGACCAGAGTCACATCTTCCACACGCTGGTCATCGAGCGTGGGTGGGGGTAGGGGATAGACAGGAACAGGAAAAGACAGTCAATCCTGGAGCATCTTGTGCAATGAACTTTAACACAGGCCTGTTCAAACCTGAGAGGTAAGGAGTGAAACTCTGACAGTGCAGAGGGATGGAGGTGTTAAAGTGCAGGGGTCACAAAAGGTTCGTTTCTAGGTACAGCACAAAATCCAGAACACCACAGGATATCAGAGTAGAAGTGGGCCATTCAGCCCATCAAGTCTGTTCCACCATTTAATGAGATCATGGCTGGATAGATAATGCTGCCTTATTCCTCTGTTTTCCTGCCTTATTCTTGTAAACTTTCAATGTCTGCATGATAAGAAATCAATCTCTCTCAGCCTTGAATATACTTCATTATGCCGTCTTGTCAGCCCTGTGTGGTAAAGAATTGCCCAGATTTATTACCCAACGAGAGACAAACGCTAACTCATCTCTGTCTCAAATGGGCAACCACTTATTCTGAGCTGATGCCCTCTGGTCCTAAATCCCCTCATAATGGGAAAGAATCTCTCCAAATCGGCTCTGTCAAAGGCCCCAAAGAATCTTGTATGTTTCAATAAAGTTGCCTCTCAATCTTCTAAACTCCAATAAATACACACCCAACCTATTCAGTCACACCTTATTAGACAATCCCTTCATACCTGACATCACCCCAACAAACCTTCTCAGGATCTACCTCCAATGCCAGTCTATCTTTCCTTAAAAAGGAAAACTTCACAGCATTCCAGCTGTGCTCTGACTAATGTCTTGTGATAGTTTTAGCCATGCCCTTTGAAATAAGGGTGAACATTTCATTTGCCTTCCCTATTCCCCCCAGATGATTATATGGATAGTAACGTTTGGCAGGGAAATGGGGGGAAGGCAGGAGATTGGCACGAGGGAATAGAACAGGTACAATAGGCGGAATGCCTGAACTTGGAGGCTAACGTTTTAGCATTGATGATCAAGGACTATCAGGGTCCTCTGTTCTGTAGCTTTCTGTAGTCTTTCTCTAATTAAATAATATTCAGTTTGTCCTCTCTTCCTGCCAAAGTACACAACCTCACATTTCCTGCATTATATTTCATCTACCATGTTTTTTTGCTCACTCACTTAACCTGTCTATATCCCTCCGAATCACAGAATTGTTACAGTATAGACATATGGATGATGATAGAATAGTGGAGGTTAGATGGGCCTCAGATTGGTTTCACAGGTCAGTGCAACATCGAGGGTCGAAGGGCCTGGATTGAGCTGTAATGTTCTATGATTTAGTGTGGGAAGAAGCCATTCAGCCTATCGTGCCTATACTAGTTGCATTTTCACTGGACTAGTCAGCCTTTCCTAATAAGACAGTCCCTCCATATGCAGGAACAGTCTAGTGAACGTCCTATGGATTGTCTGCAATGCCATTATATCTTTCCTTGGACCCAAACTGTTTGCGGTATTTCAGCTGTAGCCTGACAAGTGCCTTGTATGGTTTAGCAAGACCTTTAAACTTACATAACAACAGCAAATGAAATATAAATGTCCAGTCTTACCCTGATGCTACAGCAAAGTAATGGAGTTGCTGAGTGGATTCTGGAGTAGCCAGGCTGGAGACCCAGCTACAAATACCATGTGTTTGGAGAGGTGGGGTGGGGGGGTGGAGGGGGGTAAGGTACATGCAGAGTGGCAGTTGAATACTGATTTCTGCTTCATGGCAAAGCTGAACCATGAGGTTAAGGATGAAAGCTCACACATTATCAAGAACAGCCAAGCTAGGTTGGTGCAAGCAAGCACTGCTCAAAGGAAGGATCCTAATACACTCTATAAACCCATTTTATAAGTGACCGTTGCCAATCTAATTCACCCAGTGTACATGTCGATTAAAACCACCCAGAGAACCAGGGGCCACAGTCTCAGAATGAGGAGCAGGCCATTTAGGATCAGGATCAGATGAAGTTTCTCAATGCATCCTTCTGCTCCCACTGCTTTCAAGAATAACATAAGCTGGTAACTTTCACCATTCCTGATGCATCAGACATCTGATAGCTCAGCCTCCAGCTGGCAGATATGGAGACTACCCTCCTTAAGCTGGAACCCATTTACTGCAAAGATAATTGATAAGGTTCACACTGGCATCGATCAGCCAACAGAGGCAGCAGTCCCATTATATTGTTCCAACCCATAAATAACTCCACTGTACAAGAGGGTTACAAACCAAATAATCATAACAACAAAGGATGGGACTTACCAACCATTTGAGCTTCTTAATATCGAAGAAACCTCCAAGGTCCAGGAATTGGCGGATCAGTTCGAGTGGAGGCTGTGCTCCGTATTGTTCAATAGCTGGCATGTTCAGGTCATCCAGAAACACAATCACCTGTCAGACACAAACCAAACACTACAGGGTGGAAGGAACACATGGACTGGTAACACTGGGATATACACATGGACGGGGAACCCTGGGATATACACATGGACGGGGAACACTGGGATATTCACATGGACCGGGAACACTGGGATATACACATGGACCGGGAACACTGGGATATACACATGACTGGGAACACTGGGATATACACATGGACTGGGAACACTGGGATATACACATGGACAGGGAACACTGGGATATTCACATGGACTGGGAACACTGGGATATACACATGGACGGGGAACACTGGGATATACACATGGACTGGGAACACTGGGATATACACATGGACGGGGAACACTGGGATATTCACATGGACGGGGAACACTGGGATATACACATGACTGGGAACACTGGGATATACACATGGACTGGGAACACTGGGATATACACATTGACTGGGAGCACAGTGACATACACATTGACTGGGAACATTGTGATATATACATGGACTGGGAACACAGTGATATACACATGGACTGGGAACACAGTGATATACACATTGACTGGGAGCACAGTGACATACACATTGACTGGGAACATTGTGATATACACATTGACTGGGAATATTGTGATATACACATTGACTGGGAATATTGTGATATACACATTGACTGGGAACACAGTGACATACACATTGACTGGGAACACAGTGATATACACATTGACTGGGAACACTGTGATATACACATTGACTGGGAGCACTGTGACATACACATTGACTGGGAACATTGTGATATACACATTGACTGGGAACACAGTGACATACACATTGACTGGGAACATTGTGATATACACATTGACTGGGAGCACAGTGATATACACATTGACTGGGAACATTGTGATATACACATTGACTGGGAACATTGTGATATACACATTGACTGGGAGCACAGTGATATACACATTGACTGGGAACACAGTGACATACACATTGACTGGGAACACTGTGATATACACATTGACTGGGAACACTGTGATATACACATTGACTGGGAGCACAGTGACATACACATTGACTGGGAACATTGTGATATACACATTGACTGGGAACACAGTGATATACACATTGACTGGGAACATTGTGATATACACATTGACTGGGAACACAGTGACATACACATTGACTGGGAACATTGTGATATACACATTGACTGGGAACACAGTGTCATACACATTGACTGGGAACACAGTGTCATACACATTGACTGGGAACACAGTGATATACACATTGACTGGGAACACAGTGATATACACATTGACTGGGAACACAGTGACATACACATGGACTGGGAATACTGGGATATACACATTGACTGGGAACACTGTGATATACACATTGACTGGGAACACTGTGATATACACATTGATTGGGAACATTGTGATATACACATTGACTGGGAACACAGTGACATACACATGGACTGGGAATACTGGGATATACACATTGACTGGGACCACAGTGATATACACATGGACTGGGAGCACAGTGACATACACATTGACTGGGAACACAGTGATATACACATTGACTGGGAACACAGTGATATACACATTGACTGGGAACACAGTGACATACACATGGACTGGGAATACTGGGATATACACATTGACTGGGAACACTGTGATATACACATTGACTGGGAACACTGTGATATACACATTGACTGGGAACACTGTGATATACACATTGATTGGGAACATTGTGATATACACATTGACTGGGAACACAGTGACATACACATGGACTGGGAATACTGGGATATACACATTTACTGGGAACACAGTGATATACACATGGACTGGGAGCACAGTGACATACACATTGACTGGGAGCACAGTGGTTTACACATTGGCTGGGAACATTGTGATATACACATTGACTGGGAACATTGTGATATACACATTGACTGGGAACACAGTGACATACACATGGACTGGGAATACTGGGATATACACATTGACTGGGAACACAGTGATATACACATTGACTGGGAACACAGTGACATACACATTGACTGGGAACACAGTGATATACACATTGACTGGGAACACTGTGATATACACATTGACTGGGAACACTGTGATATACACATTGACTGGGAACACAGTGACATACACATGGACTGGGAATACTGGGATATACACATTTACTGGGAACACAGTGATATACACATGGACTGGGAGCACAGTGACATACACATTGACTGGGAGCACAGTGATATACACATTGATTGGGAACATTGTGATATACACATTGACTGGGAACACAGTGACATACACATGGACTGGGAATACTGGGATATACACATTTACTGGGAACACAGTGATATACACATGGACTGGGAGCACAGTGACATACACATTGACTGGGAGCACAGTGGTTTACACATTGGCTGGGAACATTGTGATATACACATTGACTGGGAACACAGTGATATACACATTGACTGGGAACACAGTGACATACACATTGACTGGGAACACAGTGACATACACATTGACTGGGAGCACTGTGATATACACATTGACTGGGAACACTGTGATATACACATTGACTGGGAACACAGTGATATACACATTGACTGGGAACATTGTGATATACACATTGGCTGGGAGCACTGTGATATACACATTGACTGGGAACACTGTGATATACACATTGATTGGGAACATTGTGATATACACATTGACTGGGAACACAGTGATATACACATTGGCTGGGAGCACAGTGATATACACATTGACTGGGAACACAGTGATATATACATGGACTGGGAACACAGTGACATACACATTGACTGGGAACACAGTGATATACACATTGACTGGGAGCACAGTGATATACACATTGACTGGGAGCACAGTGGTTTACACATTGGCTGGGAACATTGTGATATACACATTGACTGGGAACACTGTGATATACACATTGGCTGGGAACATTGTGATATACACATTGACTGGGAACACTGTGATATACACATTGACTGGGAACACAGTGATATACACATTGACTGGGAACACAGTGATATACACATTGATTGGGAACACAGTGATATACACATTGACTGGGAACACAGTGATATACACATTGATTGGGAACATTGTGATATACACATTGACTGGGAATATTGTGATATACACATTGACTGGGAACACAGTGATATACACATTGACTGGGAACACTGTGATATACACATTGACTGGGAACACAGTGATATACACATTGACTGGGAACACAGTGTCATACTCATTGACTGGGAACACAGTGACATACACATGGACTGGGAATACTGGGATATACACATTTACTGGGAACACAGTGATATACACATTGACTGGGAACACAGTGATATACACATTGACTGGGAGCACAGTGATATGCACATTGACTGGGAACATTGTGATATACACATTGACTGGGAACACAGTGATATACACATTGACTGGGAACATTGTGATATACACATTGACTGGGAACACTGTGATATACACATTGACTGGGAACATTGTGATATACACATTGACTGGGAACACTGTAATATACACATTGACTGGGAGCACAGTGATATACACATTGACTGGGAACACAGTGATATACACATTGACTGGGAACATTGTGATATACACATTGACTGGGAACACAGTGATATACACATTGACTGGGAACATTGTGATATACACATTGACTGGGAACACTGTGATATACACATTGACTGGGAACATTGTGATATACACATTGACTGGGAACACAGTGATATACACATTGACTGGGAGCACAGTGATATACACATTGACTGGGAACACAGTGATATACACATTGATTGGGAACACAGTGATATACACATTGACTGGGAGCACAGTGATATACACATTGACTGGGAACACAGTGATATACACATTGACTGGGAACACAGTGATATACACATTGACTGGGAGCACAGTGATATGCACATTGACTGGGAACATTGTGATATACACATTGACTGGGAACACAGTGATATACACATTGACTGGGAACACTGTGATATACACATTGACTGGGAGCACAGTGATATACACATTGACTGGGAACACAGTGATATACACATTGGCTGGGAGCACTGTGATATACACATTGACTGGGAACATTGTGATATACACATTGACTGGGAACACAGTGATATACACATTGGCTGGGAACACAGTGATATACACATGGACTGGGAACACAGTGATATATACATGGACTGGGAACACAGTGATATACACATTGACTGGGAACACAGTGATATACACATTGACTGGGAGCACAGTGACATACACATTGCCTGGAAACGCAGTAAATACATACAGATATTTGGATCATACTGGTCCACAGAAGTTTCTGCTTTTATTTTTCATTCCCAGAATCTGCAGTGTTTTGCTTTTATTCAATTAGTATGAATTCCTATCAGAGACGGTCAAGGCTGGACCAAGTGTGGGTGGTAACCAGAGGTGGTAGTGGGTGAGCATTCTGGAAAGACTGTTCACAGAGCAGGGTTTTGGATTAGTGGAAGGTGGGTGAACATTCTGGAAAGACTGTTCACAGGGCAGGGTTTTGGATTAGTGGAAGGTGGGTGAACATTCTGGAAAGACTGTTCACAGGGCAGGGTTTTGGATTAGTGGAAGGTGGGTGAACATTCTGGAAAGACTGTTCACAGGGCAGGGTTTTGGATTAGTGGAAGGTGGGTGAACATTCTGGAAAGACTGTTCACAGGGCAGGGTTTTGGATTAGTGGAAGGTGGGTGAACATTCTGGAAAGACTGTTCACAGGGCAGGGTTTTGGATTAGTGGAAGGTGGGTGAACATTCTGGAAAGACTGTTCACAGGGCAGGGTTTTGGATTAGTGGAAGGTGGGTGAACATTCTGGAAAGACTGTTCACAGGGCAGGGTTTTGGATTAGTGGAAGGTGGGTGAGCATTCTGGAAAGACTGTTCACAGGGCAGGGTTTTGGATTAGTGGAAGGTGGGTGAACATTCTGGAAAGACTGTTCACAGGGCAGGGTTTTGGATTAGTGGAAGGTGGGTGAACATTCTGGAAAGACTGTTCACAGGGCAGGGTTTTGGATTAGTGGAAGGTGGGTGAACATTCTGGAAAGACTGTTCACAGGGCAGGGTTTTGGATTAGTGGAAGGTGGGTGAACATTCTGGAAAGACTGTTCACAGGGCAGGGTTTTGGATTAGTGGAAGGTGGGTGAACATTCTGGAAAGACTGTTCACAGGGCAGGGTTTTGGATTAGTGGAAGGTGGGTGAACATTCTGGAAAGACTGTTCACAGGGCAGGGTTTTGGATTAGTGGAAGGTGGGTGAACATTCTGGAAAGACTGTTCACAGGGCAGGGTTTTGGATTAGTGGAAGGCAGATTTTGGAGGTAAAGGAAGATCGGGTCGTGATTGACGAATTGAGGATAATTCTACAGTAAAACAGTGGAGGTGGGGATTATTCAAAGTGGAACTGGGGAAAATAAGGGCTCAACTTGTTCCCTTTAGAGTGAAATGTAGGAACTACATTCCCAGAGAAGATGGATATCTTGGAGTATTCAGGACGGAAGAAAAATGCAAAGGGAGATATCTAACAGGCACATAGGGAGTAAATCAGCAGCGATGGTGTATAATGATCATGTCACTGAACACAGAGTATATGCTGGGATGGGGGATTTCAATGGGTTATCACCAACAGTGGTTTGCCAGTAGCACTCCTGATCAAGCTGGTCGGGTCCTAAAGGACATTACTGCTAGACTGGGCTTGTAGCAGATGAGGAGGAACCAAGTGAAGGGGAAAATTGACTTTACCTCATGTAATCTACCTCCAACAAACGTATCAATCCATGGAAGTCTAGGTAGGAATGGCCACACATAGTCCTTGTGATGGAGACAAAGTCCTGTCCTTACAATAAGAATACCCTCCATTTGATGGCACTAACACCACCCGGACAGAGATGGATTTTGAACAGATCTAGAAACCCAAAGCTGGGCATCCATGAGGCACTGTGGGCCACCAACAGCAGCAGAACTCTACTCCCAGCACAATCTGTAACCTCATGGCCCAGCCATGTGCCCCACTCAACCATTACCATCCAACCAGGGGATCAACCCCTGGGTCAATGGAGAGTGCAGGAGGGCATGCCAGGAGCAGCACCAGGCAGACCTGAAAATGTGGTGCCAACCTGGTGAGGCTACCAAACAGGATGACATGCATGTCAAACAGCATCAACAGCAAATGATTGACAGAGCTAAGGGATCCCAAAACCAACAGATCAGTCCTGCTGCATCCAGTTGGGAATGATGGTGGATAATTAAACAGCTCACTGAAGGAGGAAACTCCACAAATATCCCCATCCTCAATGCTGTCGGAAGTGTTCCTGAACACAATCCAGGAATTTTGCTGCCCCTTATATTCCCAGTATACAAGTTGCTATACAGGTAATTAAAATACTCTTTTCTAACCACGCTATGCTGTTTGCGCCTCTCTCGAATTTCCTTGTAGATTTGTTCTTCTAAATTCTTCACACAACGGGCTGGTCTATAGATGATACCAAGCAATATAACTGCACCCTTCTTACTGCTGACCTCTCGCCAAATCGATTCTGAAACATTCCTTTGCTTAACTAAAAACACCAGCCCTCCTGCTCTTTACCCTGTTGATCCTTTCTGAACACCTTGTACCCAGGAATATTTAACTCCCAGACCTCTCATTCCTTAAACCTGTTCTCTGTTATGGCCATGACATGATAATCCCACACAGAAGTAGGATGTGGAACTCCCCAGTCTCATTCAGGCAGAGTAACTCTGAATCAAACTTCCTGACCTTCCCTGTACTCCAACTCCACCTAATAACTTATTCCTTTTAGTTTAGTCCTGCCCACCTCACCCAGCATCTTGTCCACCCTGGTTTCACTTTCTGTCCTGTTTCCCACATGAGCTGAGGTAGTTCAGATTTTCCCATCAGATCACCCCTCCTGCGCCATCTTTCCAGTATTCATCTGCTTGTGGGATCCTGAATAATCTGGAGATTACTATTTTATACATCCTGCTGGTTATTTTTCCACCTTGGTCCCGAATTCTGATTGCAGGACCACATCCCTGTTCCTATCTATGTTGTTAGTGCCAATGTGGACCACAGCCTTTGAATTCCTGTCTGCTTGGTAGGATGTGGTGATTGGAGACCTGCCATGTTCTCTGCTGGGATCTCAACTTCTTATACTTCACATCAATGACTTCGTTGAGCTAAGATATGGTGTCTACATTCTCAGAAAACACCAAAATAATTTCTTTCTCTCTTTCTCTGCACAGATGCTGCCAGACTTGCTGAGTTTCTCTAGCAATTTCTGTTTTTGTTTCAGATTTTCAACATCCATCCCGTTTTACTTTAGGTCAGAAAGTATGTGGTGACAAAGACGCCGGAAGAGATGGATATGTCGACTGAGTGGGACAGATGGAATAAAATGTGGGAAATTGTGACTATGGAAATGAAAAATGAAAAAAAAAAGAGTATGACTTAAATGGAGAATGGCTGCAGAATTCTATTATGCTTTTCACATCTACATAAATGTACATGTTTTATTGTCTCATACAAGGGTTTTAAGTGTTCTGATGCCACAAAAGGTTAGTTTGCAGGTGTAGCATGTAGTCTAGATTAGAGTGGTGCTGGAAAAGCACAGCAGGTCAGGCAGCATCCGAGGAGCAGGAAAATTGACATTTCGGGCAAAAGCCCCTCATCAGGAATAGAGGCAGAGAGCCTGAAGGGTGGAGAGAGGTATAGCATGTACTCAGGAAGTGAAGGGGCTCTTCTCCTCAATGATGTGAGCATCTGTGAAGAAATATCACTGACCTTCTTGTTCTTTGGTGGAATCCGGCGATTTCTGCTTTTCTTCACCAGTTGTTTGAGGATCTGTGCCTGGGTTTGGGCTGATGTAGTCTGAGTGCTGAACAACATGGTTGTTACCAGCACCTCCTTGGTGTTTCTGCCGGCCTTGCTGTCAGCAGGAGCACTGTATCTCCTCAAGAACTCCACTCGCTGGCCACTGCAAACTGCACCAGGCAAAGCAAAAAAAGGCAATCCTGATTAATTCCCTGTGGCTGACATCAAAGCAGTCACTAGTAGAATTTCTTCCCAGCAGTTCAGATCAAACTCAAGAGAGATTTGAGTTACCCACTCATGCTTGCATTCTAAAGCAGTATTCTGGCAGGATGTGCCAAGGCCACACTTGGAATATTGTGTTCAGTTTTGGTCACCTCATTATAGGAAGGATGTGAAAGCTTTAGAGAGGGTGCAGAGGAGATTTACCAGGATGCTGCCTGGACTGGAAGGCATGTCTTATGAAGAAAGGTTGAGCTAGGGCTTTTCTCATTGGAGTGAAGAAGGATGAGAGGTGACTTGATAGAGGTGTACAAGATGATGAGAGACATAGATAGAGTGGAGGAGAGAGAGAGCCTGGATGGGTCTGTGGAGGGGAAGAGGCAGAGGGCCTGGAGGCCATCCTTTTGGGGTATGGACGTGTATAAGCACTGCACGTCAATAGGGAAGAGAAAGCGCTGGGGGTTGGGGAACTGGATGTTGCTGAAGAGATGGAGAGAGTGGTTGGTGGTAAAGGTGGAAAGTACCTGAACCAAGGGGGACAAGATGGAGTTGAGGTAGGATGAGATGAGTTGGCGGGGCAGGAACATGCCAAGATGATGGGTTGGCCGGGGTAGTTGGGCTTGTTGATCTTGGGAAGCAGGTAGAACCGGGCAGTGCAGGGCTGGGGGACTATGAGTTTAGAGGCAGTAGAGGGGAGATCACTGGAGGCAATGAGAGCAAGGACAGTGTGGTTGATTGTGCCCTGATGGGTCGTGGTGGGGTTGTGGGCAAGGGGGAGGTAGGATGCGATGCTGAACTACTCCTCACCCTCAACAACTCTTCCTTTAATTACTCCCATTTCCTCCAAATCAAGAGGATGGTCATGGGCCCCAGCTACACCTGCCTCTTTGTTGACTATGTCGAACAGTCCTTCTTTAGTCCCTATACAGGCACTGTGCCCCAACTGTCCCACCATTACACTGATGACTGCATTGTTCCAGTGTCCTGCACCCAGGCTGAACTGGAGCAGTTCATTCACTGCGTCCACAACTTCCACCCCAACCTTATATTCACTTGGTCCATCTCCCTCCCTCACCCTTCTTGACATCTCCATTTTCATCCCCAATGACAGTCTCCAGATGGATGTTTACTATAAACCCACAGACTTCCATAACCACCTGGACTACACCTCCTCCTACCCAGTATCCTGTAAGACCTCCATCCCATTCTCCCAATTCCTCTGCCTCCGCTGCATTTGCTCTGAGGAGACCTTCCCCTCGCGAGCATCCCAGATAGCCACCTACTTTGAACAATGTGTTTTTCCTCCCTATGTCATTCAGACAGCCCTCCACCGCACCGCCTCCATTTCCCATTCCACTGCTCTAAACCCCTCCCCCTCCCAAAGCAATAAAGACAGAGTCCCTCCTGTCCTCACCTACTACCCCACTAGTTTCCACATCCAATACATCATCATCCTTAAACACTTCCGCCAACTCAAACTAGACTCCACCACCAAGAACATCTTCCCCTCCCCACTCCCTGCAAGGACCATTCCCTTCGACAGTCCTTGGTTTGCACCACTCTCCCCACCAACACCCCTGAACCCTCAGGTACCTTCCCCTGCAACTGGAAAAGATGCAAAGTCTGCCGGTTCACCAACCCCCTCACCTCCATCCCGGGCTCCAAACAGTCCATCCAGGTGAGACAGAGGTTCATCTGCCTCTCCTCCAACCTAGTTTACTGTATCAAGTGCTCCCAGTGTGGTCTTCTCTACATCGGGGAGACTGAACGTAAACGTAGGGAATGGTTTACCCGAGCATCTCAGCTGGGCCTGCAGGGGCCAACTGGACCTCTCAATCACCACCCATTTTAATTCCCCTTCCCACTCCCTTTCCGACATGACAATCCTTGGCCTCCTCCATTGCCAAAACGAACCAAACCACAAATTGGAGGAACAACATCTCAGCTTCTTCCTGAGCAGCCTCCAACACGGAGAACTCCACATTGAGTTCTCCAATTTCAAATACCCTTCCTTTCCCATCCCCCAACTCCCTTCCCAGTCTCTCCCCTTCCATTCCACTCCTCCCAGGCTCCTAACAGATTCATTCTTCCCACTGACCAATCAGGTTATACCCTCTGCCTGTCTTCACCTATCCCCACCTCACCGCCCTACCCCCCCACCCCCTTTATCTGCAGATCCCCTCACACCCACCCCCAGTCCTGAAGAAGGGTTACATCCGAAAACACCAACTTCTCCACTTCCTGATGCTGCCTGGTTCACCGTGTTCTTCCAGCCTCCTGTCTGTTTATTATGGATAGAGTGGATAGCTAGAGACATATTCCCAGGGTGGAATTGTCTATCACGAGGGGGCACAATTTTCAGGCGATTGGAGGAAGGTTCTTTACCCGTGTGTGGAACCCACTGCCAGCAGTGGGAGTAGAGTCAGAGACATTAGGGACATTGAAGGGACTCTAGGATAGGCACATGGAAGATAGTACAATGAAGGGGATGTAGATTAGTCTGATCTTAGAGTAGAATAAAAGGTCGACACAATATCCAAGAGCCAAAGGGCCTGTACTGTGCTGCACTGTTCTATGATCTATCATAGAGATGTTAAACCAAGACCCAGTCTGCCCTCTCATATGGACATGTATCCCATGGCACCATTCAAAGAAAGGCTGGGGATTTTTACCTTGCATTGATGCTACAAACAACATTACCAAAACCAATTCTCTGGTCATTGTTTCTCAGTGTGGAAATTGGCTGATGGGATGGTCACATTACAACAGTGGCTACATTCCATTACGTAAAGCTTTGGGATGACCCGAGGGGGTAACAAACGCAAAGAGAAAAACAACTTGCTTTCTGAAGCACCTATATAAATGTACATGTTTTGTTCTTTCTTAATGGCCCTGATTCAGTGGGGTGCCAGAGGTCGACAGCTCACAACTCAGCAAGGGCCCGTTCCTGCATAAAGCTACAAGTGTGAATGATGTAAACCCATCAGCTGGAACAGGAGAGGTGACGGGGAGGGGCAGAATCAAATCAACTGGTCATGAAGAACGAGCTTCCAATACAGCAGCTCGCTTACACAAACCTGAAGGAATGCACGAGGGGCAGGAGTTCAAATCCTACTGCTGTCACTGGAGAAATTAATTCCAGTTAATTAAATAAATTAGAATAGAAAATGTCAGTAATGATGTAGGATTGTTAGAAAAGCCCATCCGGTTCACTGATGTTCTTTAGAGAAGGAAATCTGTACGCTTTACAAAAATATTTTGACTCTGCTCTCCTCTGAAATGTTGTGGTATCAGTTACTACCAATAAAATTACTCAAAGCCATCTCCTCAGGAGAGATTAGGGATGGCAATAAATGCTGGCCTTGCTGAGATCCACATTCCCCTGAATGAACAATGCTAATTGATCAGTGAGGTAGGTAGTGTCATGGCTGATGGCGGATTCCAGTTACTGTGAGGCCTACTAATGGTGACTGCTTGGACACAAGTAGAAGTCATGAATTCTTTGTGCCTGGCGAAAACCTGCTTTGAGGACTATTGGGTTATACCTGAGTTTGTTTGACACAAAGACGCAGCCTCAAACAGTACAGAAAAGCCCCTACTGATAAAAATGGACCAACTTTGTTAACAGCAGTGCTGTCTTCACACCCAATTCTCATCATATTTTGCAGTGATAGTTCTCAACAAAATCATCTTGCGTTTATATGGCATCTCACTGGAGCATTAAAATTATGAAATTGAATAATGCAGAAGGTGGGGCCCTGTCCAGGACTCTGACCAACCCTCCTGCTCCTTCATCCAACCACCTCTTTCCCCTTTGAAGCATTGATCCAATTCTTGTTTTTCTCCTTCTGTTTCCTATGATGAGGTGTGGGCATCATTGGCAAAGTCAGCATTTGTTGTCTGTAGCTAATTGCCTGTGACGTGAGTGGCAAATCACCAGAGCAAACTTGACACTGACCCATTTAAATCACACAACACCAGGTTATAGTCCAACAGGTTTATTTGGAATCACTCGAGGTAATTCCAGGTAAGGTAAGGGACTAAAAGTTTAGTCGGAGGTGGAATTCAATTAAGGTCTTAAAAGAGGTGTATGACAAAGAGAGGTGGAGAGGTCTATAGAATTTCAGAACTGAATAGTATGCTCTCACCAATGATGGGCTAGAAAACTGGGGCTTGAATGAAAGGCCACAACAGGTGGAGAGCAGAGCTCTTGAAGGTCACTCACAAAGCTGGCTCGCTCTCTTTGAGCTGGCGAGGGTACCATGAGAATTTAGTTTATTAGTTCATGGGATGTTGGCATCACTGGCTGAGTCCAGCATTTATTACCCGTCCCTAGTTGCCCCCTGAGAAGGTGCTTATTTATTGCCCATCCCCAATTGCCCAGAGGGCAGTTCAGAGTCAGAGTTAATCACACTGCTGTGGGACTGAAGTCACTCAGTAAGGATAGCAGAGTTAATTCTCTAAACCACGCTAGTGAATTAGATATCATCCTTCGACTATAATTTTATTCCAGTCTTTTTTATTATTGAGTCCAAATTTCATTATTAGCTTTGGTGGGATTTGAACCCATATCTCTGAGCATCAGTCAGAGAGTCACACAGGATGGAAAAAGACCCTGCAATCCAATTCGTCCATGCTAACCAAGTTTCCCAACCTAAACTACTCCCATTTACCTGCACATGGCCTGTGTCTCTCGAAACGGTTCCTGTTCATCTACCTACCCAAATGCCTTTTAGATGTAGTAACTGTAGCTGCATCTAATCTGGAGTTTACTCCACACACCAACCACTCTCTATGTGAAAAGGTTGCCCCCCAGGTCCCTTTTAACACTTTTCCTTCCCACCTTAAAATATGCCCTCAAGTTTCGAACTCCCTTACCCTGAGAAAAAGACTTGGCCTATTTACCCTACCTTTGCCCCCCAGGATTTTATAAACCTCTAGGAGGACACCCCTCAGCCTCCTAACACTCCGGTGAAAACAGTCCAAGCCGATCCAGCGTCTCCTTATAACTCAAACCTCCAGTCCCAGTAAATCTTTTCCGAACCATTTTTTAATTGTCCATGGGATGTGGGTGTCACTGGCTAAGTTCAGCATTTATTACCCGTCCCTATTTGCCCCTGGTGAAGGTGGGGATGAGCTGCCTACTTTACTCACTGCAGTCTGTGGGCTGTGGGTAGACCCAATAATGACTTAGGGAGGGAATTTCAGGATTTTAACCCAATGACACTGAAGGAACAGGGATATATTTCCAAGTCAGGATGGGGAGTTGCTTGGAGGAGAACTTGCAGAGGGTGGTGTTCCCTGTAACTGCTGCCCTCGTATTGTGTTTGCAAGGTGTTGTTTAAGGATCTTTGGTGAATTTCTGCAGTGTGTCTGTATTACTATAACATTGCTATGAAACCCTTATCTCTCCACATTGCCCATCCTTAGTTGCCCCTTTGAGCAGATGGTGGTGAGCTGCTATCTTGAACTGCTGCATGTGGTTAAACCCACAGTACCGTTAGGGAGGAAATTCCAGTCATACAGTACCCAGCAGTGTTGACCCAGCCACAATAAAGGCTGGTGATGCATTTACAAATCAGAGCAGCAACTTCTGAGACCCAGAGTCACGCTGGACAATCCCCGAGACCCAGAGTCACACTGGACAATCCCCGAGACCCAGAGTCACACTGGACAATCCCCGAGACCCAGAGTCACACTGGACAATCCCTGAGATCCAGAGCAGCACTAGACAATCCTCGAGATCCAGAGTCACACTGGACAATCCCCGAGACCCAGAGTCACACTGGACAATCCACGAGACCCAGAGTCACACTGGACAATCCACGAGACCCAGAGTCACACTGGACAATCCACGAGACCCAGAGTCACACTGGACAATCCACGAGATCCAGAGTCACACTGGACAATCCCCGAGACCCAGAGTCACACTGGACAATCCACGAGACCCAGAGTCACACTGGACAATCCACGAGACCCAGAGTCACACTGGACAATCCACGAGACCCAGAGTCATACTGGACAATCCCCGAGACCCAGAGTCACACTGGACAATCCCTGAGATCCAGAGCTGCACTGGACCATCAAAGCTCTGCACAGGCTCTTCCATTCCCCATCAGAGGTAAATTCCCTTTCACATTCGATGCTGATACACTGACCAGAAGAGCTATTGGTTATGGTTTCGAGCTGATCCTCTGGTTCTGTCTCTCTTACACATACGGATGACCTTGCTCTGACTGGTTGTTTCTGAGGGGCATTGCTGCCCAATGTTGGACTCACTGGAAGATCCAAACTCAGAGATTAACCCCATGTCCCAATTTCCCAAGCCCCTTTGAGGCTGTACCTGTATTGGGTTAACACAACCAAACCTTGTTTGTGGTGCCAATAAACCAATAAGATTTACTTCATATAAAGCAGTGATTGAATCAGACATCACTTTCATGGATGTTAGTGACAATTTCACAGCTGAGGGAAGTGCTAATTAATTGAAGTGAAAATGGAGAGTAAAAGGAAATGGTTAATTGTCACTTAATAGCAAGAGAAATCTTGTGTTGGTTTCAACACCAAGTAATATTACTGGAGAGATTTTACTTTGCATGTACACAGAGATGTACAATCTCAGGGCATCACAACAAACTTGATAATCAAAGAAGTCATTCTGTTAAACTATCGAGAGAAGCAGCTACAAAACGAGGTACAGCAATCTCCCACAGTCATCTGCGAGATAACAAACTGAAAATCCAAGTTAACGACAATGGGCTGGAAAAAAACCGCCTTGAAGTAGTTTGTTACCACTTGGGAGGAACCAAGATCTAGCACCAAAATATCACGCTGACCTCCGACAATGCGGCACACCCTCAGCACTGACCCTGCGACTGTGCAGCACTCCATCGGTACAGAGCCTCTGACAGTGCGGCACACACACAGGACTGACCATCCCTCTAAAGAGCATCCCGTTACTGCGATTAATGAGGGAAAAGAAAGGTAAGTCCCCTGGCATTAATGGCTTGTAGCATAACCACTCACCTACGCTATCCCTGAATCCCTCCATTTCCCCTATCTAACCCACCCACCTCCCCCATCCCTGTAAGCCTCCCTAACCCCTATCTAACCCACCCACCTCCCCTATCCCTGTGACCCTCCCTATCCCCTATCTAACCCACCCACCTCCCCTATCCCTGTAAGCCTCCCTAACCCCTATCTAACCCACCCACCTCCCCTTATCCCTGTAACCCTCCATTTCCCCTGTCTAACCCACCCACCTACCCTATTCCTGTAATCCTCCATTTCCCCTGTCTAACCCACCCACCTACCCTATTCCTGTAATCCTCCATTTCCCCTGTCTAACCCACCCACCTACCCTATTCCTGTAATCCTCCATTTCCCCTGGCTGACCCACCCACCTACCCTATCCCTGTAACCCTCCATTTCCCCTGGCTGACCCACCCACCTACCCTATCCCTGTAACCCTCCATTTCCACTGGCTAACCCACCCACCTACCCTATCCCTGTAACCCTTCATTTCCACTGGCTAACCCACCCACCTACCCTATCCCTGTAACCCACCCACCTCCCCTATCCCTGTAACCCGCCATTTCCCTCGGCTAACCCACCCACCTACCCTATCCCTGTAACCCTCCATTTCCCTCGGCTAACCCACCCACCTACCCTATCCCTGTAACCCACCCACCTCCCCTATCCCTGTAACCCGCCATTTCCCTCGGCTAACCCACCCACCTCCCCTATCCCTGTAACCCACCCACCTACCCTATCCCTGTAACCCTCCATTTCCCTCGGCTAACCCACCCACCTACCCTATCCCTGTAACCCACCCACCTCCCCTATCCCTGTAACCCTCCATTTCCCCTGTCTAACCCACCCACCTATCCTATCCCTGTAACCCTCCCTATCCCCTGTCTAACCCACCCACCTACCCTATCCCTGTAACCCTCCCTATCCCCTGTCTAACCCACCCACCTACCCTATCCCTGTAACCCTCCATTTCCCTCGGCTAACCCACCCACCTACCCTATCCCTGTAACCCTCCCTATCCCCTGTCTAACCCACCCACCTCCCCTATCCCTGTAACCCTCCATTTCCCCTGGCTGACCCACCCACCTATCCTATCCCTGTTACGTTCCCTATTCCCTGTCTAACCCACCCACCTACCCTATCCCTGTAACCCTCCCTATCCCCTGTCTAACCCACCCACCTACCCTATCCCTGTAACCCTCCATTTCCCCTGTCTGACCCACCCACCTACCCTATCCCTGTAACCCTCCATTCCCCCTGTCTAACTCACCCACCTCCCCTATCCCTGTAACCCTCCATTTCCCCTGTCTGACCCACCCACCTCCCCTATCCCTGTAACCCTCCATTTCCCCTGTCTGACCCACCCACCTATCCTATCCCTGTTACGTTCCCTATTCCCTGTCTAACCCACCCACCTACCCTATCCCTGTAACCCTCCCTATCCCCTGTCTAACCCACCCACCTACCCTATCCCTGTAACCCTCCATTCCCCCTGGCTGACCCACTCACCTACCCTATCCCTGTAACCCTCCATTCCCCCTGTCTAACTCACCCACCTACCTTATCCTGTAAGCCTGCATTACCCATGGATCTTAAAGAAGGGACCTACAGATATAATGAGTACATTGGTTGTAATTATGCAAATATATGTGGATTTTGGAGAAGTAATGAAGGATTTGAAAATGTGACAGGCTATTCAGAAAAGCAGGAAGGCTAAAAGTGGAAAAGTATTGGCCAATTAGCCTGACATCTATTGTTGGAAAGATATTGGAATCAATTATTAAGGAAGTAACAGCAGAACGTTTGGAAATTCACAATCGAATCAAGCAGTGTCAGCGTGGCCTCCTGAAAGGGAAATTACGTCTGACCCATTTATTAAGAGTTTCTCAAGGAAGTCTCAAGCACAGTGGATACAGGGAGCCAGCGTATGTGTTAGAATAGGGATTCCAGTAGGTGTTAAACTAGACAGCTCAGAGAAAAATTAAGTTGTAAGATGATGTTGGAGGTAGTGTATTGGTGTGGATGGAGAGCTGGCTCATGGGCAGGAAACAGTGAGTGGGGATAAGAGGATCTTTTTCGGGTTGGTGACCTGTAACCAGTGGGTTCCACAGGGATCAGTGCTGGGACCACAACTGTTCACAATCGATATTAATGACTGGGAGGAAGAGAGAGAATGGAATATAGCCAGATGTACACACAGCAGATGAATGGCAGGTAAGACATGTTGTGAGAGGGCTACACACGGTATGCAGAGAGATATTAACAGGTTAAATAAGCGGGAAAAAGTTGGCAGCTGGTGCATAATGTAAATGTGTGAAGTGGGAAAGTGGGAAGGTGATAATTTTGGAAAGGAGAACAAAAGAACACAGAATTGTTAAATGCAGAGAAACTGCAGAAAGCTACAACAAAAAGGGACTTGGGGGGACTTGTGCACGAAATACAGAAAGCTAGCACTCAGGTACAGCAGGTAATCAGGAAGGGCTAATGGAATGTTGGCCCTTATTATAAGGGGGGGTTGGCGTATGAGAGTAGGGGAGTCTTACTGCAACTGTACAGGGCGCTGGGGAGACCACATCTGGAGCACTTTGGTCCCTTATTTAAGAAAATATACAGAACATAAAACATAGAACATTACAGCATAGCACAGGCCCTTCAGCCCTCGATGTTGCGCCGACCTGTGGAACCAATCTGAAGCCCATCTATCCTAATCTATTCCATTTTTATTCATACACTTATCCAATGACCATTTAAGTGTCCTTAAAGTTGGCGAGTCCAGTACTGTTGCAGGCAATGCGTTCCACAGCTTTACTACTCTCTGAGTACCTCTGACATCTGTCCTATATCTATCACCCCTCAATGTAAAGCTATGTCCCCCCATGCTAGCCATCACCATCCGAGGGAAAAGGCTCTCCCTGTCCACCCTATCTAACCCTCTGATTATCTTATTTATCTCAATTGAGTCACCACTCAACCTTCTCTTCTCTAATGAAAACAGCCTCAAGTCCCTCAGCCTTTCCTCATAAGACCTTCCCTCCATACCAGACAACATCCTAGTAAATCTCCTCTGAACCCTCAATGTTTCCACATCCTTCCTATAATGTGGTGACCAGAATTGTACGCGATAATCAAAGTGCAGCCGCACGAGAGTTTTGTACAGCTGCAGTATGACCTCGTGTCTTCAAAACTCAGTCATAGAGTCATAGAGATGTACAGCATGGAAACAGACTCTTCAGTCCAACCCGTCCATGCCAACCAGATATCCCATCCCAATCTAGTCCCACCTGCCAGCACCTGGCCCATATCCCTCCAAATCCTTCCTATTCATATACCCATCCAAATGCCTCTTAAATGTTGCAATTGTACCAGCCTCCTCCACATCCTCTGGCAGCTCATTCCATACACGTATCACCCTCTGAGTGAAAAAGTTGCCCCTTAGGTCTCTTTTATATCTTTCCCCTCTCACCCTAAACTTTTGCCCTCTTGTTCTGGACTCCTCCATCCCAGGGAAAAGACTTTGTCTATTTATCCTATCCATGCCCCTCATGATTTTATAAACCTTTATAAGGTCACACCTCAGCCTCCGACACTTCAGGGAAAACAGCCCCAGCCTGTTCAGCCTCTCCCTGTAGCTCAGATCCTCCAACCCTGGCAACATCCTTGTAAATCTTTTCTGAACCCTTTCAAGTTTCACAACATCTTTCCGATAGGAAGGAGACCAGAATTGCACACAATATTTCAACAGTGGCCTAACCAATGTCCTGTACAGCCACAACATGACCTCCCAACTCCTGTACTCAATACTCTGACCGATAAAGGAAAGTATACCAAACACCTTCTTCACTATCCTATCTACCTGCAACTCCACTTTCAAGGAGCTATGAACCTGCACTCCAAGGTCTCTTTATTCAGCAACACTCCCTAGGACCTTAGCATTAAGTGTATACATCCTGATAAGATTTGCTTTCCCAAAATGCAGTACCTCACATTTATTTAAATTAAACTCCATCTGCCACTTCTCAGCCCATTGGCCCATCTGGTCCAGATCCTGTTGTAATCTGAGGTAACCCTCTTTGCTGTCCACTACACCTCCAATTTTGGTGTCATCTGCAAACTTACTAACTGTACTTCTTATGCTCACATCCAAATCATTTATATAAATGATGAAAAGTAGTGGACCCAGCACCGATCCTTGTGGCTCTCCACTGGTCACAGGTCTCCAGTCTGAAAAACCAGTCCCTCTATCAATGAAAGCTAACACACCATATGCCTTCTTAATAACCCTATCAACCTGGCTGGCAACTTTCAGGGATCTATGTACATGAACACTGAGATCTCTCTGCTCATCTACACTACCAAGAATCTTACCATTAGCCCAGTACTCTTCATTCCTGTTGTTCCTTCCAAAGTGAATGACCTCACACTTTTCCACATTAAACTCCATTTGCCACCTCTTAGTATATTATTTCATTGGAGGCAGTTCAGACAGGTTCACTAGGGTGGTCCCTGGGATGGAGGGATTGTCTTATAACCAAAGATTGTACAGGTTGGGACTCTACTCCCTGGAGTTTAGAGGAATGAGAGGTGACCTCACTGAAACATATCAGATTCTTAACGGCCTTAATGGGGTCAATGCTGACAGGATGTTCCCCTAATGGGAGGGTCTAGGACCAGAGGGCACAGTCTCAGGATAAAGGGTCATCAATTTAAGATGGAGATAAGGAGGGATTTCTTCCCTCAGAGGGGATGTGGCTCTTTGGAACTTGCCCCAGAGAGCTGTGAGGGCAGAGTCCCTGTGTTTATTTAAGGTTGAGATCGAGAGATTCTTGGGGTTATGGGGAAAGAGCTGAAAAATGTGTTGCTGGAAAAGCGCAGCAGGTCAGGCAGCATCCAAGGAGCAGGAGAATCGACGTTTCAGGCATAAGCCCTTCTTCAGGAATCCTGCCTGACCTGCTGCGCTTTTCCAGCAACACATTTTTCAGCTCTGATCTCCAGCACCTGCAGTCCTCACTCTCTCCTAGTTATGGGGAAAGGGCAGGAAAGCAGATGTGAGGATGCCACATCAGCCTTGATCCTATTGAATGATAGAGCAGCCTTGAGGGGCTGAATGGCCTACTGCAAACTTACTAACTGTACCTCTTATGCTCACATCCAAATCATTTATATAAATAATGAGAAGTAGAGGACCCAGTACCGATCTTTGTGGCACTCCACTGGTCACAGGCCTCCAGTCTGAGAAACAACCCTCCACCGTCACCCTCTGTCAACCATCAAGCCAGTTCTGTATCGAAATGTGAATTGTGAACAAGAGTGTTATCCAATCATGTGAACTATTTGTTCAGTATTAAAGATCAGTGTGAGTCACAAGACAGCCTGAATGTTTTATCTGTATCTCCATTCAGTGCTGTAGGTGGCACTGCAGTCCATCGGTTCAGTCTCAAAGGCGAGAAACTGCGACACTTGTGTCTTCCTCAGTTCATTAGAAAATAAAATATGCAAAGAAGTGGTTATTTGTCTCATTAAAAACATGACACAAAGCTATCCTGAGCTTTTAATGTTCTCTTGACCCCTCATGGATGCAAGCCTCCAAACCTTAAGAAACTCCATGAGAACAAACTAAAGATAATTCATCTCTTCACAGCTTCTGTCTCTGAAACATATTCACTGCCAGTTGTGTTTTCTGTTCTTTCCGTTCCTGCAATTTGCAGCATAACTAGCTGTCAAACTGCAACTGTGAGGTGTTAGTGTATGAAATCATTGCTAGCCCAAAGGTCCTTGAGAATGAATTCATTGGCTAATTGCATGATTTAATTGAAGTACATTTCTCACACCTCCCGCTTGTTCTATGTGCTGCCTGATTAGAGTGTTGTGATTCCAGCTTGGTTCAAGCCTGTGTGTGTGTTTCTGACAGTGATTAAAGTGCCTCAGTGTAGAATTTCCGCCACCTCCAAACAGAGACATTTCTGCCACCTCCAAACAGACCCCACCACCAGGGATATATTTCCCTCCCCACCCCTTTCCGTCTTCTGCAAAGACCATTCCCTCCGTGACTACCTGGTCAGGTCCACGCCCCCCTACAACCCACCCTCCCATCCTGGCACCTTTCCCTGCCACCACAGGAATTGCAAAACCTGCGCCCACACCTCCTCCCTCACCTCCATCCAAGGCCCTAAAGGAGCCTTCCACATCCATCAACGTTTTACCTGCACATCCACTAATATCATTTATTGTATCTGTTGCTCCCGATGTGGTCTCCTCCACATTGGGGAGACTGGACGCCTCCTAGCAGAGCGCTTTAGGGAACATCTCCGGGACACCCGCACCAATCAACCACACCGCCCTGTGGCCCAACATTTCAACTTCCCCTCCCACTCTGCCGAGGACATGGAGGTCCTGGGCCTCCTTCACCGCCGCTCCCTCACCACCAGACGCCTGGAGGAAGAACGCCTCATCTTCCGCCTCGGAACACTTCAACCCCAGGGCATCAATGTGGACTTCAACAGTTTTCTCATTTCCCCTTCCCCCACCTTGCCCCAGTTCCAAACTTCCAGCTCAGCACTGTCCCCATGACTTGTCCTACCTGCCTATCTCCTTTTCCACCTATCCACTCCACCCTCCTCCCTGACCTATCACCTTCATCCCCTCCCCCACTCACCCATTGTACTCTATGCTACTTTCTCCCCACCCCCACCCTCCTCTCACTTATCTCTCCACCCTTCAGGCTCACTGCCTTTATTCCTGATGAAGGGCTTTTGCCCGAAACGTCGATTTTCCTGCTCCTCAGATGCTGCCTGACCTGCTGTGCTCTTCCAGCACCACGAATCCAGAATCTGGTTTCCAGCATCTGCAGTCATTGTTTTTACCTAGTAGAATGTCAAGACAAAGGGCCAGAAAGAATTTTACAGAGTGCCCGTGTATGAAAATAAAAGGTTTTTTGGGCTGTTTTTTCAAGGTTGTTTAATTGGAAGCATCAAACTATTCTCTCTGCTCTTTATCCTGTATCCTTGAATCCTTTTTGTGATATTTCTCATCTGTAGATGAAATGGGGAACATTATCAGAAAACGCCACAGAATGGAACAAAGTTGAGAAAGGAATGAATGCATCATTTTAAAATACTCTGATGTTAAGAGATAGTGTTATGTAAGCTTGCCTGTTCACTCTACTGTATGAGCTGCTGCCCATCCTCACAGTTGCTGCCACTATTACCTGTAATTGTAACTAGAGGTAACATTGGTATAGCATGATCAAAGATAACACTTCCTGGTCTACCTGGACAAATCGCTTGTTGTTAACAAGATGTCGCTTAATGTAATGCAGCAGCTAATTACAAATTGCAGAGATATATTAGACATTGTTGCAGAGACTTACAATAGGGCCTGAATGTTAGAGCTCAATCCTCAGTGCACAAGTACACACCACATCATCATTGTGAATGGCATTAACCCTTTCAGACCCACTTACAACTGTCAGTAGGTTAGGGCTTGGAGTGAAATCTGCATTCAGCCTGGAGTGTACCATTCTGAAGGTTAAATAACCTCGAATTTTCCTCCATTTTTACACCACATACCAACAGATAGAAGTGGAGCTGAAAATGGAGATGGAGACACGCCGATTGTGTGTTATAGATTAAGGGAACAACAAGATGGAGAAGCTGATCAGTGAAGGAATGATTGTTCATTAATATGTTAACTGTACAGACTGCACAGTGATTCCTCAGCTCCCCACAGCATTTAAAACAGGATATAATTTGATCAGCGCCCAATATGTTTCACAGTCAAACTAAAGGGTACTTTGAAACTTTTTTTGACAGATCAGCAGTGAGCTTAGGTTTTACTAATCTAGGCATCTTTTAGAGCAACTTTAGGCAATGATGGGCTGCTGAAATTAGCTTTAGTAACCTCTAACTAATCTCAGCCAGGATCCCTGATCCCTATCCACTATCAGTATATGTTTTATCCCAGTGAGGATCTATGATCCCTGATCCCGATCCAATATCAGAATATGTTCGTTTCAGCCAAGATTCCCTGACCCTTATCTGATGCTGAGAAATTATTATCCCTGTCTAGATCGCTGATCCCTGTCTAAGGTTGGGATATGTGTATCTCAGTGAACATCAAATGGCCTGACAACACGTGGATCTGGGTTCTCACATGAAAAATAGCAGCTGATGTTTGATGAAAAATGCATGTTGATGGGGAAGGTAACATCTTTCAATAAAAGGAAACATTTGTGTTCAAAATATTGTATAATAAATACTAATGGGGTTTGAAAGCAACAAATGCTGGCAATCACAGCTGTCCATGGAGACAGAGAAAGTTCACAAGGTAAAAACAATGACTGCAGATGCTGGAAACTAGATTCTGGAGTAGAGTGGTGCTGGAAAAGCACAGCAGTTCAGGCAGCATCATTGCTGCTTTTCCAGCACCAATCTACTCCAGAGAAAGTTCACAGTTTGAGATGATTGAAGGAGCAGTGCTCCGAAAGCTTGTGATTTCAAATTACAGTAATTACTGTTGGACTGTAACCTGGTCTCGTGTGACTTCTGACTTTGTCTACCCCAGTCCAATACTGACACCACAACATCATGGCTTTCAAATTCAGGAAGTCTTGGACAATATCCAGACTTGAGTTGACAAGTAGCAAGTAACATTCACAGCACACACACATACGAGGCAATGGTCATCCCAAACAAGAGCGAAGCTAATCTTCACCATTTGAACTTCAATGGTGTAATTATTGATTCTCCCCCTCTTCCCCCCCCCACACCATTGTTGGGACTGGAGTGTGGTGTGGGTGATCAGACATTGTGCGGAGGCCCTGTGTTGAGATGTTACACTAATGTCTATTTACAATTTCCTATCATAATGTAATGTCAACCCTTTAATAATGTCCTATTTTAAATTTCTTTTTCAACTCTAAGTAATAAAACTACCTTTATCCCTCTGTTGTATCAAGAACTGTACCTAGGTACTTGTACCTAAGATGTCACCATCAGAAGGCAGACTGGTATGATGGTGTAGAAGAGACTGTATCTTTAAGAGAGTTGAAAAGCTAGCAAGGACTGACAAAGCATAGAGAGTCCTGAACAAAGTAAAAATATAACACTTGGTCGAAACCTGCAGTTGAGTTGCCATGAAACAAAAAACAAATTCAGCCAATCAGTTTAAATTATGCCCCAAGATACCAAAATCCAATCAAATTTGAATGTAGTATATTATAATATTATAATATTATATTCCCATGTATATATTTTTATAGTATTAAAAGCAAGAGCAGAAGAGCTCTCTGAAAGGTACCTGTCTATCAGAGGTTGGTGCAGCAGAATACTGAAGCTGACCGAGAGAAAAGTCTAGGAGAAAGTGAGGACTGCAGATGCTGGAGATCAGAGCTGAAAAATGTGTTGCTGGAAAAGCACAGCAGGTCAGGCAGCATTCAAGGAGCAGGAGAATCGACGTTTCGGGCATAAGTCCTTCTTCAGGAATGAGGAGGGTGTGCCAAGCAGGCCAAGATAAAAGGTAGGGAGGAGGGACTTGGGGGAGGGGCATTGGGAATGCGATAGGTGGAAGGAGGTTAAGGTGCTTCAGGGCAGAGGAGATGACCTGGGGGGTGCAGTGAGAGAGAGACTAACTGAAATCCTGGGCTGAGAGGTGGCAAATGGAGTTTAATGTGGCCAAGTGTGAGGTGATCCACTTTGGACGGAGTAATCAGAATGCAAAGTACTGGGCTAATGGTAAGATTCTTGGGAGTGCAGATGAGCAGAGAGATCTAGGTGTCCATGTACGCAGATCCCTGAAAGTTGCCACCCAGATTGACAGGGTTGTTAAGAAGGTATACAGTGTTTTAGAACCTAGAACATAGAACAGTACAGCACAGAACGGGCCCTTCAGCCCACGATGTTGTGCCGACCACTGATCCTCATGTATGCACCCTCAAATTTCTGTGACCATATGCATGTCCAGGAGTCTCTTAAATGTCCCCAATGACCCTGCCTCCACAACTGCTGCTGGCAACGCATTCCATGCTCTCACAACTCTCTGTGTAAAGAACCCATCTCTGACATCCCCTCTATACTTTCCTCCAACCAGCTTAAAACTATGACCCTGCGTGTTAGTCATTTCTGCCCTGGGAAATAGTCTCTGGCTATCGACTCTATCTATGCCTCTCATTATCTTGTATACCTCAATTAGGTCCCTTCTCCTCCAATGAGAAAAATCCGAACTCAGTCAACCTCTCTCCATAAGATAAGCCCTCCAGTTCAGGCAGCATCCTGGTAAACCTCCTCTGAACCCTCTCCAAAGCATCCACATCTTTCCTATAATAGGGCGACCAGAACTGGACGCAGTATTCCAAGTGCGGTCTAACCAAAGTTTTATAGAGCTGCAACAAGATCTCACTACCTTAAACTCAATCCCTTGTTAATGAAAGCCAAAACACCATATACTTTCTTAACAACCCTGTCCACTTGGGTGGCCATTTTAAGGGGATCTATGTACCTGCACACCAAGATCCCTCTGTTCCTCCACACTGACAAGAATCCTATCCTTAATCCTGTACTCAGCTTTCAAATTCGACCTTCCAAAATGCATCACCTCGCATTTATCCAGGTTGAACTCCATCTGCCACCTCTCAGCCCATCTCTGCATCCGGTCAATGTCCCACTGCAGCCTACAACAGCCCTCTATACTGTCAACGACACCTCCAATCTCTGTGTCATCTGCAAACTTGCTGACCCATTCTTCAATCCCCTCATCCAAGTCATTAATAAAAATTACAAACAGTAGAGGCCCAAGGACAGAGCCCTGTGGAACACTACTCACCACAGACTTCCAGGCAGAATATTTTCCTTCTACTACCACTTGCTATCTTCTGTTGGCCAGCCAATTCTGAATCCAGACAGTTAAGTTCCCCTGTATCCCTTTCCTCCTGACCTTCTGAATGAGCCTACCATGGGGAACCTTATCAAATGCCTTGCTGAAATCCATATACACCACATCCACAGCTCGACCCTCACCAACTTTTCTAGTCACATCCTCAAAGAACTCGATAAGGTTTGTGAGGCATGACCTGCCCCTCACAAAGCCGTGTTGACTGCATTTAATCAAGCCATGCTCTTCCAGATGGTCATAAATCCTATCCTTCAGAATCCTTTCCTACACCTTGAAGATACTGGTCTGTAATTGCCCTGTAATGGGGATTTCCCTATTTCCTTTCTTGAAGAGAGGAATTACATTTGCCTCTCTCCAGTCCTCAGGTACGACTCCAGTGGAGAGTGAGGATGCAAAGATCTTCGCAAGTGGCGAAGCAATCGCATTTCTCGTTTCCCAAAGCAGCCGAGGACAAATCTGGTCCAGGCCCGGCGACTTGTCAATTTAAATTTTTGGCAAAATTTTCAGCACATCAGCTTCCTCCATCTCTATCCATTCCAGCATGCACACCTGCTCTTCAAAGGTTTCATTCACTACAAAGTTTGTTTCTTTCGTAAAGACAGAAGCAAAAAAATTTAGGGCTTCCCCTCCCTCCTCAGACTCCACACCCAAGTTCCCTATGTTATTCCCTGATCGGGCTTACTCTTTCTTTGACCATTCTCTTATTCCTCACATAAGTGTAAAATGCCTTTGTGGTCTCCCTAATCCGTTCTGCCAAGCCTTTCTCGCGTCCCCTCCTGGCTCTCCTCCGACCATTTTTGAGCTCCTTCCTCGCCTGTCTGTAATCCTTTAGAGCTGAGCTTGACCCTAGGTTCGTCCACCTTATGTAAGCTACCTTCTTCCTTTTGACGAGAAGCTCCACTACTCTCGTCATCCAAGGTTCCTTTATCTTACCCCTTCTTGCCTGTCTCAGAGGGACATATTTATTCATCACTCACAACAACTGTTCCTTAAACAGTCTCCACATGTCTATAGTGCCTTTACCATGGAACAATTGCTCCCAGTCCATGCTTCCTAACTCATGTCTAATCGCGTCATAGCTTCCTCTTCCCCAATTAAATATCCTCCCATTTTGCCTAATTCTCTCCTCCATAGCTATGTAGAATGTGAGGCAGTTGTGGTCACTATCACCAAAATGCTCTCCCACCACAAGATCTGATGCCTGCCCCGGCTCGTTTCTGAGCACCAAGTCTAGAATGGCCTCTCCCCTCGTCGGCCTATCAACGTACTGAGTTAGGAAACCCTCCTGAACACACCTTACAAAACAGCTCCATTCAAATCTTCTGCTCGAAGGAGGTTCCAATCAATATTGAGAAAGTTAAAGTCACCCAGTACAACAACCCTACTACGTCCACACTTTTCCAAAATCTGCCGACCTATGCTTTCTTCAATCTCCCTGCTGCTATTGGGGGGCCTGTAGTAAACCCCTAACGAGGTGACTGCTCCCTTGCTGTTCCTAATTTCCACCCATACTGACTCGGTAGGCAGATCTTCCTCGACATTGGAAGCTTCTGTAGCTGTGATACCCTCTCTGATTAATAGTGCTACACCCCCTCCTCTGTTTTCCCCCCTCTCCCTATTCTTTTTAAATGCTCTAAACCCTGGAACATCCAGCAACCATTCCTGCTCCTGAGAAACCCACGTCTCTGTTATGGCCACAATATCATAGCACCGGGTACTGATCCATGCTCTAAGTTCATCACTTTTATTCCTGATACTTCTTGCGTTAAAGCAAACACACTTTAACTGATCCCTTGGTTCCTTCCCAGGACAATCCTTCCCACTAGCTGGTCTACCTCTTGCTATTGCCTCATCAGCATCAACTCTCACCTATGGTATACAGCTCGTTCCCACCCCTCTGCCATACTAGTTTAAACCCTCTTGAACTACTCGAGCAAACCTTCCACCCAGGCCATCGGTCCCCTTCCAGTTCAGATGTAACCCGTCCTTCATGTACAGGTCCCACCCTCCCCAAAAGGCGTCCCAATTATCTACATTTCTGAAGCCCTCCCTCCTACAACAGCTGCGCAGCCACGTGTTAAGCAGCGCCCGCTCCCTGTTCCTCGCTATCTCAAGGCACCGGTAGTAAACTAGAGAACACTACTCTTTATTAATAGAGGGATTGAGTTCCGGAACCAGGAGGTTATGCTGCAGCTGTACAAACCTCTGGTGCGGCTACACTTGGAGTATTGTGTACAGTTCAGGTCACCGCATTATAAGAAGGATGTGGAAGCTTTGGAAAGGGTGCAGAGGAGATTTACTAGGATGTTGCCTGGTATGGAGGGAAGGTCTTACGAGGAAAGGCTGAGGGCCTTGAGGCTGTTCTCTATAGAGAGAAGGAGGTTGAGAGGTGACTTAATAGAGACATACAAGATAATCAGAGGGTTTGATAGGGTGGACAGGGAGAGCCTTTTTCCAAGTTTGGGAACGGCAAACACGAGGGGACACAACTTTAAAGTGAGGGGAGATAGGTATAAGACAGATGTCAGAGGTAGTTTCTTTACTGAGAGAGTAGTAAGGGTATGGAATGCTTTGCCTGCAACAGTAGTAGATTCGCCAAGTTTAAGTGCATTTAAGTCGTCATTGGACAGGCATATGGATGTACATCGAATAGTGTAGGTGGGATGGGCTTCAGATTAGTATGACAGGGCGGTGCAACATCGAGGGCCGAAGGGCCTGTACTGCGCTGTAATATTCTATGTTCCATGTTCTATAAACTATTTGGCAAAATCATTAAAGCAGGGTTTTGAGATTTTGGGGAGGTTGGAATCTGGGATGCGGAGTGGAAGGGTAGCAAGAGACTGATCCCATGAAGAAAATCCCTGGATATGGAGAATGCAATGTAGGAGCAAGTTACTGAAGATGCTGGAATCTGTACTGGAAACAAAAGAACACTGGAGATCACACTGGGTCAGTCAGCATCCATGGAGAGAGAACAAGCTAACTTTTTGAGTTGAGATGATTCTTCACCAGAGTGGACATGGAGAACACACAGAGTTACAGAGCAAGAGATTCGTTCGTCCCTCCAAACCCTCGGCCCATCACCTTCTCTGCTGCTGACTGAATGACCCCTTGCTTTTCCAGTCTTCCAACATAAACTGAAAACTCTACTGGTAAACCTCCTCAACTGCCTCACTGTCACATTCTCTCAGCAAGTGCACAAACTGCTTTGGAAATGAACCATTTGAAATGATTGACTGAAACCATGTTGCTCCCCGTTTGAACTGTTGCCACTTTACAATGCAAATAAGAAGCACTGATTACGATTTAAGTGGCTTCATATGTTTCCTGGTGAATCAGGTATTGTGGCTGCAGTGAGACATGCTGCTTCTAAAACAGGATTCCAGATTATTCTTTCAGGTAATGTTCACAGCCTGTTGACAAGTCCTCACCATGTGATTACAGGAAACAAAGCACTTGACAAGGTCAAAAAATGTGAAGCAATTCATTTCACCTCACGACCAGAGGGCATGTTGACAGTGGAGGTGGAAGAGGGTGAAATCAGACAAGCTGATGGATAACACTCGGAAAATGACAGCAATCACACTCCTCACAATCACCTATCCCCAGGATAGGTGAGGCGCCTGTCACACCCATCATCATTCTCTCCCTTGTTTCTATGGTGATGTGACATACCTCCATCGATGCAGACTGATGCAGGGTCTGTCTCTCTGCTGAAGCCTTCAGTGAGATGGCTGATGCCAGCAACCAGGCTGCTACAAGAAGGACACAAACAAAAATACATTCGTTTCACTTGTCCAAGAACAGTACAACAAAGAATTTATATTTACATACCACCACTCACAACTGAACGCAGCACTCCCTCAGGACTGACCCTCCAACAGTGCAGCACTCCCTCAGTACTGACCCTCCAACATGTGGCACTCCCTCAGTACTGACCCTCTGACAGTACGGCACTCCCTCAGCACCCTCGCTCTGACAGTGCAGCACTCCCTCAGTACTGACCCTCTGACAGTGCGGCACTCCCTCAGTACTAACCCTCCAACAGTGCAGCACTCCCTCAGTACTGACCCTCTGACAGTGCGGCACTCCCTCAGTACTAACCCTCCAACAGTGCGGCACTCCCTCAGTACTGACCCTCTGACAGTGCGGCACTCCCTCAGTACTAACCCTCCAACAGTGCGGCACTCCCTCAGTACTGACACTCTGACAGTGCGACACTCCCTCAGTACTGACCCTGTGACAGTGCAGCACTCCCTCAGTACTGACCCTCTGACAGTGTGGCACTCCCTCAGTACTGACCCTCTGACAGAGGCACACTTCCAGCACCGACTCTCCGACAGAGGTGCAGTGGACAGCGAAGAAGGTTACCTCAGGTTACAATGGGATCTTGACCAGATGGGCCAATGGGCTGGGGAGTGTCAGATGGAGTTTAATTCAGATAAATGTGAGATGCTGCATTTTGGGAAAGTAAATCTTAGCAGGACTTATACACTTAATGGTAGGGTCCTGGGGAGTGTTGCTGAACAAAGAGACCTGGGAGTGCAGGTTCATAGCTCCTTGAAAGTAGAGTTGCAGGTAGATAGGATAGTGAAGAGAAAATGCTGGAAAATCTCAGCAGGTCTGGCAGCATCTGTAAGGAGAGAAAAGAGCTGACGTTTCAAGTCTAACTGACCCTTTGTCAAAGCTAAATAAAGGGAGAAATGGGGAGGTATTTATACTAAGCTGAGAGAAGGTGAGTCATGGCTCCAGAAGCAAAGGTAGCAATAAAGAGGTGATAATGACAGTGTCTAGAGAGATTATAGGGAGTATAGGAGCTGTGAAAGATCAAGGCTGAAGCCAGTGCTATGTGACAAAATATGTGGGGGATGGTGGTGGGGGGGGGGGGGGGGAATGGGTGAAGCAGAGGCAAAATGGAAAACAGGGGAGAAGGGTAGCAAAGGGGGAAGAGGAGAGGAAAAAGGTGATGAGAGAGTGGGGAGCAAGAGAAAGAGAGACAATCAAAAAGAGGTACAGAACAGTGAAAAATATATTAAAAATAAATTAAATAAATGAAATAAAATTATGGAGCAGAATGAAAACAGAGGGGTTGAGATGGGATAATCATCTGAAGTTGTTGAATTCAATGTTGAGACCGGCAGGCTGTAACTTGCCTAGTCGGAAGATGAGATGCTGCTCCTCCAGTTTGCGTTGAGCTTCACTGAAACATTGCAGCAGGCCAAGGACAGACATGTGGGTATGGGAGCAGGATTGGGTGTTGAAGTGGCAAACCACAGGAAGTCTGAGACCTAATTGCGTACAGACCGAAGATGCTTAGCAAAGCAATCACCCAATCGGCGTTTTGTCTCTCTGATATAGAGGAGCCCACATTGGGAGCAACGAATGCAATAGACCAAATTGAAAGAGGTACAAGTGAAATGCAGCTTAATCTGAAATGAGTGTTTGGGGCCTTGGATGGTGAGCATGGAAAGGGTAAAGGGGCAGGATTGCATAGGAAGGTGCCATGTGCGATGGGAGAGGTGTTAGGTGTGATGGGAGAGGTGTTAGGTGTGATGGGAGAGGTGTTAGGTGTGATGGGAGAGGTGTTAGGTGTGGTGGGAGAGGTGTTAGGTGTGGTGGGAGAGGTGTTAGGTGTGATGGGAGAGGTGTTAGGTGTGGTGGGAGAGGTGTTAGGTGTGATGGGAGAGGTATTAGGTGTGGTGTGAGAGGTGTTAGGTGTGGTGGGAGAGGTGTTAGGTGTGATGGGAGAGGTGCCGTGTGTGATGGGAGAGGTGTTAGGTGTGATGGGAGAGGTGTTAGGTGTGATGGGAGAGGTGCCGTGTGTGATGGGAAGGTGCCATGTGTGATGGGAAGGTGTTAGGTGTGATGGGAAGGTGTTAGGTGTGATGGGAAGGTGTTAGGTGTGATGGGAGAGGTGTTAGGTGTGATGGGAACAGAGAAGAGAAGATGTGTTTAGTGGTGGCGTCGTGTTGGAGTTGGCGAAAATGGTGGAGGATTATTCTTTGCATTTGAAGGCTGGTGGGGTGAAAGGTGAGAACAAGGGGGACCCTATCCTTGTTCTGGGAGGGGAGGGAGGGGGTGAGGGTCGTGGCACTTGAGGTGGACCGCACGCTATCGAGTGCCCTGTCAACAACTCTAGGTGGGAAGCCACAGTTGGAGAAGAAGGAGCACATATTAAGAGCACCACTTTGGAAAGTGGCCTCATCGGAACAAATGTGGCAGAGGCGAAGGAGCTGAGAGAAAGGGATCGAGTCCTGACAGGATGTAGGGTGAGAAGAGCTGTAGCCCATATAGCTGTGGGAGTCAGTGGTCTTGTAATGGATATTAGTGGATAGACTATTGCAAGAAACGGAGACAGAAGATCAAGAAAAGGAAGGCAAGTGTCAGAGATGGACCAGGTGAAGGTGATGGAGGGATGGAAACTGGAGGCGAAGTTTATGAATTTTTCCAGGGTCAGGACGAGAGCATGAAACCGCACCGAAATAGTCATCGATGTACCGATAAAACAGTTGTGGGAGGGGACCCGGGTAGGCCTGGAACAAGAAATGTTCCACATACCCCATGAAAAGGCAGGCCTCGCTCGGACCCATGCGGGTACCCATTGCTATGCCTTTGATTTGGAGAAACTGGGATTAGTTGAAGGAGACGTTGTTGAGAGAGAGAACAAGTTCAGCCAGGCGGAGGAGAGTGGTGGTAGATGGAGATTGTTCGGGCCTCTTTTCGAGACAGAAGTGAAGAAGTGAAGAAGGCGTTTGGTCTGCTTTCCTTTATCGGTCAGAGTATTGAGTACAGGAGTTGGGAGGTCATGTTGCAGCTATACAGGACATTGGTTAGGCCACTGTTGGAATATTACATGCAATTCTGGTCTCCTTCCTATTGGAAAGATGTTGTGAAACTTGAAAGGGTTCAGAAAAGATTGACAAGGATGTTGCCAGGGTTGGAGAATTTGAGCTACAGGGAGAGGCTGAACAGGCTGGGGCTGTTTTCCCTGGAGCATCAGAGGCTGAGGGGTGACCTTATAGAGGTTTAAAAAATCATGGATAGGATAAATAGACAAAGTCTTTTCTCTGGGGTGGGGGAGTCCAGAACTAGAGGGCATAGGTTTAAGGGAAAGATATAAAAGAGACCTAATGGGCAACATTTTCACTCAGAGGGTGGTACGTGTATAGAATGAGCTGCCAGAGGAAGTGGTGGAGGCTGGTACAATTACAACATTTAAAAGGCATCTGGATGGGTATATGAATAGGAAGGGTTTACAGGGATATGGGACAGGTGCTGAAGAAGGGCTTATGCCCAAAACATCGATTCTCCTGCTCCTCAGATGCTGCCTGGCCTGCTGCGCTTTTCCAGCACCATACTTTTCAACTCTGGTTTCCAGCATCTGCAGTCCTCACTTTCTCCTATGGCCCAGGTGTGGCAGTTGGGACGAGATTGGATTGGGATATCTGGTCAGCATGGGACGGTTGGACCGTAGGGTCTGTTTCCATGCTGTACATTGCTATGACCCACTCAGCACTGACCCTCTAATAATGCAGCACTCCCTCAGTACTGACCCTCTGACAGTGCCGCACTCCCTCAGTACTGACCCTCTGACAGTGCGGCACTCCCTCAGTACTGACTCTCTGACAATGCAGTACTCCCTCAGTACTGACCCTCTGACAGTGCAGCACTCCCTCAGTACTGACCCTCTGACAGTGCAGTACTCCCTCAGTACTGACCCTCTGACTGTGGCACTCCCTCAGCACTGACCCTCTGACAGTGCGGCACTCCCTCAGTAATGACCCTCTGACAGTGCAGCACTCCCTCAGTACTGACCCTCCGACAGTGCAGCACTCCCTCAGTACTGACCCTCTGACAGTGCGGCACTCCCTCAGCACTGACCCTCCGACAGTGCAGCACTCCCTCAGTACTGACCCTCTGACAATGCAGTACTCCCTCAGTACTGACCCTCTGACAGAGGGAGTGCCGCACTGTCAGAGGGTCAGTACTGAGGGAGTGCTGCACTGTCGGAGGGTCAGTACTGAGGGAGTGCCACACTGTCAGAGGGTCAGTACTGAGGGAGTGCTGCACTGTCGGAGGGTCAGTACTGAGGGAGTGCTGCACTGTCAGAGGGTCAGTACTGAGGGAGTGCCACACTGTCAGAGGGTCAGTACTGAGGGAGTGCTGCACTGTCGGAGGGTCAGTACTGAGGGAGTGCTGCACCATAGTCATTTGATCTCTTGCTAACAAGGGTCACATGATTCCTTTGAATCAATTAAATGTCTCGACAGGGAATGAATGGATGATGTAGCTGATCCACCACCTCATTATGAACCGCAGCGTTGCCTGTGGTCAATGCCAGCTCACCTCTCATGCTTCATCTCGTTGTAAAGGAAGATGTTCCCAAGGATAGTCTTTTTTTGGATCAATGAACCTTTGGGTTTCTGAAGCTTTGAAAGCATTTCCTCAATGAGAGCAGATTTTCCAACCCCAGATTCACCTGCAGAAAGTAAAGACACTCAAACGTCAGGCATAAAATCCCAACAAGGTTCACAAGTTTATATTTCTGATGGTGAGCTGGATTCCTGGGTCTGATCCTTCAATATCCTACCAGGAAATGTCTTTCACTTTGGGAAGAAGTAGATCCCTTGCTTTTCGGGAATGGATGAGGAAATGTATCACGGGCTGAGGTTTTAAACTAACGGAACAGCTTTATGATTTTGACCTGAAATAATTTGACGATTATTACCTTGGTCAGGTCATGGGGGAAGTGAGATAATGTATGTTCTGGAATAGATACTGGAAGGTGAGGCCTACAGCTGAAAGTGTGAGAGGAAAGTTTGCATGATCTGTCGAAGGTAATGAGAACTCTGTGAGCAGGGCTCAAGGCAGTAAAGAGGTTGAGCCACCCCCAGTATGTCCAGGTCTAAGTCCAGGGCTTTGGGCATTACTAAGTCATGGGGGGACAGAAAGCTGTAGCTTCACAGGACACATGTTTTCCTGGTGAGGTCAGTGGACCTGCGTTTCTCTCTCCTTCTCTTTCTCTTTCAAGTGTTTCATTTTTGCTGAATCAGAGCTAGTTTTCATGGTGACATATCAATTTTAGATTTCCCCTGTTTTAACTCTCAATGCTGGGTAATCCCTTGAACCTTATCAAAACTTGTTAAGGACCTGTTTTTTTTATTTCTACCTCTAATTTGTCCATTAATTCTTTCAGTGTAGCTTACTCAGCATTTCAAATAATCCACTGTTACACCTTCTACTCCTGGGACAGTCTCAGCAACAGTCAAAGCCATTTGGGCAAGTCCAACCTGTGTAACATACTTCACAACAACTCTCTTGTTTTGGCCTCCCAGAACCATCATGTATGTTTTTTTTTGAGATTTAGTGATTTAATTCAATAGATTTTTATCTTGCATAAGACTTGATTTTGTTATAGAAACACAAAAACATAGAAAATAGGAGCAGGAGTAGGCCATTTGGCCCTTCAAGCCTGTTCCACCATTCAATACATATGGTCATGGTTGATCATCCAGATCAATACCCTGTTCCCACCTTATCCCCACACCCTTTGATCCCTCTAGCCCTAAGACTGTGGAACTATAGACTGATGAGTCTGACATCAGTGATAAGTAAGTTATTGGAGGGAATCTAATCTAATCTAATCCTGAGGGCCAGGATTAGATAAGATTCCTTACAATATGGAAACAGGCCCTTTGGCCCAACAAGTCCACACTGACCCTCTGAAGAGTAACCCACCCTGACCCATTTCCCTACCCTATATTTATCCCTGACGAATGCACCTAACACTATGGTAAATTTAGCATGGCCAATTCACCTGACCTGCACATCTTTGGAAGGACACCAACACAGACACAGGGAGAACGTGCAAACTCCACACAGACATTTGCCTGAGGCTGGAATTGAACCTGGGTCCCTGGCGCTGTGAGGCAGCAGTGCCAACCACTGAGCCACTGTGCCACCCCACAAGCGGGAGGGGGGTGGGGGCATGTATTTGGTATACAATTTGTATATAATTTACATGTATTTGGAAAGCATGGACTGACAATGGATAGTCAGCATGGCTTTGTGCCTGGTCTCACTAACTTGATTGAGTTGTCAAAGGATTGAGTTGTCCTTTGAAGAGATGTCAAAGGAGATTGATGAGGGCAGAGTGGCAGGCTTTGTCTATATAGACTTCACCAAGGTGTTTGACAAGGTTCTGCATGGTACACTGATTATCAAGGTTAGATCACATGGAATTTAGGGAAAGCTAGCCATTTGGATACAAAACTGGATCAAAGATAGGAGACAGAGAGTGCTGATGGAGGGTTTCTTTTCAGGCTGGAGGCCTGTGACCAGTGGTGAGCCGAGTACATTGCTTTTCATCATTTATATAAATGATTTGGATGTTAATAAATGAGGAAGGAGCTCTTGAGAAGATATGTAGCTCAGGTTGTGGACGAAGCAGTGGATTTGTTTGCCAAGCTGGTGTGTTTGCCTGTAAAGGTTTCATTGCCTCACTAGGTGACATCATCAGTGTGTCTTTGATAAGGTTTTGGTGCTCTGTCCTGCCTGGTATTGAAATGTCTCTGTGTTTGTTAGTACTTCCAGTTCTGTATCCAAGTAGTTTAGTAAGTTTGTAGATGACACCAAAATTGGAGGTGTATTGGACAGTGAAGAAGGTTACTTCAGAGTACAACGGAATCTTGATTGGATGGACCAATGGACCAAGGAGTGGCAGATGGTGTTTAATTCAGATAAACGTGAGCTCATGCAATTTGTTAAGGTAAATCAGGAGAGGACTTATACAAGGAAAGTGAGGAAGGGAGATGCCAGAGATCAGAGTCGAAAAGTGTGGTGCTGGAAAAGGACAGCAAGTCAGGCAGCATCCAAGGAGCTGGAGAATCAACGTTTCGGGCATAAGCCCTTGATCAGGAATGTGGGGGCTGGATAGGAGCTGAGAGATAAATAGGGAGGTGGGGCTGGGGGGGAAGATAGCTGGGAATGTGATAGGTAGATGCAGGTGGGGGGGGTGATGGTGATAGGTTGGAGAGGAGAGTGGAGCAGATAGGTGGGAAGGAAGATGGACAGGTAGGACAGTTCAAGTGGGCAGTACCGGGTTGGAGGGTTGGCTCTTGGATGAGGTGGGGGGAGTGGAGATGTCATATTGATGCCGCAAGTCTTCCACCGTGGGACCCTCCAACCACATGGCATCAAAGTTGGCTTCACCAATTTCCTTATCTTCCCTTCCCCCACTTCACCCCAGGTCCTACCCTCCAACTCAGCATCACCCTCTTGAGCTGTCCCACCTGTCCACCTTCCTTCCTATCTGCTCCACCCTCTCCTCCAACCTATCACCCATCATCCCCCACCTTCATCTACCTATCATCTTCCTAGCTACCTTCCCCCCAACCCCATCCACACCCTTTTATTTATCTCTCAGCTCCCCTATGCCCACACATTCCTGATGAAGGGCTTATGCCAAAAACGTTGACTCTCCTGCTCCTCGGAAGCTGCCTGACCTGCTGTGCTTTTCCACTGTGTCACACTGTTCAACCCAGAACTTATAAACATAATGGTGTGGTCCTGGGAAGTGTTGCTGAACAAAAAGACCTTGGGGCGCAGGTTCATAGTTCCTGTCGCAGGTGGTCAGGCTGGTGGTATGCTTTCCTTCATTGGTCTGTACATTGAGTTTAGGAATTGGGATGTCATGTTGCAGCTGCACAGGACATTGGTGAGGCCAATTTTAGAATACTACATTCTGAAATAATTCCACAAAGGCTGGTATCCCATCACCAAGTCACCTTTTATTTACACATGCATGGTACATGTCATTGATCCAGCTCAGAGTGAGCAAAACCCCTGACACTCCTATTTATATCAATCAGCCAGGACTCCCTGACCAGCCCAGGTTAACAGCCTCAATCAGGGAACTCCTATTCTATGATGTCCATCTGGCTGACTGTGTTTCAATCACTCCACATTCAATTCGGGTCTCCCTGCTATAGGAAAGATGTTATGAAACTCGAAAGGGTTCAGAAAAGATTTGCAAGAATTAGATTAGATTCCCTACAGTGTGGAAACAGGCCCTTCGGCCCAACAAGTCCACACCAACCCTCCGCAGAGCAACCCATCCAGACCCATTCCCCTTCATTCACCCCTGACTAATGCACCTATGGGCAATTTAGCATGTCCAACTTACCTAACCTGCACACCTTTGGACAGTGGGAGGAAACCCATGCAGACACAGGGAGAATGAGTAAACTCCACACAGACAGTTGCCTGAGGTGGGAATTGAACCCGGGTCCCTAGTGTTGTGAGGCAGCAGTGCTAACCACTGAGCCACCGTGCCACCCTCAAATGATGTTGTCATGATTGGAGAATTTGAACTATAGGAAGAGGCTGAATAGTCTGGGGGCTGAAGGGTCACCTGATAGGGGTTTATAAAATCATGTGGGGCAAGAATATGGTAAATAGGCAAGGTCCTTTTCCCAAGGTGGGGGAGTCCACAACTAGAAGGTAAAGGCTTAAACTGAGAGGGGAAAGATATAAAAGTGACCTAAGCGGCAACTTTTTCATGCAGAGGGTGGTGCATGAATGGAATGAGTTGCGAGAGGAAATGGTGGAGGCTGGATCAATTACACCATTTCAAAGGCATCTGGATGGGTATATGAATAGGAAGGGTTCAGAGGGATATGGGCCAAGTGCTGGCAAATTGGACTAGATGAGATTAGGATATCTGGTCACTTGCGGACACAATGGCACCAACGACATAGGTAGGAAGAGGGGTGGGGAGGTCATTCAGGAGCTCAGGGAGTTAGGCTGGAAACTAAAAGCTAGGACGGACAGTCGTCATCTCTGGGTTGTTGCCGGTGCCACGTGATAGTGAGGCAAAAAATAGGGAGAGAGTGCAGTTGAACATGTGGCTGCAAGGTTGGTATAGGAGGGAAGGCTTCAGGTATTTGGACAATTGGACTGCATTCTGGGGAAGGTGGGACCTGTACAAACAGGACAGGTTGCACCTGAACCAGAAGGGCACCAATATCCTGGGAGGTACGTTTGCTAGCACTCTTCGGGGGGGTTTAAACTAATTTGGCAGAGGGATGGGATCCAGACTTGTAGTCCAGCAAGTAGGTTAGCTGTTTGTCAGGATGTCCAAGAATGTAGGGAGGCTGTGGAGAAGGTAGCACTGACAGGGAATACTTGCAGACACAGAGATGGGTTCAAGTGCGTATACTTCAACGCAAGGAGTATCAGAAATAAGGTGGGTGAACTTAAGGCGTGGATCGGTACCTGGGACTATGATGTGGCCATCATGGAAACGTGGATAGAAGAGGGACAGGAATGGTTGTTGGAGGTTCCTGGTTACAGATGTTTCACTAAGATTAGGGAGGGTGGTAAAAAAGGAGGGGGTGTGGCGTTGCTAATTAGAAATGGTATAATGGCTGCAGAAAGGCAGTTCGAGGGGGATCTGCCTTTGGAGGTAGTATGGGCTGAAGTCAGAAATAGGAAAGGAGCAGTCACCTTGTTAGGTGTTTATTATAGGCCCCCCAATAGCAGCAGAGATGTGGAGAAACAGATTGAGAAACAGATTTTGGAAAGGTGCAGAAGCCACAGGGTCGTAGTCATGGGCGATTTCAACTTCCCAAATATTGATTGGAAGCTCTTTAGATCAAGTAGATTGGATGGGGTGATGTTTGTGCAGTGTGTCCAGGAAGCTTTTCTAACTCAGTATGTAGCTTGTCTGACCAGAGGGGAGGCCATATTGGATTTGGTACCCGGTAACAAACCGGGACAAATGATGGGCTTGTTAGTGGGTGAGCATTGTGGTGATGGTGACCACAATTGTGTGACTTTCACCTTGGTTATGGAGAGAGATAGGTGCATGCAACAGGGTAGGTTTTACAATTGGGGGAAGGGAAATTACAATGCTGTAAGACAGTATTTGAGGAGCATAAGTTGGGAGCATAGACTGTCAGGGAAAGATGTCGTTGAAATGTGGCAAAGTAATGGAAAGGGTACTGAGGGATAGGATTTATGAGTATCTGGAAAGACACTGCTTGATTAGGGACAGCCAGCACAGATTTGTGAGGGGTAGGTCTTGCCTTACAAGTCTTATTGAATTCTTCGAGGAGGTGACTAAGCATGTGGATGAGGGTAGAGCAGTGGATGTAGTGTACATGGATTTCAGTAAGGCATTTGATAAGGTTCCCCATGGTAGGCTTATGGTAGGAAAGTCAGGAGGTATGGGATAGTGGGAAATTTGGCCAGTTGGATAGAGAACTGGCTAACCGGTCGAAGTCAGAGAGTGGTGGTAGATGGTAAATATTCAACCTGGAGCCCAGTTACAAGTGGAGTTCCGCAGGGATCAGTTCTGGGTCCTCTGCTGTTTGTAATTTTTATTAATGACTTGGAAGAGGGAGTCGAAGGGTGGGTCAATAAATTTGCAGACGATACGAAGATTGGTGGAGTTGTGGATAGTGAGGAGGGCTGTTGTCTGCTGCAAAGGGACTTAGATATGATGCAGAGCTGGGCTGAGGAGTGGCAGATGGAGTTCAACCCTGTCAAGTATGAGGTTGTCCATTTTGGAAGGACAAATAAGAATGTGGAATACAGGGTTAACGTTAGGGTTCTTAGTAAGGTGGAGGAGCAGAGGGGTCTTGGGATCTATGTTCATAGATCTTTGAAAGTTGCCACTCAGGTGGATAGAGCTTGTAAGAAGGCCTATGGTGTATTATCGTTCATTAGCAGAGGGATTGAATTCAAGAGTTGTGAGGTGATGTTGCAGCTGTACAGGACCTTGGTAAGGCCACATTTGGAGTACTGTGTGCAATTCTGGTCGCCTCACTTTAGAAAAGATGTGGAAGCTTTGGAGAGGGTGCAGAGGAGATTTACCAGGATGTTGCCTGGAATGGAGAATAGGTCGTACGAGGATAGGTTGAGAGTGCTAGGCCTTTTCTCGTTGGAACGGCGAAGGATGAGGGGTGACTTGATAGAGGTTTATAAGATGATCAGAGGAATAGATAGAGTAGACAGTCAGAAACTTTTTCCCCAGGTACAACAGAGTGTTACAAGGGGACATAAATTTAAGGTGAAGGGTGGAAGGTATTGGGGGGGATGTCAGGGGTAGGTTCTTTATCCAGAGAGTGGTGGGGGCATGGAATGCGCTGCCTGTGGGAGTGGCAGAGTCAGAATCATTGGTGACCTTTAAGCGGCAATTGGATAGGTACATGGATAGGTGCTTAAGTTAGGGCAAATGTTCGGCACAACATCGTGGGCCGAAGGGCCTGTTCTGTGCTGTATTGTTCTATGTTCTATGTTCTATGGTCAGCATGCATGAGTTGGACCCAAGGGTCTGTTTGTGAGCTGTATAGCTCTATGATTGTATCACTGTCAAACTATATTGGTCTCTCTCTAGAAAACATTTGGGTGGTACAGGGTTCCATAGACTCACTATTCATAATCTGAGTCTGACATGGCCTCCTCCATCCCCTTTGACTGTGAGCTCTGGTTCTGGACTCGCTGGTCATCACGAACATCCTCCCTGCATTTCCCCTGTCTCATCCAGTTAGAATTTTATCGGTTTATTCGAGATTCTTCTAATTCCCTCATTCTTCTAAACTCCAGTGCTGATCATCCGCCCTGCCATCCCAGGAATCAGTCTGGTAACCCTTCACTGCCCTCCCTCTGTCACCAGAACACCCTCAGATAAGGAGACCAAACCTGTCCACAATACTCCAGGTGTAGTCTCCCCAAGGCCCTGTATAATTGCAGCAAGACCTCCCTGCTCCTGGACTCGAATCCTCTCCCTATAAAGGCCCACATCCCATTTCCCTTCCTCACTGCCTTCTGTACCTGCACGCTTACTTTCAGAGACTGGGGTACAAGGACACCCAGGTGCCATTGCCCCTGCCCCTTTCCCAATCTATCCCCAATCTGCCTTCCTGACCCTCACCCCCTCCACCCCCACCCCACCTCACATTTATCCACATTATACTGCATCTGCCATGTAGTTCTCCTTCCCTCAGCTGGTCCAAATCCCACTGAGACATCTCTGCATGCTCCCCACAGCTCACCCTCCCACCCAGCTTAGTGTTGTCTGCAAACCTGGAGAAATTACATTTAGCTCCCCATCTACATGATTATTGCATATAGAATATAGAGCAATTCAGAGCTGTACAGGCCCTTCGGCCCTCGATGTTGCTTCGCTCTGCAGAACCAACCTGAAGCCCATCTATCCTACACTATTCCATTCTTGTCGATTATATGTCTATGTGATGACCATTTAAACACCCTTACAATTGGTGAGTCTACTACTGTTGCAGGCAGTGCATTCCATGCCCCTACCACTCTGAGTAAAGAAACTACCTCTGACATCTGTCCTACATCTATCACCCCTCAATTTACAGTTATGCCCCCTCGTGCTGGCCATTATCATCCAAGGAAAAAGACTTTCACTGTCCACTCTATCTAACCTTCACCCTAATCTTATATATCTCAATTAAGTCGCCTCTCAATCTTCTTCTCTCTAACGAAAATAGCTTCAAGTCCATCAGCCTTTCCTCGTAAGACCTTCCCTCCATACCAGGCAACATCGCAGTAAATCTCTTCTGAATCCTTTCCAAAGCTTCCATATCCTTCCAATAATGTGGTGACCAGAACTGTACGCAGTACTCCAACTGCGGCCAATTTTGTACAATTGCAGCATGATCTCATGGTTCCAAAATTCAATCCCTCTATCAATAAAAGCTAACACACCAGATGCCTTCTTAACAACTCTATCAACCTGGGTGGCAACCTTCAAGGGTCTATGCACCTGGACACCGAGATCCCTCTGCTCATCTACACGACCAAGAATCTCACCATTAGCCCAGTACTCCAAACTCCTATTAATCTTTCCAAAGTGACAAAGTGAATCACCTCACACTTTTCCGCATTAAACTCCATTTGCCACCTCTCTGCCCAGCTCTGCAGCTTATCTATGTCTCTCTATAACCTACAACATCCTTTGCCACTATCCACAACTCCAACGACCTTAGCGTCATCCACAAATTTACTAATCCATCCTTCTCTGCCCTCATCCAGGTCATTTATAAAAATGACAACAGTAGTGGACCCAAAACAGATCCTTGTGGTACACCACTAGTAACTGAACTCCAGGATGAATATTTCCCATCAACCACCATCCTCTGTCTTCTTTCAGCTAACCAATTTCTGATCCAAGCCGCTAAATCACCCTCAATCCCATGTCTCTGTATTTTGTACAACAGCCTACCATGAGGAACCTTATTAAATGCTTTACTGAAATCCATATACACCACATCAACCACTTTACCCTCATCCACCTGTTTGGTCACCTTCTCAAAGAACTAAATAAGATTTGTGAGGCACGACCTACCCTTCACAAAACCATGTTGACTATCACTAATTAACTTATTCCTTTCTAGATCATTATAAATCCTATCTCTTATAACTTTTTCCAACACTTTACCCATAATGGGCGGCACGGAGGTTCAGTGGTTAGCACTGCTGCCTCACAGCACCAGAGACCCGGGTTCAATTCCCGCCTCAGGTGACTGACTGTGTGGAGTTTGCACATTCTCCCCGTGTCAGCGTGGGTTTCGTCCGGGTGCTCCGGTTTCCTCCCACAGTCCAAAAATGTGCAGGTCAGGTGAATTGGCCATGCTAAATTGCCCATAGTGTTAGGTGAAGGGGTAAATATGGGGGAATGGGTCTGGGTGGGTGCACTTCGACGGGTCGGTGTGGACTTGTTGGGCCATAGGGCCTGTTTCCACACTGTAAGTAATCTAATCTAATAACTGAAGTAAGGCTCACAGGTCAATAATACCAGGGTTGTCTCTACTCCCCATCTTGAACAAGGGAACACCATTTGCTATTGGGCACTATTCCTGTAGACAATGCCGACATAAAGATCAAAGCCAAAGGCTCAGCAATCTCCTCCCTGGCTTCCCAGAGAATCTTAGGATAAATCCCAACCGGACCAGGAGACTTATCTATTTTTTACACTTTCCAGAATTGCTAACACTTTCTCCTTATGCACTTCAGTCCCATCTAGTCTAGTCGCCTGTTTCTCAGTGTTCTCCTCGACATTGTCTTTTTCTAGTGTGAATAATGATGAAAAGCATTCATTTAGCACTTCCTCCTGGCTTCTCTGACTCCACGTACAACGTCCCACTATTATCCTTGTTTGCCCCTAATTTTACTCTCATCATTCTTTTATTCCTGATATACCTACAGAAAGCCTTAGGGTTTTCCTTGATCCTATCCACCAACGACTTCTCATGGCCCCTCCTGGCTCTTCTTAGCTCTCTCTTTAGATCTTTCCTGGCTAACCTGTAACTCTCAAGTGCCCTAACTGAGCCTTCATGTCTCATCCTAACAGAAGCCTCCTTCTTCCTCTTGACAAGAAATTCAACTCCCTTAGTAGACCACAAGTCCAGCGCTGGACCACTTCCTCCCTGCTTGATAGGTACATACTTATCAAACACCCGCAGTAGCTGGTCCTTGAATAAACACCACATTTCAGTTGTGCCCATTCCCTGCAGTTTCCTTCCCCATCCTATGCATCCTAAATCTTGCCTTTCCCCCAGCTGTAATTTTTGCCCTGTGGTATATACCTATCCCTTTCCATCACTAAGGTAATCATAACCGAATTGTGGTCATTATCACCAAAGTGCTAACCACCTCCAAATCTAACTCTTGGCCGGGTTCATTACCTAGTACCAAATACAACGTGGCCTCGCCCTTTGTTGACCTGTCTACATACTGTGTCTGGAAACCCTTCTACATACATTGGACAAAAACTGACCCGTCTAAAGTGCTTGAACTATCGTAATCCTAGTCAATATTTGGGAAGTGAAAGATGCCCTAACAACTCCTCCTATCGAATGTTGTGAATAGCTGGGGTCCAAGCCATTGGTTGCCATTCAGAAAAAGACCCATTTATTCCTACTCTTCATTTCCTGTCTGCCAAGGAGTTTTCTATCCATTTCAATTCACTGCCCCCAATCCCATGTGTTTTAATGTTACACGCTAATCTCTCATGTGGGACCTTATCAAAAGCTTTCTGAAAATTCATGAAAACCAGGTCCAGTGGCGCTCCATCATCAACCCTACTCATTGCATTCTGAAAATCTCCAATAGGTTTGTCCAGAATGATATCCCTTTTAGTAAATCCATGCTGATTCTGTCACTGAATTCCAAGTGCTCAGTTACTGAATCTTTTAGAATGGATTCCAACATTTTTCCCACAGCTGATGTCAGCAGGCTAACTGCTCAATAATTTTGTTTTCTCCCCACCTCCTTTTTAACAGTGCACTGACATTACCCTCAAATCTGCAGGAATTAATCCAGAGACTATAGAATCTTGGAAGATGAGCACCAATGCATCCAGTATTTCTAAGACCCTTCCTGAAGTACTCTGGGATGTAGATTACTAGGGCCTGGGAATTTTTCAGCCTTCAATCCCATTAATTTTACCAACACCATTTCCCTTCCAAACCTGATTTCCTTCAGTTCTTCCCTCTCACTAAACCCTGTATATTTCCTGACATTTGGGCGGCACGGTGGCACAGTGGTTAGCACTGCTGCCTCACAGCGCCAGAGACCCGGGTTCAATTCCCGCCTCAGGCGACTCTCTGTGTGGAGTTTGCACATTCTCCCCGTGTCTGCGTGGGTTTCCTCCGGGTGCTCCGGTTTCCTCCCACACTCCAAAGATGTGCAGGTCAGGTGAATTGGCCATGTTAAATTGCCCGTAGTGTTAGGTAAGGGGTAGATGTAGGGGTATGGGTGGCTTGCGCTTCGGCGGGGCGGTGTGGACTTGTTGGGCCGAAGGGCCTGTTCCCACACTGTAAGTAATCTAATCTAATTTCTGGTCTGTTTTTTTGTGTGCTCCTTAGTGAAGATGTGGAACTACCTGAGGAAGGAGCAGGAGCTCTGAAAGCTTGTGCTTTCAAATAAACCTGTTGGACTAAACCCAGTGCTGTGTGATGTTTGACACTGGCTCCTGAGTGAATTTGGACCAAAGTATTTAATTTGTCTGCCATCTTTTTGTTCCCCATTTTACTTCCCCTGTTTTTAACTATAAGGGCCTACATTTGCCTTCACACACCTATAGAAACTTTTACAATCAGTTTGTACGTTCTCTGGAACCTTACTCTCATGCTCTATTCTCCTCTTGTATCCTTCGCTAAAGTTGTTGTCTGTTGCACTCTTCAGATCAAAACCGCAAACTGCTCCCCATCCTCAGGTCTGTTATAGAGTCATAGAGATGTACAGCACGGAAACAGACTCTTTAGACCAACCCGTCCATGCCGACCAGATATCCCAACCCAATCTAGTCCCACCTGCCAGCACCCGGCCCATATCCCTCCAAACCCTTCCTATTCATATACCCATCCAAATGCCTCTTAAATGTTGTAATTGTACCAGCCTCCACCACATCCTCTGGCAGCTCATTCCATACACGTACCACCCTCTGTGTGAAAAACTTGCCGCTGTAGTCTCTTTAATATCTTTCCCCTCTCACCCTAAATCTATGCCCTCTAGATTAGATTAGATTAGATTAGATTACTTACAGTGTGGAAACAGGCCCTTCGGCCCAACAAGTCCACACCGCCCCGCCGAAGCGTACCCACCCATACCCCTACATCTACATCGACATCGACATCGACCCCTTACCTAACTCTACGGGCAATTTAGCATGGCCAATTCACCTGACCTGCACATCTTTGTGACTGTGGTTGGAAACCGGAGCGCCCGGAGGAAACTCACACAGACACGGGGAGAACGTGCAAACTCCACACAGTCAGTCGCCTGAGGCGGGAATTGAACCCGGGTCTCTGGCGCTGTGAGGCAGCAGTGCTAACCACTGTGCCACCGTGCCGCCCACTGCCACCGTGCCGCCCACTCTAGTTCTGGACTCCCCCACCCAGGGAAAAGACTTTGCCCATTTACCTATCCATGCCCCTCATGATTTTGTAAACCTCTATAAGGTCACCCCTCAGCCTCCGACACTCCAGGGAAAACAGCCCCAGCCTGTTCAGCCTCTCCCTGTAGCTCAGATCCTCCAACCCTGGAAACATTCTTGTAAATCTTTTCTGAACCCTTTCAAGTTTCACAACATTTTTCCAATAGGAAGGAGACCAACACCATTTCCCTTCCAAACCTGACTTCCTTCAGTTCCTCCCTCTCACTAAACCCTGTATACTTCCCGACATTTCTGATCTGTTATTTGTGTGCTCCTTAGTGAGGATGTGGAACAACCTGAGGAAGGAGCAGGCGCAATATTCCAACAGTGGCCTAACCAATATCCTGTACAGCCGCAACATGACCTTCCAACTCCTGTACTCAATACTCTGACCAATAAAGGAAAGCATACCAAACGTCTACTTCACTATCCTATCTACCTGTGACTCTACTTTCAAGGAGCTATGAACCTGCACTCCAAGGTCCCTTTGTTCAGCAACACTCCTTAGGACCTTACCATTAAATGTATACGTCATGGTAAGATTTGCTTTCCCAAAATGCAGCACCTCTCATTTATCTAAAATAAACTCCATCTGCCACTTCTGAGCCTATTGGCCCATCTGATCAAGATCTTGTTTTTATTTCTGGCCAACTTGTAGGCCCCTTCCTTAAATTTTATGTTATCCCTAATTCCCTGATTTACGATACCAACTCAAGGTTAATACTGGACTCGTCAGATTCCAGAGTGAAACCTGGATTAATAGACATCAGATTTATGTTTGTAATTCGGTTGCTCTGGGAGTCAGTTACTGAATGTACTGGCATGCAGCTGTCAGTGTACTTTTCAAAATAGAACTTACATTTATAGAATCATAGAGTCATAGAGATATACAGCATGGAAACTGACCCTTCGGTCCAACCCATCCATGCAGACCAGATATCCTAACCTAATTTAGTCCCATTTGCCAGCACTTGGCCCATATCCCTCTAAACCCTTCCTATTTATATACTCATCCAAATGCCTCTTAAATGTTGTAAATATACCAGCCTCCAGCACTTCCTCTGGCAGCTCATTCCATACAAGCTTCACCTTCTGTGTGAAAAGGTTGCCCCTTAGGTCTCTTTTATATCTTCCCCCTCACCCTAAACCTATGCCCTCTAGTTCTGCACTCCCCGACCCCAGGGAAAAGACTTTGTCTATTTATCCTATCCATGCCCCTCATGATTTTATAAACCTCTATAAGGTCACCCCTCAGTCTCTGACACTCCAGGGAAAACAGCCCCAGCTTATTCAACCTCGCCCTGTAGCTCAAACTCTCCAACCCTGGCAACATCCTTGTAATTTTTTTCTGAATCCTTTCAAGTCTGACTACATCCTTCCGATAGGAAGGAGACCAGAACTGCACACAATATTCCAAAATCACAAAAGAAAATAAGACAAATCTATATATATTTATAAAGCAATTTAAAAAGATCTTATCATAAACTGTAAAAAGAATAATTCAACCTTTTTCCAGCAAATCCTTTACAGATGTTAAACCTCATATAATTTGAAATTTCTTAGTCAGCTGACAAGATCATAAGTCTTTTCTTTTGACACTTTTCTGCATATTCACCAGATGTAATTCACTTCCTGTCTCCCTAAGACACAGCCACTCACTGACTTCTCTCACTGAATTTGAAGCAAAACTCAGGGCATTCTCCAGCCTGTTTACTTGGATTGTTGTGACAGCCTGAGACTTATTTCCGGCTCTGATGGCCAAGGGACGTTCAAAGCAAACTCCCCTTCTGCTGGTTTCGATTTTTTCTTCTGAACTGAACCTGCTTCTGGCTTCTGGCCTTTCTTTCTGTGGGACAAAAACATGATGATGCTCTGTCCCAGTGCTAAACAAAAAAGGTTCCCACCCATAAAAAAATGTTTTTTTTTATAAGGGTGGCATGGTGGCTCAGTAGTTAGCACTGCTGTCTCACAATGTCAGGGTCCCAGGCTCGATTCCAGCCTCTGGCGACTGTGTGGCGTTTGCACATTCTCCCCGTGTCTGCATGGGTTTACTCCGGATGCTCCGGTTTCCTCCCACAATCCAAAGACGTGCAGGTTAAGTGAATCGGTCATGCTAAATTGCCCACAGTGTTCAGGGATGTGTAGGTTGGGTGCATTAGTCAGCGGTCAAAGTAGGGTAGGGGGATGGGTCTGGGTAGGAAACTCTGCAGAGGGTCAGTGTGGACTTGTTGGGCCAAATGGCCTGTTTGCCCACTTTTGGGGTTCTATGATTCTAAAGTCACCTTCATATAATGAAAAGCTTCTACATTTAAACTCAGGTTTCCAAGTAACACGAAAATATTATGAACCTTCATCATAATGTGCAGAGTATGGTGGCTATCTCTGCATGACACTTCCCTAAGAGAGACAGTGACATGAGGGCTCTTGTACAGCAACAACATCTCCTACTGTGAGATATGAAATCATCACTAATTCCACAATCTGACTGATATGCTGGCTGTAAGCATGGAAGGATATGGAAAGGCCTAGTTCTGATATGATCACACATTTCTTTTACCTTCAGTGTTCTCCATATAAATATGCAACATCACAGCTGCAACACTCAATAATAAGGTTTAAGGATGCCTGATGTATGACCTCAAGACTGACTATAAACTGGAGCTCCAGCACCCTATACAGTTGCAGTAAGACTCCCCTACTCTTACAGTCTAATCCCCTTGAAACAAGGCCCAACACTCCAGTAGCCCTTCCTGATTACCTGCTGTTCCTGGGTGCTAGCTTTCTGTGTTTGTGCACAAGTCCCCCCCAAGTCCCTTTGTGTTGCAGCATTCTGCAGTCTCTCTCCATTTAAATAATACTGTTCTTTTGTTCTCCCTTACAAAACAAACAACTTCAGATTTTTCTTATTATACTCCATTTTACAACTTTTGCTCACTTACTTAACCTGTCATTAAAATTGGAGGTGTAGTGGACAGCGATGAGGTTTACCTCAGATTAAAATGGGATCTTGATCAGATGGGCCAATGGGTTGAGAAGTGGCAGATGGAGTTTATTTTAGATAAATAAAAGGTGCTGCATTAAGGGAAAGCAAATCTTAGCAGGACTTCTATACTTAATGGTAAGGTCCTCGGGAGTGTTGATGAACAGAGAGACCTTGGAGTGCAGGTTCATAGCTCCTTGAAAGTGGAGTTGCAGGTAGATAGGACAGTGAAGGAGGAGTTTGGTATGCTATCCTTTATTGGTCAGAGTATTGAGTACAGAAGTTGTGAGTAATGTTGCGGCTGTACAGGACATCGGTTAGGCCATTTTTGGAATATTGCGTGCAATTTGATCTCCTTCCTATTGGAAAGATGTTGTGAAAATTAAAAGGGTTCAGAAAAGATTTACAAGGATATTTCCAGGGGTGGGGGTTTCTAGACCTAGAGGGCATAGGTTTAAGGTGAGAGGAGAAAGATATAAAAGGGACCTCAGGGGCAACGTTTTCACTCAGAGGGTGGTGCATGTATGGAATGAGCAGCCAGAGGAAGTGGTGGAGGCTGGTACAATTGCAACGTTTAAAAGACATCTGGATGGGTATATGAATAGGAAAGTACAAACAATGACTGCGGATGCTGGAAACCAGATTCTGGATTAGTGGTGCTGGAAGAGCACAGCAGTTCAGGCAGCATCCAAGTAGCTTCAAAATCGACGTTTCGGGCAAAAGCCCTTCATCAGGAATAAAGGCATTGAGCCTGAAGCGTGGAGAGATAAGCTAGAGGAGGGTGGGGAGAGAGTAGCATAGAGTACAATGGGTGAGTGGGGGAGGGGATGAAGGTGATAGGTCAAGGAGGAGAGAGTGGAGTGGATAGGTGGAAAAGGAGATAGGCAGGTAGGACAAGTCCGGACAAGTCATGGAGACAGTTACTGAGCTGGAAGTTTAGAACTAGGGTGAGGTGGGGGAAGGGAAATGAGGAAACTGTTGAAGTCCACATTGATGCCCTGATGCCCGAGGCGGAAGATGAGGCGTTCTTCCTCCAGGCGTCTGGTGGTGAGGGAGCGGCGGTGAAGGAGGCCCAGGACCTCCATGTACTCGGCAGAGTGAGAGGGGGATTTGAAATGTTGGGCCACGGGGCGGTGTGGTTGATTGGTGCGGGTGTCCCGGAGATGTTCCCTAAAGCGCTCTGCTAGGAGGCGCCCAGTCTCCCCAATGTAGAGGAGACCGCATCGGGATCAATGGATACAATAAATGATATGCGTGGATGTGCAAGTAAAACTTTGATGGATGTGGAAGGCTCCTTTAGGGCCTTGGATAGAGGTGAGGGAGGAGGTGTGGGCGCAGGTTTTACAGTTCCTGCGGTGGCAGGGGAAAGTGCCAGGATTGGAGGATGGGTTTTTTGGGGGCGTGGACCTGACCAGGTAGTCGCGGAGGGAACGGTCTTTGCGGAAGGCGGAAAGGGGTGGGGAGGGAAATATATCCCTGGTGATGGGGTCTGTTTGGAGGTGGCGAAAATGTCGGCGGATGATTTGGTTTATACGAAGGTTGGTAGGGTGGAAGGTGGGCACCAGGGGCGTTCTGTCCTTGTTACGGTTGGAGGGGTGGGGTCTGAGGGCAGAGGTACGGGATGTCAACAAGATGCCCCGTGGCCCAACATTTCAACTCCCCCTCCCACTCTGCCAAGGACATGGAGGTCCTGGGCCTCCTTCACCGCCGCTCCCTCGCCACCAGACGCCTGGAGGAAGAACGCCTCATCTTCCGCCTCGGAACACTTCAACCCCAGGGCATCAGTGTGGACTTCAACAGTTTCCTCATTTCCCCTTCCCCTACCTCACCTTAGTTCTAAACTTCCAGCTCAGCACTGTCCCCAGGACTTGTCCTACCTGCCTATCTCCTTTTCCACCTATCCATTCCACCCTCTCCTCCTTGACCTATCACCTTCATCCCCTCCCCCACTCACCCATTGTACTCTATGCTACTCTCTCCCCACCCCCACCCTCCTCTATCTTATCTCTCCACGCTCCAGGCTCACTGCCTTTATTCCTGATGAAGGGCTTTTGCCTGAAACGTTGATTTTGAAACTACTTGGATGCTGCCTGAGCTGCTGTGCTCTTCCAGCACCACGAATCCTGAATCTGAATAGGAAGGGTTTGTGAATAGGAATGGATATGGACCGGGTGCTGGCAGGTGGGACGAGATTGGGTTAGGATATCTGATTGGCAGAGACGAGTTGGACCGAAGAGTCTGTTTCCGTGCTGTACATTTCTATCACTCTACCTCTCTGTACATGTCTGTGAACCGATCACAACTTGCTTTTCCACCTATTTTTGTGTCATCTGCAGATTTGGCTTTCACTTCCTATATATTGTAAGCAGTTGTGGTCCCTGCACAGGGACCTGTGGAACCCACTGGTTACAGGTCACCAACCCACTCGCTGTTCCCTGCCACTGAGCGAATTCTCTATCCATGGCAATATATTACCTTCACAACCAAGGGCTCTTATCGATGACTTAATTTTTTGAGGTACCTTGTCTCATGCCTTCTGGAACCAAATATAATACATCTATTGGGTCCCCTGTATCTAACCTGGTTTGGACTTCCTTCACAAGTTCTCGTAAATCAGTCAGACATGATTTCCCTTTCAAGAAGCCATGTTGACTTTGTTTCATCTGATTACATTTTTCCAAATGTACTGTTGTTATATCCTTAAGAATTGATTCTAATACTTTTCAAACAGTCGATGTTAGGCTAATCAGCCAATAAATACCCTCTTTTTTTCCTCCCTCTCTTTTTGAACTGGGGTATCACATTGGCAGTTTTCCAATCCCATCGTGGTAATCCTGCCTTCCAACCTCTTCCATCAGGCAGAAGATACAGAAACCCGAAAACACATACACACATACACACACACACACCCCAACAGATTCCAGACCAGTTTCTTCCCCACTGTTGTTAGACTGCTGAATGGATCTCTCAAATTTCAAATCGATTGTTGACCTTGCTTTTATACACCTCCTGCACAGTCGTAACCTTGTAGGCCTCGCTCTGTCTAAGCTCCCTATGATCTGTCTTTGTTTACTATGATCTGCCTGTACTGCTCACAAAGCAAAACTCTTCACTGTACTCAGGTACAAGTGACAATAATAAATCAAATCAATCCTCCAGTGCTTCTCCAGAATCTGAAGAGATTTGGAAAGTTATGACCAATGCATCCACTAACTGTGAAGTTCCCTCTTTTGGAATCCCAGGATGCAAGCCGTCATGGCCAGTGGACCAACCTGCCTTTTGCCCATAGTTTGTCTAATATTACTTCTCCACTGATGGTGATGATATTTAATTCCTCCCTGTTATTTTTTAATATTAATGGGGTGTTCAAAATACCTTTCACTATAAAGATTGTTACAAAATATCTTTTTAATTCCTCCACATTTCCCTACTCCTCATAACTATCTTCCCAGAATCATTTTCTGAGGGGCCTATATCTGCACTGATATCTCTCTTCCATGTTATATATTTAAAAAGCTCTTCTTGTCAGTTTTCATATCCCTTGCTAGTTTGCCTCATGGGTTATTTCCCGCCTCTTTATTATCTTTGGAGTGCTCCTTTGCTGGATTCTGAATTTATCCCAATCTTCAGAGCTATCGCTGACCTTCACCTCCTGACATGCTTTTTCTCTCATTATACTTTCCTTCACTTCATTGGTTAGCCACAGTTGGTTTACCCCACTTTTTGAATCTTTCCTCCTCACTCCGGTATATTTTTGCTGACAGTGATGAATTACCTCCTTAAAGTCTGCTGGCTTGCTTCGTCCACTTTAACTAACTCTTTCCTCATTGTATTGTAATTCCCACCCCTGTACTCAAAGATTCAACTGCTTGTCAGAGATGAGTGATGTTTGGAGGTTGCCCACAAGTTATTTCCTTGGGATGTAAAAGAGGCTGGAGATACTGGATACCACAAAGGCTCTGGTCCCCAACCACATTCCTTCAATAGTACTGAACGCTTGTGCTCCAGAACATGCCACACCCCGAGCCGAGCTGTTCCAGTACATTTACAACATTATCGGGTAGATGCTAATGTGGAGAATTGTCCAAGTTATGTCCTGTGCGTAAAAAGGACAAAATCAACCCGGACAATTCCCCCCACATCGGTCTGCTCTCAATCATCAGTAAAGTGATAGAAGGTGTCATCCACAGTGCTATCAAGCAGCACCTGCTCAGGAACACCCAGATTGGGTTCTGCCAGGGCCACTCAATTCCTGACCAGGTTTTGGGTCCGTGACCCTCCTTCGGGACAGGATAAATTAGAACCCCTACAGTGTAGGAATAGGGCCTTCGGCCCAACAAGTCTACACCGACCCTCCAAACAGTAACCTACCCAGACCCATTCCCCACCCTATATTTACGCCTGATTAATGCCCCTAACCCACACATCCCTGAACACAATGGGCAATTTAGCGTGGTCCATTCACCTAACTTGCACATCTTTGGATTGTGGGAGGAAACCAGAGTACCTGGAGGAAACCCACGCAGAGAATGTGCAAACTCCACACAGACAATTGCCTGAGGCTGGAACTGAACCCAGGTCCCTGGCGCTGTGAGGCAGCAGTGCAAACTACTGAGCCACCATGCCACCCAAAATGGGTCACGTGATTTGAAATGCTACCTCTGTCTTCTGTCCACAGACACTGCCAGACCTGCCGAGTCTCTGGAACTATTTATGTTTTGTTTGTTTCAGATCTCCAGCATTCCACACTTCTTTGTTGTATATTATTCATTACAGCCTTGGTTCAAACATTGACAGAAGGACTGAATTCCAGAGGTGAGGGGAGGGTGACTGCCCTTGACATCAATTCTTGATGAAGGACTTTAGCCTGAAATGTCGATTTCCCTGCTCCTCGGATGCTGCCTGACCTGCTGTGCTTTTCCAGCACCACTCTCATCTTGCCCTTGACATCAAGGCCATTTTTGACTGAGTCTGGCATCAAGGAGCCCAGGAAACCTGGAGTCAATGGATATCAGGAGAAAAACTTTCCACTAGCTGGATGAAGTGGAGGTGGTAGGGAAGGAAAATCGGAAGTTTGCCTTTAATTTAAAGTATGGAGATGACACAAAAATGAGGAGGTAGCGAGGAAGGCTATCAAAGGATGCAGCAAGATACAGAGCAGCTGCAAAGATCAACACAGAAATGGCAGATGGGGTTTATTCTGGACAAGTGTGAGATGATACACTTTGGGAGATCAAATGCAAGAGGAAAGTACAATGTAAATGGGAGGACCATTAGGAGCACTGATATACAGGGAGATCTTGCAAGTCCATAGCTCCGTCAAAGGGGCAAGAAAAGGGAAGAGAGTGATAAGAAGGTTTATATCATGCTTGCTTTCATCAGTTGGGGCATTGGGTATAAAAGTTAAATAAGGCATGTGGCAGCTTCATAAAACTTTAGTTTCACCATTTTGTGTGCAGCTCTGGCCATCATACTACAGGAAGGACAGACAGAATCATTCCACATAAAGGATGTAGAGGGTCATACTACAGGAAGGATGTACAGGATCATAATACAGGAAGGATGTAGAGGATCATACTACAGGAAGGATGTAGTGGATCATACTACAGGAAGGATGTAGAGGATCATACTACAGGAAGGATGTAGAGGATCATACTACAGGAAGGATGTAGAGGATCATACTACAGGAAGGATGTAGTGGATCATACTACAGGAAGGATGTAGAGGGTCATACTACAGGAAGGATAGAGAGGATCATACTACAGGAAGGATGTAGAGGATCATACTACAGGAAGGATGTAGAGGGTCATACTACAGGAAGGATAGAGAGGATCATACTACAGGAACGAGGTAGAAGATCATTCTACAGGAAGGATGTAGAGGATCATTCCACAGGAAGTATGCAGAGGATCATACTACAGGAAGGACGTAGAGGATCATACCACAGGAAGGATGTAGAGGATCATACTACAGGAACGAGGTAGAAGATCATTCTACAGGAAGGATGTAGAGGATCATTCCACAGGAAGTATGCAGAGGATCATACTATAGGAAGGACGTAGAGGATCATACCACAGGAAGGATGTAGAGGATCATACTACAGGAGGGGTGCAGAGGATCATTCTACAGGAAGGATGTAGAGGATCATACTACAGGAAGGATGTAGAGGATCATACTACAGGAACGAGGTAGAAGATCATTCTACAGGAAGGATGTAGAGGATCATTCCACAGGAAGTATGCAGAGGATCATACTACAGGAAGGACGTAGAGGATCATACCACAGGAAGGATGTAGAGGATCATACTACAGGAGGGGTGCAGAGGATCAATCTTCAGGAAGGATGTAGAGGATCATACTACAGGAAGGATGTAGAGGATCATTCTACAGGAAGGATGTAGAGGATCATTCTACAGGAAGGATGTAGAGGATCATTCTACAGGAAGGATGTAGAGGATCATTCTACAGGAAGGATGTCGAGGGTCATACTACAGGAAGGATGTAGAGGATCATACTACAGGAACGAGGTAGAAGATCATTCTACAGGAAGGATGTAGAGGATCATTCCACAGGAAGTATGCAGAGGATCATACTACAGGAAGGACGTAGAGGATCATACCACAGGAAGGATGTAGAGGATCATACTACAGGAGGGGTGCAGAGGATCAATCTTCAGGAAGGATGTAGAGGATCATACTACAGGAAGGATGTAGAGGATCATACTACAGGAAGGATGTAGAGGATCATTCTACAGGAAGGATGTAGAGGATCATTCTACAGGAAGGATGTAGAGGATCATTCTACAGGAAGGATGTCGAGGGTCATACTACAGGAAGGATGTAGAGGATCATTCTACAGGAACGATGTAGAGGGTCATACTACAGGAAGGATGTAGAGGATCATTCTACAGGAAGAATGTAGAGGATCATTCTACAGGACGGATGTAGAAGATCATACTACAGGAAGGATGTAGAGGATCATTCCACAGGAACGATGTGGACGATCATACTACAGGAAGGATGTAGAGGATCATTCTACAGGAAGAATGTAGAGGATCATTCTACAGGACGGATGTAGAAGATCATACTACAGGAAGGATGTAGAGGATCATTCCACAGGAAGGATGTAGAGGATCATTCCACAGGAAGGATGTCGAGGGTCATTCCACAGGAAGGATGTAGAGGATCATTCCACAGGAAGGATGTAGAGGATCATACTACAGGAAGGATGTAGAGGATCATACTACAGGAAGGATGTAGTGGATCATACTACAGGAAGGATGTAGAGGATCATTCCACAGGAAGGATGTAGAGGATCATTCTACATTAATGATGTAGAGGATCATACTACAGGAAGGATGTAGAGGATCATTCTACAGGAAGGATGTAGAGGATCATACTACAGGGAGGATGTAGAGGATCATTCCACAGGAAGGATGTAGAGGATCATTCCACAGGAAGGATGTAGAGGATCATTCCACAGGAAGGATGTAGAGGATCATTCCACAGGAAGGATGTAGAGGATCATTCCACAGGAAGGGTGTAGGGGATCATTCTACAGGAAGGATGTTGAGGATCATTCTATAGGAACGATGTAGAAGATCATTCTACAGGAACGATGTAGAGGATCATACTACAGGAAGGGTGTAGAGGATCATTCTACAGGAAGGATGTAGAGGATCATTCCACAGGAAGGATGTTGAGGATCATTCTATAGGAACGATGTAGAAGATCATTCTACAGGAACGATGTAGAGGATCATACTACAGGAAGGGTGTAGAGGATCATTCTACAGGAAGGGTGTAGAGGATCATTCCACAGGAAGGATGTAGAGGATCATTCAACAGGAAGGGTGTAGAGGATCATTCCACAGGAAGGATGTAGAGGATCATTCAACAGGACGGATGTAGAGGATCATTTAACAGGAAGGATGGAGAGGATCATTCCACAGGGATGATATAGAGGATCATTCTACAGGAAGGATGTTCAGGATCATTCTACAGGAAGGATGTAGAGGATCATACTTCAGGAAGGATGTAGAGGATCATACTACAGGAAGGATGTAGAGGGTCATACTACAGGAAGGATATAAGGATCATACTACAGGAAGGATGTAGAGGATCATTGTACACAAAGGATGTAGAGGATCATTCCACAGGAAGGATGTTGAGGATCATTCTACAGGAAGGATGTTGAGGATCATTCTACAGTAAGGATGTAGAGGATCATTGTACACGAAGGATGTAGAGGGTCATTCCACAGGAAGGATGCAGAGGATCATTCTACAGGAACGAGGTAGAAGATCATTCTACAGGAAGGATGTAGAGGATCATTCTACAGGAAGGATGTAGAGGATCATTCTACAGGACGGATGTAGAGGATCATTCTACAGGAAGGATGTAGAGGATCATTCTACAGGAAGGATGTAGAGGATCATACTACAGGAAGGATGTTGAGGATCATTCTACAGGAAGGATGTTGAGGATCATACTACAGGAAGGATGTAGAGGATCATTCTACAGGAAGGATGTTGAGGATCATTCTACAGGAAGGATGTTGAGGATCATACTACAGGAAGGATGTAGAGGATCATTCTACAGGAAGGATGTTGAGGATCATTCTACAGTAAGGATGTAGAGGATCATTGTACACGAAGGATGTAGAGGGTCATTCCACAGGAAGGATGCAGAGGATCATTCTACAAGAACGAGGTAGAAGATCATTCTACAGGAAGGATGTAGAGGATCATTCTACAGGAAGGATGTAGAGGATCATTCTACAGGACGGATGTAGAGGATCATTCTACAGGAAGGATGTAGAGGATCATTCTACAGGACGGATGTAGAGGATCATACTACAGGAAGGATGTAGAGGATCATTCCACAGGAAGGATGTAGAGGATCATTCCACAGGAAGGATGCAGAGGATCATACTACAGGACGGAGCTAGAGGATCATTCCACAGGAAGGATGTAGAGGTTAATTCCACAGGACGGATGTAGAGGATCATACTACAGGAAGGATGTAGAGGATCATTCTACAGGAAGGATGTAGAGGATCATTCTACAGGAAGGATGTAGAGGATCATTCTACAGGAAGGATGTAGAGGATCATTCCACAGGAAGGATGCAGAGGATCATTCTACAGGAAGGATGTAGAGGATCATACTACAGGGAGGATGTAGAGGATCATTCCACAGGAAGGATGTAGAGGATCATTCCACAGGAAGGATGTAGAGGATCATTCCACAGGAAGGATGTAGAGGATCATTCCACAGGAAGGATGTAGAGGATCATTCCACAGGAAGGATGTAGAGGATCATTCCACAGGAAGGGTGTAGGGGATCATTCTACAGGAAGGATGTTGAGGATCATTCTATAGGAACGATGTAGAAGATCATTCTACAGGAACGATGTAGAGGATCATACTACAGGAAGGGTGTAGAGGATCATTCTACAGGAAGGATGTAGAGGATCATTCCACAGGAAGGATGTTGAGGATCATTCTATAGGAACGATGTAGAAGATCATTCTACAGGAACGATGTAGAGGATCATACTACAGGAAGGGTGTAGAGGATCATTCTACAGGAAGGGTGTAGAGGATCATTCCACAGGAAGGATGTAGAGGATCATTCAACAGGAAGGGTGTAGAGGATCATTCCACAGGAAGGATGTAGAGGATCATTCAACAGGACGGATGTAGAGGATCATTTAACAGGAAGGATGGAGAGGATCATTCCACAGGGATGATATAGAGGATCATTCTACAGGAAGGATGTTCAGGATCATTCTACAGGAAGGATGTAGAGGATCATACTTCAGGAAGGATGTAGAGGATCATACTACAGGAAGGATGTAGAGGGTCATACTACAGGAAGGATATAAGGATCATACTACAGGAAGGATGTAGAGGATCATTGTACACAAAGGATGTAGAGGATCATTCCACAGGAAGGATGTTGAGGATCATTCTACAGGAAGGATGTTGAGGATCATTCTACAGTAAGGATGTAGAGGATCATTGTACACGAAGGATGTAGAGGGTCATTCCACAGGAAGGATGCAGAGGATCATTCTACAGGAACGAGGTAGAAGATCATTCTACAGGAAGGATGTAGAGGATCATTCTACAGGAAGGATGTAGAGGATCATTCTACAGGACGGATGTAGAGGATCATTCTACAGGAAGGATGTAGAGGATCATTCTACAGGACGGATGTAGAGGATCATACTACAGGAAGGATGTTGAGGATCATTCTACAGGAAGGATGTTGAGGATCATACTACAGGAAGGATGTAGAGGATCATTCTACAGGAAGGATGTTGAGGATCATTCTACAGGAAGGATGTTGAGGATCATACTACAGGAAGGATGTAGAGGATCATTCTACAGGAAGGATGTTGAGGATCATTCTACAGTAAGGATGTAGAGGATCATTGTACACGAAGGATGTAGAGGGTCATTCCACAGGAAGGATGCAGAGGATCATTCTACAGGAACGAGGTAGAAGATCATTCTACAGGAAGGATGTAGAGGATCATTCTACAGGAAGGATGTAGAGGATCATTCTACAGGACGGATGTAGAGGATCATTCTACAGGAAGGATGTAGAGGATCATTCTACAGGACGGATGTAGAGGATCATACTACAGGAAGGATGTAGAGGATCATTCTACAGGAAGGATGTAGAGGATCATTCCACAGGAAGGATGCAGAGGATCATACTACAGGACGGATCTAGAGGATCATTCCACAGGAAGGATGTAGAGGTTAATTCCACAGGACGGATGTAGAGGATCATACTACAGGAAGGATGTAGAGGATCATTCTACAGGAAGGATGTAGAGGATCATTCTACAGGAAGGATGTAGAGGATCATTCTACAGGAAGGATGTAGAGGATCATTCCACAGGAAGGATGCAGAGGATCATACTACAGGACGGATCTAGAGGATCATTCCACAGGAAGGATGTAGAGGTTCATTCCACAGGAAGGATGTAGAGGATCATTCTACAGGAAGGATGTAGAGGATCATACTACAGGAAGGATGTAGAGGATCATACTACAGGAAGGATGTAGAGGATCATTCTACAGGAAGGATGTAGAGGATCATACTACAGGAAGGATGTAGAGGATCATACTACAGGAAGGATGTCGAGGGTCATACTACAGGAAGGATGTAGAGGATCATACTACAGGAAGGATGTTGAGGATCATTCTACAGGATCGATGTAGACGAACGTTCTACAGTAAGGATGTAGAGGATCATTCTACAGGAAGGATGTCGAGGGTCATACTACAGGAAGGATGTAGAGGATAATTGTACGGGAAGGATGTATAGTATCATTCTACAGCAAGGATGTAGAGGATCATACTACAGGAAGGGCACAGAGGATCATACTACACGAAGGATGTAGAGGATCATTCCACAGGAAGGATGTGGAGGATCATTCTACAGGGAGGATGTAGAGGATCATTCTACAGGAAGGATGTGGAGGATCATTCTACAGGGAGGATATAGAGGATCATAGTGCAGGAAGGATGTAGAGGATCATACTACAGGAAGGATGTAGAGGATCATTCTACAGGAAGGATGCAGTGAATCATTCTACAGGGAGGATATAGAGGATCATAGTGCAGGAAGGATGTAGAGGATCATACTACAGGAAGGATGTAGAGGATCATTCTACAGGAAGGATGCAGTGAATCATTCTACAGGGAGGATATAGAGGATCATAGTGCAGGAAGGATGTAGAGGATCATTCCACAGGAAGGATGTAGAGGATCATTCCACAGGAAGGATGTAGAGGATCATTCCACAGGAAGGATGTAGAGGATCATACTACAGGAACGATGTAGACGAACGTTCTACAGGAAGGATGTAGAGGATCATTCTACAGGAAGGATGTCGAGGGTCATACTACAGGAAGGATGTAGAGGATAATTCTACGGGAAGGATGTATAGTATCATTCTACAGCAAGGATGTAGAGGATCATACTACAGGAAGGGCGCAGAGGATCATACTACACGAAGGATGTAGAGGATCATTCCACAGGAAGGATGTAGAGGATCATTCTACAGGAAGGATGCAGTGAATCATTCTACAGGGAGGATATAGAGGATCATAGTGCAGGAAGGATGTTGAGGGTCATTCTACAGGAAGGATGTAGAGGATCATTCCACAGGAAGGATGTAGAGGATCATTCTACAGGAAGGATGTAGAGGATCATACTACAGGAAAGATGTAGAGGATCATACTACAGGAAGGATGTAGAGGGTCATTCCACAGGAAGGATGTTGAGGATCATACTACAGGAAGGATGTCGAGGGTCATACTACAGGAAGGATGTAGAGGATCATCCGACAGGAAGGATGTAGAGGATCATTCCACAGGAAGGATGTAGAGGACCATACTACAGGAAGGATGTTGAGGATCATTCTACAGGAAGGATGTAGATGATCATTCTGCAGGAAGGATGTAGAGGATCATTCTGCAGGAAGGATGTAGAGGATCATTCTACAGGAAGGATGTAGAGGATCATCCCACCAGAAGGATGTAGAGGATCATACTACAGGAAGGATGTAGAGGCTTAGCACAGGGTGCAAAAGAGGCTGACCAGGATCTTTCCAGGATTGATGCATATTAGCTATAAGGGTGTTGGACAAAGTTGGATTGTTTTCCCTACAGTGTCGGGGGCAGAGGGACGACCTGATAGACCAATTTAAACTGATGAACAGTTTGGATTGGATAGATAGTTGGAGTCTCTTTCAAAGTGGATATATCAAGTACAAGAAGACATGGATTTAAGATGAGATGGGGAAAGTTTAAAGATGTGTGAGGAAAAACTTTTATTCAGAGGGTAATAGGCACCCACAACATGTTCGGCAAAAGTGAGGACTGCGGATGCTGGAAACCAGAGTCTAGATCAGAGTGGTGCTGGAAAAGCACAGCAGGTCAGGCGGTATCCAAAGAGCAGGAAAATCGATGTTTTGGGCAAAAGCCCTTCATCAGGAATAGAGGCAGGGATCCTCCAGGGTGGAGAGATAAATGGGGGTGGGGTGGGCTGGGGAGAAGGTAGCAAAGAGTACAATAGGTAACTGGGGGTGGGGATTGATGTGATAGGTCAGAGGGGAGGGTGGGGGAAGGTAGCAAAGAGTGCAATGTGTGAATGGGGGTGGGGATGGAGGTGATATGTCAGAGAGGAGGCTGGAGTGGATAGGTGGAAAGGAAGATTTGCAGGTAGGACAAGTCATGTGGACGGTGCTGAGCTGGAAGGTTGGAACTGAGGTAAGGTGGGGGGAGGGGAAATGAGGAAACTGGTGACGTCCACATTGATGCTCTGGGGGTAAACATGTTGCCAGGGAAGGTGGTCGAAGCAGATATGATAGCAAAGTTTAAGAGGCATTTAGACAGACACATAAACAGGCTGGGAATACAGAAATACAGATGATATACAGGCAAATGGGATTAGTTGAGAATAACATTATAGTCAGCACAGGCATGGTGGGCTGAAGGGCCAGTTCCTGTTCTGTACTGCTCTCTGTTTAGTGAAATGGAAAATAAAAGTAAGTTTTTAAAAAATTTTAGAAATGACGAGTCAGGCCGCAGCTCGAGTATTGTGAATAGTTTTGGGCCCCTTAGCTAAGAAAAGACATACTGACATTGGATGCAGTCCAGCGAAGGTTCACTCGGCTGATACTGATGGAGGGATTGTCTTCTGAAGACAAGTTGAGTAGATTAGGCCTGTGTTCATTCAAATTAAGGACAAAAGGGTAACTAGGGAAAGAATATGGCCCCTCAAAGATCAGCAAGGCGGCCTTTGTGTGGAGCCACAGAAAATGGGGGAGAAACTAAATGAGTATTTTGCATCAGTATTTACTGTGGAAAAGGATATGGAAGATATAGACTGTAGGGAAATTGATGGTAACATCTTGCAAAATGTCCATATTACAGAGGAGGAATTGCTAGATGTCTTGAAACGCATAAAGGTGAATAAATCCCCAGGACCTAATCAGGTGTACCCTAGAACTCTGTGGGAAGCTAGAGAAGTGATTGCTGGGCCTCTTGCTGAGATATTTGTATCATCGATAGTCACAGGTGAGGTGCTGGAAGTCTGGAGTTTGGCAAACTTGGTGCCACTGTTTAAGAAGGGTGGTAAGGACTAACCAGGGAACTATAGACTGGTGAGTTTGACATCGGCGGTGGGCAAGTTGTTGGAGGGAATCCTGAGGGACAGGAGGAACATGTATTTGGAAAGGCAAGGACTGATCAGGGATAGTCAACATGGCTTTGTGCGTGGGAAATCATGTCTCACCAACTTGATTGAGTTTTTTGATGAAGTAACAAGAGGATTGATGAGGGCAGAGCAGTAGATGTGATCTATATGGACTTCAGTAAGGCGATCGACAAGGTTCCCCATGGAAGACTGATTAGCAAAGTTAGATCTCATGGAATACAGGGAGAATTAGCCATTTGGATACAGAACTGGCTCAAAAGTAGAAGACAGAGGGTGGTGGTAGAGTGTTGGTTTTTCAGACTGGAGGCCTATGACCAGTGGAGTGCCACAAGGATCGGTGCTGGGTCCTCTAACTTTTCATCATTTATATAAATGATTTGAATGTGAGCATAAGAGGTACAGTTAGTAGGTTTGCAGATGACACCAAAATTGGAGGTATAGTGGACAGCGAAGAGGGTTACCTCAGATTACAACAGGATCTTGACCGGATGGGCCAATGGGCTGAGAAGTGGCAGATGGAGTTTAATTCAGATAAATGCAAGATACTGCATTTTGGGAAAGTAAATCTTAGCAGGACTTATACACTTAATGCTAAGGTCCAAGGGAGTGTTGCTCAACAAAGAGACATTGGAGTGCAGGTTCATAGCTCCTTGAAAGTGGAGTCGCAAGGTAGTTAGGATAGTGAAGAAGGCATCTGGTATGCTTTCCTTTATTGGTCAGACTATTGAGTACCGGAGTTGGGAGGTCATGTTGCGGCTGTACAGGACATTGGTTAGGCCACTGTTGAAATATTGTGTGCAATTCTGGTCTCCTTCCTATCGGAAAGATGTTGTGAAACTTGAAAGAGTTCAGAAAAGATTTACAAGGATGTTGCCAGGGTTGGAGGATTTGAGCTACATGGAGAGGCTGAACAGGCTGGGGCTGTTTTCCCTGGAGTGTCGGAGGCTGAGGGGTGACCTTATAGAGGTTTACAAAATTATGAGGGGCATGGATAGGATAAATAGACAAAGTCTTTTCCCTGGGATCGGGGAATCCAGAACTAGAGGGCATAGGTTTAGGGTGAGAGGGGAAAGATATAAAAGAGACTAAGGGGCAATGTTTTCACACAGAGGGCGGTACATGTATGGAATGAGCTGCCAGAGGATGTGGTGGAGGCTAGTACAATTGCAACATTTAGGAGGCATTTGGATGGGTATATGGATAGGAAGGGTTTGGAGGGATATGGGCCGGGTGCTGGCAGGTGGGACTAGATTGGGTTGGGATATCTGGTCGGCATGGACAGGTTGGACTGAAGGGTCTGTTTCCATGCTGTACATCTCTATGAATCGATGACTCTAAGTAAAGAAGCATGAGAAGCAAGCTCATTGAAACATGTAATATTCTTTGGAGATTTGAAAGGATAGATTTTGGGAGGCTGCTTCCCTTGTGGGAGAGTCTAGGATCAAAATCATAATTTCAGAATAAGGGGTCACACCATGAAATGCAGAGATGAGGAAAAATTTCTCCTCTGAGTGGGTAATGAAGCCATGGAATTGTTTAGTGTAGACAGCTATCAAGGCTGGGTTGATAAGTATATTCAAGGCTGAGATAGACTGATTTCTAGTTATTATGGGATTGAAGAGTTATGGAATAAGACAGGAAAGAATAGTTGAAGATTATCTGATTAGTCGTGATCTCAGTGAACCAGTAGAACAGATCTGATGGGCCAAATGGTCTATTTCTGCTCCTAGATCTTATGATCCTCATTGTTGACCTGTGTTCCTTTTTTTTTGTATGCCATTTGAAGTGGTTTCACACATTCATCTTTGAAACCTGAGGTAATGTTACAGTTTCATCTATTGTTCTGTCTCTGGTAGAGTTATGCAGCGTGACAGTTTATAACAGGGGACTGATCCACACACTGTGCATCTTAAGTACAACAGTATGACATTTCCCTCACCCATTGTGTTTTGCCTGTTTTAAAAGCAGGACAGGTCGCTGATCATTATGTTAATGTATGCGGTGAGATGCTGAGCAGGAATTGTGTGAGATAAGTAGCTTTTAGTGCTTGTCGAAAAGTGACACCTGCCTTGGTTTCTAATTCATCTGCCATCTCCATTGTCTGGGTAATTGGTGGGTTCTATTTTAAGAGAAAGTACAAAGTCAACACGATAACAAACAGCTGAGCCCGAGGAGAAGCAACTCCTCAATTCCCAGGCTGAAACAGCATTCCATCTGTGCAGCCACTTCCGACTTTGGGAATTGTAAATAAAATTCAGTCATCAAAGTGCAAGACATTAGTGACAGCACAAAGGATCAGTGAGAGGGGCAGTGGATCATCAGATCAGTGGGTCATTGGGAGAGGCAGTGGATTCACCATTTCTCTGTTTCCTAGACTTGATCATCCTAATGTACTTCTGTCCATGTTCTAACTTGCATCAAGTTCCATCATCCACTCCATGTTCTCACTGAATGCCACTTACATCTGGTTAGGAATGTCTTGACTTTAAAATTCTCATCCTTGTCTTCAAATCTTTCTTAACCTTGCCGATCGCAGTCATCTCCTCCAGTCTTACAATCCTCTGTATGCAGGCCTTGCCTAATGCAGGCATCTTCACTTAGCCTGGTTTTAATGCCTTATCAGCCAGGGCCCTTGGATCAGACCCCTTGCATCTCCAAGGGACGACAGGAATTAAGTTTCAGAATTTCGGAAAGATGTGGCGAGATTTGAGGAGAGAAATGCCAGATGGAGTTCAATCTGGACAAATGTGAGGTGATGCATTTTGGAAGATCCAATTCCAGAGAGAACTATACAGTAAATGGAAAAGTCTTGGGGAAAATTGATGTACAGAGAGATCTTGGTGTGCAGGTCCATTGTTCCCTGAAGGTGACAATGCAGGTCAGTAGAGTGGTCAAGAAGGCATATGGCATGCTTTTCTTTATCAGTTGCAGTATTGAGTACAAGAGTTGGCAGGACATGACTTTGGTTTGGCCACATTTAGAATTCTGTCTACAGTTCTGATCACCACATTGCCAAAAGGATGTGAATGCTTTAGAGAGGGTGCAGAGAAGGTTCACCAGGATGTTGCCTGGTATGGAGGGCGTTAGTTATGAGGAGAGGTTGAGTAGATTAGGATTACTTTCATTGGAAAGAAGGAGGTTGAGGGGGGACCTGATTGAGCCCTACAAAATCATGAAAGGTGGAGACAGGATGGATAGCAAGAAGCTTTTTCCCAGAGTGGGGACTCAATTACTCGGGGTCACGAGTTCAAATTGAGGGGTGAAAAGTTTCAGGGATATATGTGTGGAAAGTTCTTCAGAGTGTGGTGGGTGTATAGAATGTGTTGCCAGCGGAGGTGATAGGTGTGGGAACAATAGCCTTATTTAAGATGTATACAGACAGATACATGAATGGATAGGAGCAGAGGGATACATATTCTTTGAAAATAGGCAAAAGGTTTAGGTAGAGGATCTGGATCGGCGCAGGCTTGGAGGGCAGAAGGGGCTGTTCCTGCGCTGTAATATTCTTTGTTCTTTGAGATCATTTGCCACATTTCTTTTGGTGACCTATTTGGGAAGATAAAGTGTACCACAGATGCCACACATGAAGTTATCCATTGCCATGGTAAGAGATAATTGCTGCTGATGCCTTGTTTGTCTCTTTTAGAACTGGAGAAATCGGATGTTGTTGTGGTGGCAAACTCTTCCCCTCAGCAGGTCTCACTGGTTGTCTACTGGTTGTCAGCTAGACTTTCACTTGTCACGACTGATTGATCGGACAGCGTCCATGAAACAAAGTTGTCAGCACCCTGCTGATCTCTGAATTCATTGGTTGATGGAGTGTGGGCATTGCTGATAAGGCCAACCTTTGTTGCCCACCCTTGTTCGCCCTTGAACCAAGTGGCTAGTTCAGCTATTTCTGAGACAGTTAAGAGGTAACCATGTTGCTGTGGATCTGGAGTCATGTGGAGGCCAGTCCAGGTAAGGATGGCAGATTTCCTTCACCAAAGGACATTAGTGAGGCAGATAGACTTTGATGGGAATTAAATATGGCTTTATCATCTAGATTTTATGAGTATCATCTAAATATCACCAACTGTAGTGGGATTTTAACCTGTTTCCCCAGAGTATTAGCCTGGGCCTTTGGATTACTAGTCCAGTGACATTACCACTACAATCCTGTTCTGGCTTCTCTCTTGGCTGCATGCCCATTTGGGATTGGTGAGGACGCAGCCATATCTCCTGTGTACATGACCAAAGTGAAGCCTTCTTTGCTTCATTTGTGCTAGAATATATGACCTGCTTGCCTTGAAACGATTGCTTCATTGGTGTTTCTCTCACTCTATGTGATGATGAGGCTGCCTCATAGATGCTGAGACATTGAAACCTTCTTCTTGCCAGGTTTACAATGCTATGAACCAGGGACTGGGGCGCCTAAATTGGGAATAGATGTTCTCAAGAAAATGCACGACAGGAATATGAAGGTTGTTTAGAGAGCACTTGCTGATAGTGCTGGACAGAAAAGGATGGGAGGGTGAAGGAACCTTGGGTGACATGAAATGTGGAACATCTAGTCAAGAGAAAGAAGGAAGCTTACTTAAAGTTGAGGACACAAGGATCAGAGAGGGCTTTGGTAGCATTCATTTTCAAATTAATACAAATCTGGTGAGCATGACAACCACTGTTGATAGTTGTAAAAATCCATCTGGTTCACTAATGTCCTTGTCTGGCCTACAGATAACTCTCAAGCCCCAGCAATGTGATCGACTCTGAACCATACATTGTCTAAAAAAAGCAAAAGGCTGTGGAACAAAAACAAAAATTGCTGGAAATGCTCAGCGGGTCTGATAGCATTCGTGAAGAGAAAGCAGAGTTAACGTAGTGGTGCAGGCTCGAAGGGCAGAATGGCCTACTCCTGCACCTATTGTCTATTGTTTCAGATCCCGTGACCTTTCTGCAGGCCCATCGTCAGTTCTTCAAAGAACTATAGATGCTAGCTATCTGAAACAAAACAAAAATTGGAAATTACTGGAGAAACTCAGCAAGTCTGGAAGCATTGGTGAAGAGTAAACTTTGTTGATGTTTTGAGTCCAGTGGACGACCTTCAGAATGGAAGGGTTCTGAGGAAGGCTGACTGGACTCGAAACATTAAAGCTAGTTTCTCTCCACAGGTGCTGCCAGATCTGCTGAGGTTTTCCAACAATTTCTGTTTATGATAGGTAAGAAATGTTGGCCTTGCCAATGATGCTCACATTCCCAAATAGAGATATTGCTTAAAATCTCTCTCTTCTGATCACTGGACTCTTCTGATCACAGGATGCAGTGTCTACCTTTACTTGGTAGTGCTCCTATGAAGCATTCTTGGGGCATTTTTCTAACTAAAGGCACTGTGTAAATGTAAATTGTTACAGTGATTGTAACCATTCATTCCTAAAGCCGCAATCATCTTAAGAAGCTTTGTGAAATTTTTCAAACCTTTTCTGAGATTTCAAATAAATCAAACTTGAGCACAGGAACTGAATTACATCATCAATAAGCTGCCAGTTGGGTTGTGCATCCCAAATACTTTGTGATTGCTCAATTAAAAAATCAGTTAGTTGTTGATTGTGGAAGCAAGAAATGGATTAGTTGTAAAGTTCAGAGTAAATGGTTTCTATGATTGCTTGTGAAAGTGATGGGGGAAGTAATGATGCCAGGCAATACTTCCGAGATGAGTTTATATGGTTACACTGATTAAATGTAATGAATCTTGTGGAGGTTTGCTTCCAAATGTATTTATTCAGTTGCTGCTGTGTAAGTGCTAGGAATTATACTGTGCGATGTGGTCTCATCAAATTTTTTGAACACAACTTTCAAATGAATTCACAAGTTAAAAGCAGGGAAAAAAAAATTATCTTTCAGATTTTACTGAAATCTGGAGCCTGGAAATATGATTGAATCAGTGACCTGTAATAGGTTTTCACCAATGAAATCTCAGTACTTTTTACTGTGATTATTGTGTATTATCACCAACGATTGTTTAAAGAGAGGAAGATATTTTCTACAGTGTTTGAGCTTTTAGGAAGAGTAATGAACTGAGAATGGGGTACAGAGTCCGAGAGTTTGTACAAGACAGAAAAAGGCTGAATGTGTCTGTACCGGTCATCAAACATCGAATCCCATTTTCCAGCACTTAACTCATCGCTTTGTATGCTCTCCTCACATAGCTTTGTATGCTCTCATATTTCAAGTGTTCATCTAAATAATTCTTAAACATTCTGATGGTCTCCACCTCTATCATTCTTACAGGCAGTGAGTTCCAGATACCCACCACCCTCTGGGTGAAAAATCTTTTCCTCAAATCCCCTCTAAAGCTCCAGCTCCTTATTTTTAAACAGTGCCCCCTGCTCATTAACCCCTCTACTTCAAGGAAAGGTTTATGGTTATCTACCGTACCCATGTACACCTCAATCAGGTTTCTCCTCAGTCTTTTCTGTTCTAATAAACACAACTCCAGCCTGCCTAGTCTCTCTCTCTCTCTCTCTCTCTCTCTCTCTCCACAGCTGAACTTTCAACAAGGAGTTAGATTCAGTTCTTAGGGCTAAAAGGATGAAAGGATTATGAGGAGAAAGCAGGAACTGAGTTGGATGATCAGCCACAATCATATTGAATGGTGGGGTAGGCTGTAAGGATAGCATGGCCGATTCCAGCTCCTATTTTCTCTGCTTGTAAGAATCTCTCCAGCTCAGACAACATCCGAGTGAAACAAAAACAGAAATTTCTGGTGAAACTCAGCACGCCTGGCAGCACCATGGGAATAAAGTCGAGTTAACTTTTCATATCCAGTGACTTTTTGTCAATTGATTTACTACACCACCAATTTTCATGTTATCTGATCATACCCGCTACGTTCATGTCCAGATCACTGATGTACACAACAAACTGCAAGGAAGCCAGCACCGAACCCTGTGGCACACGACTGGACACTGGCTTCCAATCCCAAAAACACCCTTTCACCGTCACTCCTTACTTCCTGACATTATCCTAATATTGGATCCAATTTTCTACGTTGTCCTGGATCTCATGGGCTGTTAGTTTCTTAAGAAGTCTGCCATGTAGACTACATCTGTCTTCATCTACTCATCTAATCACCTCCTAGAAACATTCAATCAAATTTGTGAGATATAATCACCCCCAGACAAAGTCACATTCACTATCTTTGATTAATCCCTGCCTCTCCCCATGGAGACTAATTCGGTCCCTCAGAATTTGTTGTAATAATTTCTGTGCCACAGATGTTAGACTGTCTGGTCTGTTGTTCCCTGTTAATGTTTGTCTCATCCTTGAATAACAATACCACATGAGCTGTCCTCCAGTCCTCTGGCACTCTCCCTGTGACAGGAGAGGATTTGATAATTAATGTCAGAGCCTGCAATTTCCCCTTTGGCTCCCACAACACCCCAGGATTGATGTCATCTGGGCCTGAGGATTTATCCAGTTTCAAGCCACATGAATACCTCCTCCCTCTTATTGCTAATTGTTCAAGTATATCACAGACCCCACTCCGTGATTCCTAAACTTATATCATCCTTCTCTATAGTGAATACAGATGCTGAGTACTTATTAGTTATGTCTTCTATTTCCACACATAGATTGCCTCTTTGTTTCCTGATGGGCCTTACTCTTTCGATGGTTATCCTCTTGCCCCGAATATATTTATAAAATGTCTTTGGATTTTCCTTAATATTACCCACCAGTGTTTTATTTTTGTCATGTCCCCTCTTCACTCTCTTTATTTTATTTTGCACCTGCACTTTCTACAGCTGTTTTGAGCCCTGCCATAAGCTTTTTTCTTCCCTGATCAAATTCTGAACATCCCTTGGCATCCAGGGTTCTCTGGACCTGCCAGTCCCACCCTTCACCTTTCCAGCAACACACTGGCCCTGTATTCTCACTATTACCCTTTCAATGACTCCCATGTTGTTTCTTTCATGGGATGTGGGCATAGCCGGGAAATCAGCAGGGCTGGCAGCACCCATGAGAGACAAACAAAGCGTTGATTCTTCTTCAGAACTGAAAGGTCTGGGAAGTTTCTGTTTATATACTTTTAACAGAGGCAGAGGCCCAGTGCAAAAGGCAAAGGGATTGTTAAAGGTGGAAGAAAAGAGATGGAAAATGGGTGTAAATTAAGCTGTGAAAGGGAGGGAGCAACTACATAAAGAAGACAGGCCTTTAAGGTAGGGGAGAAAATACAAGAAAAATGGAAAACCAACACTGTGTAGCCAGTTTCTGAAATGATTGAATTCAGGATTGAGACCTCAAGACTGTAACATGCCCTGGGTGTATGAGGTGTGTTCCTAGAGCTTGTGAAGTGTTTTGTTGGGATGTTGCAGCTGGAAAATGTTAGTGTGGGAGCAAGGGGGGTGTTATAGAAATGGCAAGTAACTGGGAGACCAGGGTCAGTCCGACAGACGGAGCATTGGTGTTTCACACACTGGTCAGTCAGTCTGTGTTTGGTCTTGGCAGTGTGCAGGAGATGGCAGTGGGAGCAGCAAATACAGGCAATTAATTGAAAGAGATACATGTGAAATGCAGCTTCACCTGGAAGGTGGATTTTAGCATTTGACAATGAGGAAGGAGGAGGTGAATGGACGAGTGTGACAGCTTCTGTGATTGCATGGGAAGGTGCCTCAGGGAGTGAGGAGAGGTTAAGAGTGGTGGAGGAATGGATCAAGGAGTGAGGAGAGGTTAAGAGTGATGGAGGAATGGATCAGGGAGTGAGGAGAGGTTAAGAGTGGTGGAGGAATGGATCAGGGAGTGAGGAGAGGTTAAGAGTGATGGAGGAATGGATCAGGGAGTGAGGAGAGGTTAAGAGTGGTGGAGGGATGGATCAGGGAGTGAGGAGAGGTTAAGAGTGATGGAGGGATGGATCAGGGAGTGAGGAGAGGTTAAGAGTGGTGGAGGGATGGATCAGGGAGTGAGGAGAGGTTAAGAGTGGTGGAGGGATGGATCAGGGAGTGAGGAGAGGTTAAGAGTGGTGGAGGGATGGATCAGGGAGTGAGGAGAGGTTAAGAGTGATGGAGGGATGGATCAGGGAGTGAGGAGAGGTTAAGAGTGGTGGAGGGATGGATCAGGGAGTGAGGAGAGGTTAAGAGTGATGGAGGGATGGATCAGGGAGTGAGGAGAGGTTAAGAGTGGTAGAGGAATGGAAAAAGGTGTCATGGAAGGAACAATGCCTGGAGAATACTGACATGGAGGGGGCAGGAAAATACGTTTGGTGGTAATTCCCACCTCAGGCAACTCTCTGTGTGGAGTTTGCACATTCTCCCCGTGTCTGCGTGGGTTTCCTCCGGGTGCTCCGGTTTCCTCCCACAATCAAATAATATGCAGGTTAGGTGAATTGGCCATGCTAAATTGTCCATAGTGTTAGGTGAAGGGGTAAATGTAGGGGAATGGGTCTGGGTGGGTTGCACTTCAGCGGGTCGGTGTGGACTTGTTGGGCTGAAGGGCCTGTCTCCACGCTGTAAGTAATCTAATCTAATCTAATCTAATCTACTCTTCTGGAATTGGCATGACTTTTTGAATACAGAGACGAAAGATCTTAACATCTGTGGATAGTAAGTTACTTGAGAAGGGATAAGACATATATGTATTTGGAAAGACAGGGTTTGATTAGGAGTAGTCAGCATGGCTTTGTGATTGGGACATCATGCCTCACAAAATTGTAGGATCTGAGCTATAGGGAGAGGCTGAACAGGCTGGGGCTGTTTTCCCTGGAGCATCAGAGGCTGAGGGGTGACCTTATAGAGGTTTATAAAATTATGAGGGGCGTGGATAGGGTAAACAGGCAAAGTCTTTTCCCTGGAGTCGGGCAGTCCAGAACTAGAGGGCATAGGTTTAGGGTGAGAAGGGAAAGATATAAAAAAGACCTAAGGGGCAACTTTTTCACACAGAGGGTGGTACGTGTATGGAATGAGCTGCCAGAGGAAGTGTTGGAGGCTTGTACAATTGCAACATTTAAGAGGCATTTGGATGGGTATATGAATAGGAAGGGTTTGGAGGGATATGGGCAGGGTGCTGGCAGGTGGGACTAGATTGGGTTGGGATATCTGGTCAGCATGGACTGGTTGGACCGAAGGGTCTGTTTCATGCTGTACACCTCTATGCCTCTATAACTCTATAAGTGACCAAGGGCAGGATGGTAGACTTAGTCTATATGGATTTCAGTAAGGCCTTTGATAAGGTTCCACATGGTAGGCTGCTCTGGAACGTTAGATTGCACAGAATCCAGGGCAAACAGGCAAATTGGCTACAACATTGGCTTGACGGTAGGAAGCAGAAGGTGATAGTGGAAGGATGCTTGTGGGACTGGAGGCCTGTGATTAGTGTGTACTCAGGAGTCGGTGCTGAGCCCATTACTGTTTGAAATCTATATCAATGATTTAAATGAGAATGTACAAGGCATGATTAGTAAGTTTGTTGATGACACTAAAATAGCCAGTATCATGGACAGTGAGGAAGGTTAACAGAAATTGCAGCAGGACCTTGATCAGCTGGGGAAGTGGGCTGAGACATGGCAAATAGAGTTTAATGTAGATAAGTGTGAGGTCTTGCATTTTGGAAAGTCAAATCAAGGTAGGAGTTTCATGGTGAAGGTAGGGCCTTTTGGAGCGGACTGGAACAGAGGAGTCTTGGAGTTCAGGTGCATGGTTCTCTGAAAGTAGAGTCACAGGTCGACAGGGCAGTGAAGGTGGCTTTTGGCACACTGGCCTTCATCAGTCAGGGCATCGAGTATAGAAGTTGGGAAGTTAGGTTGCAGTTATACAGGACATTGGTGAGGCCACACTTGGAGTATTGTGTTCAATTTTGATCACCTTATAGGAAGGATGTTATTAAACTGGAAAGAGTGCAGAAGAAATTTACAAGGATGTTGCCTGGACTCAATTATCTGAGTTATAGGGACAAGCTAGAAGTTTTTTCTTTAGAGCATAGGATGAGTGGTATGGATAGGGTGAATACACTCAGTCTTTTTCCCAAGGTTAGAAAATCAGCAACTTTTTTACACAGAGAGTGATACGCATATGGAATGAGCTGCCAGTGATTGAGGTGGGTAGATTAACAACATTTAAAAGGCATTTGGACAAATACATGAATCGGAAAGGATTAGCAGGATATGGCAGAAGTGGGTATTACAGATGCTGGAGATTAGAGTCAAGATCAGAATGGTGCTGGAAAAGCACAGCAGGTCAGGCAGCATCTGAGGAGCAGGAAAATGTACCTTGGGGCCATGTGTGTTGTACCAAGGTACCTTGGTGCCATGCATGTTGTGCTGAGGTACCGTGCTGCCATGTGTGTTGTGCTGAGGTACCTTGGTGCCATGTGTGTTGTGCCGATGTACCTTGGTGCCACATGTGTTATACCGAGGTACCTTGGTGCCATGTGTGTTGTAACGATGCTCCTTGTTGCCATGTGTGTTGTACCGATGCTCCTTGGTGCCATGTGTGTTGTACCGATGTACCTAGGTGCCACGTGTGTTGTGCTGAGGTACCTTGGCGCCATGTGTGTTGTACCGATGTATCTTGGTGCCACGTATATTGTACCGATGTTCCTTGGTGCCATGTGTGTTGTACCGATGTATCTTGGTGCCACGTATATTGTACCGATGTTCCTTGGTGCCATGTGTGTTGTACCGATGTTCCTTGGTGCCATGTGTGTTGTACCGATGCTCCTTGGTGCCATGTGTGTTGTACCGATGTTCCTTGGTGCCATGTGTGTTGTACCGATGTATCTTGGTGCCACGTGTGTTGTACCAATGTACCTTGGTGCCACGTGTATTGTACCGATGTTCCTTGGTGCCACGTGTGTTGTACCAATGTACCTTGGTGCCATTTGTGTTGTACCGATGCTCCTTGGCGCCATGTGTGTTGTACCGAGGTACCTTGGTGCCACGTATATTGTACTGATGTTCCTTGGTGCCACGTGTGTTGTGCTGAGGTACCTTGGTGCCATGTGTACTGTACCGACGTTTCTTGGTGCCGTGTGTGTTGTAACGATGTTCCTAAGTGCCATGCGTGTTGTGCTGAGGTACCTTAGTGCCATGTGTGTTGTACCGACGCTCCTTAGTGCCATGTGTGTTGTGCTGAAGGGCTTATGCCCGAAATGTCGATTCTCCTGCTCCTTTGATGCTGCCTGACCTGCTGCGCTTTTCCAGCAACACATTTTCAGCTCTGATCTCCAGCATCTGCAGTCCTCACTTTCTCCTCCGTGTTGTGCTGAGGTACCTTGGTGCCATGCGTGTTGACATTATATGCTTTTCAGTTGAGTACACATGACAATGAAAACTAAAATCTAAGTCTAAAATGTGAGATTACACTGTACCTCTTGAAGGTGTTCTATGAATTGATACAGAAAAGGTGCTTGTTCACTGACAGGATGCTGCCAACAAACCAAAAGACTTCCTGCCTATCACAGAAATGAGCAACGTGCTATATAAATTTCAGGGCTGGTCTGATACTAGGCATATAGACTAAGTGTCCCAAACACTGGAGACTCACATCAAATTTTGTGTTCCTTTGTCTGTTTACAACAGGAACATTACTGAATGTATCCAACAAACCTGACTTGCAAACCTCAAAAGACAATGCCTCACATTACATATAATTCTACAATTGGCAATATTTGCTACATCATCCCGAATGTGCTCGGAATTGCACTCATGATCAATTTAAGATTGTCTGGAAAAATTTCCCTTGTTCTTTTTTTGTTGGACAGTGAGAAAGGGCATTAGTTAATACCACAGCATGGGCCAGAACTGCAGCTGTTCATGGGAAGTAGTCACAAGTGACAGCTCCCCAAGACTTTTACAGTGGTCAAGTGGATCTGAAACCAATAGAGAAACACTGCACCCTGATTTTTTAAAAATTCATTCATGTTGTGTCACTGACTAGACCAGTATTTATTGCTCATCCCTAATTGTCCTGGAATGGCGTGACTTGCTGGGTTGCTTCAGGCAGCAGTTCAAGGCCAGCCAAATAGCCGTGGGTCTGGAGTTCCCTGTACCAGACCATGGAAAGGTAACAGATTCCCTTCCCCTAAAGGCCTTTGTAAGATGTGTTTCCAATACAGTTGATAATGGTTATACCGTCACCATCAGGCTAGCTTTTAATTCCACATTGCTTTTTAATTGTATTCAAATTGTGTGTTTGTACGCAGACAGTGGGCAACAATCAACGAATCTAGACAGGGCAAGGACAGTTTAGCAACATATTCTTTTCATGGATAATTTGGTGATTGTTTTGTCTGGCATGGTAAAGGGCCTTTATCTGTAATGTAGATCTCCCTGAATCTCGGATTAGATTAGATTAGATTACTTACAGTGTGGAAACAGGCCCTTCGGCCCAACAAGTCCACACCGCCCCGCCGAAGCATAACCCACCCATACCCCTACGTCTACATTTACCCCTTACCTAACACTATGGGCAATTTAGCATGGCCAATTCACCTGGCCTGCACATCTTTGGACTGTGGGAGGAAACCGGAGCACCCGGAAGAAACCCACACAGACACGGGGAGAACGTGCAAACTCCACACAGTCAGTCGCCTGAGGCGGGAATTGAACCCGGGTCTCAGGCGCTGTGAGGCAGCAGTGCTAACCACTGTGCCACCGTGCCGCCCACAATGAGGGCTGAGCCAAAGTGCAACACTTACTGTGAGTATCACAGAACACATCACATCAATGTGTCCATCAAGAAGGGCTGTGGGGGGCAGTTCAGGAAGCCAATGGGTTTACAGGAAAACCAAACATCCCATCAGTGGATTTTCCTGATGTATGTAAGTGGGAGGAGGTTACAGGAAGAGATTGGGATTGCTGTCCCTTAGGATAGGACAGGTCATGAGCTGCATACATTTTTGCCAACATGTTGTTACCTGTAAGCAGCACAGGGCATTTATTGAGGAGCAGCAGGCTGGTTATAAAGGAGTACCGCACAGTGTCAACCGTACACACGAGATTTTCCTGATTGGGTCGTCTTGATTTGGGAGCTCCGGTCATGACTGCTTCAGCAAGACTTGATAACTGCACCCCTGCAATCAGCAACAAGACAGAGTCAGTCTGTGAAGGAAGATTCAACTCTGAACTCACGTATGTCAATGCTTTTAGCAACTTCCTTCTCAGAAATCACAGCCTGTAGACCAGCTCATGGTCAAATGAACCTTGGGGTTTTGAGGAAGCTGCCCAAATGATGGCAGCATTACCAGCCTGCACCTGTAGAGGGCTCAGTCTCAGGGTCATTATTGCAAGACAATACAATCCCAGGTTTGAGGTGCCTTTAATAATCCGAAGCTGTGCTTAGTCTGAGGCCCAGTCCAGAAAGCAAGCTGAAGAACAGGCGGATAACTGGCAGGATGCATTCTTAAATATCCTGCAGTCTCTCACCCTTTGCTTATAAATGTAGAGTAGCTGTGAGGTCACTATCTGCCAAATCCAGTTAATGTGGGCCAACTCTGCCTGAAGACAAAGCAGATGTAGCTCAGGCTGAGCCTAAAACAATCTCTAACCCCTGCAGCATCTACATACTTCACAATGATGTATGGTAGCATCTTAATGACCCCAATCTCTGGACAAATGACATTAATACTATCAATGTTGCTTGTTAAATTCAGGTATTATTTAATGAGCTTTTGATCAATAAGTTGGTTGTGATTCAACAATTATAAAACATGGCCTTATCAATGTTATACTTGTCTTTAAGGGAAGTTAAAGATTGCAATAAATAGGAAGAAAAATATATATATGTGACAAAGGTTCATTGCAAGTGAGAGGATTTGGAAACTTTAAAAACCAACAAAAGATACTAAAAATAATAGAGGCATAAAATAAACTTTGATGTTAAATTTGTAGTAGTATAGTCAGCAAGAGCTTCTTTAAATATTTAAAAAGTAGGAGGTTATTTGGATGGAAATGGTGTGCAGGGAAAAGGCAGGAGATTGGTACCGTATTGGAATTAGTACAGGTGAGATGGGCTGAGTGGCCTCCTGCTGCACTGTAATAATTCTGTGACTCTGATAACTGAAAGTGATCATAGTCCCCTTAGAGGATGAGACTGGGGAAATGGCAGAGGAGTTGAATAGATACTTTGCATCAGTCTTTACAGCATCGCATTCCAAAAATACAAAATAATCAAGGGGCAAAAAGGGGAGAGCAAATGAACACTATATCATGAGAGACTACAATGGAACTGAAAGGGTCTAAAAGCCAGTAAGTTCTCCAGACTTGTTGGGATGCTTCTGAGGATTTTAAAGGAAGTGGCTCCAGAGATGGTGAATATACTGACTGTAATCTTCCAAGAATCTTCGATCCTGGAAAAGTCCTAGAGAATCGGAAAACTATCAATCTAACACTTTTATTTAAAACGTGAGGGAAACAAAAACAGGTTACTATAGGCCACTCGCTTAATGACTGTAACTGGGAAAATGTTAGAGGCTATTGTAAAGCGTGTGATAGCAGAGCATTTAGTAATATATGATAAGATGACGCAGAGTCAGCGTGAGGTTCATGAAGTGGAGGTCATGCCTGAAGAACTTACTAGAAATCTTTGAGGAGCTAACAAGCAAGATGGATAAAGGGAAAGCAGTGGATGTAATATATTTGGAATGTCAGAAGATGTTTGATTGGCACCTAAATTTTAAGTTACTTAACAAGACGACAGACCATGGTGTGGGAGGTAAATATTATCATGGATAGAGGATTGACTTATGAATAGAATATAGGACATTACAGGAACAGGCCCTTCGGCCCACCAAATCAGACTTAAAATGGGTCTGAGGGGTAACTGTTTCACACAGAGGGTGATTCATATATGGAATAAACTGGCAGAGGAAATAGTAGATAGAGGTACAGTGCTAACATTTAAAACAGGAAAAGTCGAGGGGGAATATGGGCCAAAAACAGCCAAATGGGACAAGTTTGGCAAAATTGGTTGGCATGGACGACTTACACCATAGGGTGTGTTTCTGTGATTGATCCGGGGTATGGAGGGATTGTCTGATCTGGAGGAATTGAGAAGATTGGACTAGTAATCACCTGAGTTTAGGAGGATGAGAGGTGACTTGATTGAAATGTACAGGATTTTTAGGGGACTTAACAGGGTAGATTCGCAAGGTTGGTCCCCTTGTTGGAGAACCTAGCAGTTGAGAGCCTAATCTCAGAACAAGTGGTTCTGCATATAAGTTTGAGATGAGGAATATATTTTTCTTTCAGGCTGTATTGAATCTGTGGAATTCATTACCATTGAGGACCATCAAGGTTGGGTTGTTATATATTTTCAAGGCTGAATCGGGGCAGTTTAGGAAAAGGTGAGGTGTAACGAGACATGGGTGTCATGGTGGAACAGTTGCTGAGGGTTGGCATATAGGTGCAGCAGGCAGTGAGGAAAGCTAATGGCATGATGGCCTTCATAGCTTCATAGCAAGAGGATTTGAGTATAGGATTAAAGATGTCTTACCACAGTTATACAGGACCTTGGTGAGGCCACACTTGAGTATTGTGCACAGTTTTGGACTTCTAGTCTGAGGAAGGATATTCTTGCTGCTGAGAGAGTCCACTGAAAGTTCACCAGACTGATTCCCGGGATGGCAGGGCTGACATATGAGGAAACTCTGGATTGACTGGACTTGTACTCGCTAGAATTTAGTAGAATGAGGTGGGAGATCTCATAGAAACATATAAAATCCTGATGGGATTGGACAGTCCAGATGTAGGAAGAATGTTCCCGATGTTAGGGAAGTCCAGATCTGGGGGTCAAAGTCTAAGAATAAGGGTAAGCCACTCAGGACTGAGATGAGGAAGAATGCCTTCACTCAGAGAGTTGGGAACCTGTGGAATTCTCTCCCACAGAAAACTGTTGGGGCCAGTTCGTCAGGGTAGATTCATGAGGGAACTGGATGTGGCCCTTGTGGCGAAAGGGATCAAGGGAAGAGAGCAGGAATGGGATCCAGAGATTGTATGGACAACCATGATCATATTGGGTGGTGGAGAAGGCTCGAAGGGCCGAATGGCCTACTTCTGCACCTATTTTCTATGTTTCCATGTTTTTTTGAATGGTGGAACTGATTCAATGGGCTAGTCTGCTCCAATGTCTTCTGGTAATCTAACTCACAATTTGTACAGTTGTAGCACCACTTACCCATTCTGATATTCTACACCTGAGCTAGGAAACTACCTGAGACATCTCGCCTGTTACCTCCAGTGATCTGTGGATATTCCCTTCAAGGTCACTCATTCCCTCGAGACTTGTGATTTTCTTTCCTGCACTGTGACATGGCTGGCTTGGCCAGTATTTACCACCCATCCCTAACTGAGAGGATGGAACTGACCTGCTACTCAGTGTCCTTCTATTAACTGTGTATTAATATGACTGGGGGGGGAGAATCAGGGTGCAAGTGCCAAAGAGTTTAGAAGGGACAGTGAAGGAATAATGGACCTGTACCACAATTAAGAAAATTAGTATGTTGCAAATTCAAATAAGCGAAGATCAGTGACTTATACAGTTACATACACACTTAAGTTAAAACTGGTCAAATGGTGTGAGATGTTCAATGATGATCAGTTCTAAATCTGTAATGAATTTACAAGGGATGTTGAATGTCAAAATTATTTCGTTCACTTCAACTGACAACTGCAAAGCCACAGATGGTTGCAGACAGGTGGCAGGACAGCAGCAAACTCAGAGACCGCTTACCTTTCGAAATAAGCTCCTGTGTGGATGGAACCAATTTATCCCAGGATACGAGTTGTCCGGTTTGCATGTCCACAAAATATCCAAAGACAGTCGCATTTCCGGGTGGAAACGTAACCGCTGAAAAATTCAAACACAATGTACAAATCAAGGAAAATAAAACTTCCAGAATGCAGCACACTGTCAGCATTAACAGTCTGAAGTGTGGCACTCCCTCAGCACTGACCCTCCGACAGTGCAACACTCCCTCAATACTGACCCTCTGACAGTGCGGCACTCCCTCAGCACTGACCCTCCAACAGTGCGGCACTCCCTCAGCACTGACCCTCTGACAGGGCAGCACTCCCTCAGTACTGACCCTCTGACAATGCGGCACTCCCTCAGCACTGACCCTCCGACAGTGCAGCACTCCCTCAGTACTGACCCTCTGACAGTGCGGCACTCCCTCAGCACTGACCCTCCAATAGGGCAGCACTCCCTCAGTACTGACCCTCTGACAATGCGGCACTCCCTCAATATTGACGTTCTGACAGTACAACACTCCCTCCAACCACATCTCATTGCTGCATTGACTGAACAGTCTCCATTATGGGCTGATGTCTTTGCTTTAGCCTTAAAATCTGGTCCTTTTGACTCAGAGATTAGAACCTTACCACTGAGCTGTAGTGTAGTATATTTAAACGTCTTGACCTTGATTAAGAGCACTGCTTCAAAGGAAGTAAATCCACAAAGTCATCTTTTGTCTCTCTTACTTAGTCTTTGTTGGAATCATTCAATGCAACACATAACCTTATGAAATGCAAGACCATATGACAATAAGACCAGAAGATGTACGATCAGAATTAGGAAGTGAATAGTGGGATATGGCTCCTGTAAGTGTAGACAGGTTTAGTATGGTGGGGCAAAACGTGTTGGTGCAGGCTTGGAGGATCAAAGGGCCTGTTCCTGTGCTGTATTGCTCTTTGCTGTAATTAGATTGTGTGGCCCACTATTCGATCATAGTTCAAGACCAAAGACTGCACAAGCTGGAAGTAGATGTCCACCTATTTTGAACTATGTGCCTTTCCCCCCTCTGTCATCCAAACAACCCTCCTCCACACTGCTTCCATCCCCCATTCCACTGCTCTAAACCTTCTCCTCCCAAAGCAATAAAGACAGGGTCCCCAGTGTCTCATCTACCATGCCACCAGTGTCCGCATCCAAAACATCATCCTTAAACACTTTTGCCAATTGCGGTCAGACGCCACCACCCAGAATATCTTCCCCTCCCCATCCCTCTCTGCCTTCCACAAGGACCATTCCCTTTGACAGTCCTTGGTTTGCACCACTCTCCCCACCAACGCCCCCAAACTCCCAGGTACCCTCCCCTGCAACTGGAAAAGATGCAAAACCTACCAGTACACCCCCACCCCCTCACCTCCATCCAGGGCCTCAAACAGTCCTTCCAGGTGAGACAGAGGTTCACCTGCCTCTCCTCCAACCTAGTTTACTGTATCAGGTGCTCCCAACGTGGTCATCTCCACATCAGGGAGACCCAAACGTAAACTTAGAGAATGTTCGCCAAAGGTCTCAGCCGGGCCACAGGGGCCAACCAGACCTCCCAGTCACCGCCCATTTTAATTCCCCTTGCCATTCCCTTTTCGATATGACCATCCTTCGCCTCCTCCATTGCCACAACGAACCAAATCATAAATTGGAGGAACAACATCTCAGCTTCTGCCTGAGCAGCCTCCAGTACTGAAGACTCAATATTGACTTCTCCAATTTCAAATAACCTCCCTTCCCAGCCCCTTCCCACCCGTACATTCCTCTCATCAACCCTTCCTTCCAGCCAGGGGAAAATGAGGAGTGCAGATGCTGGAGATCAGAGTCAAAATGTGTGGTGCTGGAAAAGCACAGCCAGTCAGGCAGCATCCGAGGAGCTGTGGCAAAAGCGGGGACTGGGGGGAGCTGAGAGATAAATGGGAGGAGGGTGGGGCTGGGTGGGGGGGGGTAGCTGGGAATGCAATAGGTAGATGAAGGTGGGAGTGGAGGTGTAGGTTGAAGAGGACAGTGGAGCAGATAGATGGGAAAGACGATTGGACAGTTCAAGAGGGCAGTGCCGAGTTGAAGGGTTGGAGCTGGGATAAGGTGGGAGGAGAGGAAATGGGGAAACTGGTGAAATCCACATTGGCAACAACTTGCAGATTGTTTCAGAGGACATCTTTGGGACACACGCACCAATCAACCCCACCACCCCATGGCCGAACACTTCAACTCTCCCCCCACTCCGACAAGGATGTGCAAGTCCTGGGTCTCCTCCATCGCCAGATTCTGACCACCCGACGCCTGGAAGAAGAACACCTCATCACCCATTTTGGGATCCACTAATCACATGGGATCAATGTGGATTTCACCAGTTTCCCCATTTCTCCTCCCACCACCTTATTCCAGATCCAACCCTCCAACTAGGCACTGCACTCTCAAACCGTCCCACCTGTGTTTCCAGCACCACACTTTTTGACCCTTCCTCCCAGCCTCCTACTGGATTCATCCCTCCCATTGACCAACCAGGTCGTACACTCTGCCTGTCTTCACCTATCCCCACCTCACCACCCTGCCCCCACCAACCCCTTTATCTGCAGATCCCCTCACACCCACCCTCTGTCCTGAAGAAGGGTTACACCCAGAAGATTAACTCCTCCATCTCCTGATGCTGCCTGGCATGCTGTGTTCTTCCAGCCTCCTGCCTATTACAGATATGCCTGATATGTGCCTCATGCCCATTCTATTCCCTTCTTCCATAATCCCTGATCCCCTCGCCAATCTAGAATCTATCTCTTTCTTGAATACACTTGGTCTTCATAGCCCTCTGTGACTATGTGTTCCTCCTAATCTCAGTTCTGAAGGGTCATCCCTTCACTCTGAGGCTCTGACTTCAGTTCCTGGTCTCTCCTACTCAATGAAACATCTTCTCCACACCCACTCTAACCAGGCCTCTCCGTGTTCAATCAGATCCCCCTCATCCTTCTCAACTCCATCGAGTACAGACCCAGAGTCCTCAACCACTCCTCATATGACAAGACCTTCAACCTTGTGAACCTCCTCTAGACCCTCCCCAATACCAGCACGTCCTTCCTTTGACGCAAGCTTCACAACAATGCCCTCATTCCTTTGTCGAAATTGTTAATGTATAACGTGAATAGTTGTGGTCCCAACATGGGTCCATGTAGAACCCCACTAGTCACTATCTGCCATTCGGAACTTATTGACAGCTGACAAAGACAAGTTCTTAATCAGCTGGGGAATCAAGCGTCACATAGCAACACAAGCAAGAGGATTTGAAGAATGAGAGATCAGCCATGATCCTCTCGAATAGCAGTGCTGGTTCAAGGGGCTGAATGGCCTCCTCCTGTTCCTGTTTCTTACAGTCTCCTAGTCTAATCTGTATCAGTGGGAATTTGTAACCCTGATTTAGGGTTTCAGGCCGTTACCAAATGGAAGAGGATGATAAGCCAATCGAGAGAGTGAAAGAGGTGCTGGTTACCATGCCTTGGAAATGGATGTTGTGAAGCAGGAACCGAGAGCCCACTGTTAAACCTGAAACAATATTTAATGGTGAATCCTGGTTAGGATGCTCACAGAGTGGGCTTTGTCCTGTGAACAGGTTTTGGACCAAAGTGTTGAAGTCCAGCGTGACTTTGATGGCCTCATCCTCCTTGCTCCTGTCACTGAAGCCAATGAGAACTTCTTCCTCATAATCGTCCTCACGTTTGAAGCAGCCGCCGACCGCCCAGGTAAAACAGAACATGTAGAGTTTGGCCAGGAGGCCAGGCAGCTTGTTGGGTTTCTTCTCTAAAAACCACTTGTCAGACCTGCAGTGAAACAACACACATCAAACCCTCTTAGAGTGCAGTATGGCATCAACAACAGTCAGCATTTATATAGCACTTTCCATCAGATATCACATCCAAGACACTTCAGAACAGCATTATCTCACAACATTTCACACCAAGATGATTCAAGCCACATTCTGGAACTGCTGTAACCCATTTGGTATAGGTAGAGCCACAATGCTATTGGGGCACTGAAGTAACAGTGATACATTTCTAAATCGGAATGGTGAATGACTTGGACAGGAAATTGCAAGTAGTGGTGTTCTAATGGATCCACTGCCCTTGTTTTTCTCGTAGGGCGAAGTCAGAACAGCATAAGATATAAGCCATTCAGCCTATCAGATCATTCAATCAGATCATGGCTGATCTGTTAATCCTCAACTCTACTTTCCTGCCTTCCCTCATAATCCTCCATTACCTTCTGATTAAAACTTTGACCATCTCAGCCTTGAATATGCTTCACACCCCAGTGTTGTCAGCTCTGTGGGACAGAATTCCACAATTTCACATTCCTCTGAGAAAAGAAAGTCTTCCTCATCTTTGTCTTAAACATGCAACCCTTTATTCTCAAATTATTCCATCTGGTGCTAAACTCTTCAACAAGGGGAAAACAAGCTTTCCACATATACCCTGTTAAATCGTCTAAGAATCTTGTATGATTCCTTAAGCAGACCTCTCATTCTTCTGTTTTCCGATGTGTATAGGCCCAAACTATTCCATCTCTTCTCCGTCCCTGGTACAAGCTCGGTGAACCTTCTCCAGGCTGCCATCTTTCCTGAGATAAAAGGGACCAAAACTACTCACATCTTCCAGCTGTGGTCTGACTGGTGCCATGAATAGTTTTGATAAAATCTCCCTACTTTTATACTCATTCCCTCTGAAATAAAGGCCAATTTCTATTTGCCTTCCCTATTACCCATTGAATTTAGATATTGGTTATTCTGTGATTCATTGATGAAGTCTCCCAAATCCCTCTGTGCTTCAGCTTTCTACAGACTTCCTCAATTTGAATATTTCTCATCAAAGTACGTAATCCACATTTGCCCACATTATATTCTATCTGCCAAGTTTTTATGTACTCACTTAACCTCTCAATATCTCCCTGCAGACTTTTTGAAACATCCTCATCAGTTGCCTTTTCATTTATTTTTGTGTCCTCTGCAAACCTGGTGAGAGTGCATTCACTTTCCTCATCCTAGTCATTAATATATGTTTTGTAAATAACTATGGCCAAGCACTGATCCCTGTGGCCCAGCACAAGTCACAGGATGCCATCCAGAAAATTGCTTCCTCTGAGGTCCATGCAGTCATTAAAAGAAACAGGGAGCACTGGTTGTCAGCCTGAAAATGCCCCCCTTCTCCTAACTCTCTATCTTCTATGAGTTGGTCAACATCTGATCAGGAGAGTGAAGAAGGCTTTTAGGATTCTTTTATTTATCGGTCAGAGTATTGAGTACAGGAATTGGGAGATCATGTTGTGGCTGTACAGGACATTGGTTAGGCCACTTTTAGAATACTGCGTAAAATTCTGGTCTTCTTCCTATCAGAAAGATGTTGTGAAATTTGAAAGGGTTCAGAAAAGACTTACAAAGAGGTTGCCAGGGTTGGAGGATTTGAGCTACAGGGAGAGGTTGAATAGGCTCGAGCTGTTTTCCCTGGAGCGTCGGAGGCTGAGGGGTGACCTTATAGAGTTTAATAAAATCATGAGGGGCATAGATAGGATAAATAGATGAAGTCTTTTCCCCAGGGTCAGGGAGTCCATAACTAGAGATTTAGGGTGAGACAGAAAAGATTTAAAAGGAACCTAAGGGGCAACTTTTTTCACACAGAGGGTGATGCGTGTACGGAATGAGCTGCCAGAGGAAGTGGTGGAGGCTTGTACAATTACAGCATTTAAAAGGCATCTGGATGGCTACATAAATAGGAAGGATTTAGTGGGATATGGACCCAAGTGCTGGCAAATGGGACTAGATTAGGTTAGGATACCTGATCAGCATGGAGGAGTTGGACTGAAGGGTCTGTTTCCGTGCTGTATGTGTCTGTGACTCTACACTAATTTATTACCTCCAGAGCAATGGATTCTTTTTGTTTCACAATGGACTCTTATCTTATTAAGTAAATCAAACATATGATTCCTTATCAGATGCCTTTTGAAAATCCAAATATATCCCATCCATTGCTTCTCCTCTATCTATCCAGCGTGTCATTTCCCCAAATAATTCTGGTAAATTGGTCAGACATGATTCCCCTTCATGAAGCCATGCTGATGCTGCTGGACTATATAATGTATTTCTCTGCTGTTACATCCTGTCATCTCAGCTCCATTAGTGGCGATGTAAAAGTCTCAGTTCCAGGCTGCAGCAAATGCATTTTACGTGGGCACACTGCCAAACCTCACCTGGTTCCTGAGCTGCCTTCCACATCCTGTTTTGGAAGCCCATCTGTTCCCTTGGTTTCTTCACTGGGTGCAGTGCTATCACCTAGCAAGAAAGGAGTGCAAAAGATCAGATGTCAGAGAAATTGCTAACTGCTTCTGTACCTCTCACTGCAGTGAATAAAGGGCAACTGGTCTTTTCTAAATCACAGTCAGGTGGTTGTTCATCGGGACAAAGTGGAGGATCCAGAGGGATCCTTTGTGATTCTTCTTGTTGCACTCTGTTGATTGGATCCTGTATATTTCAGTACGTCTTTGATGATTATCTAAAACAGAAGTGTGCGGAGGGCTATGGGCAGTGAATCGTTCCTTCAGAGAGCTAGCTGAGACATGGCAGGTGAAATGTCATAACTGTTCTGTGTTCAATAACTAGGCCTTCCATTAACTGGGAGCTTGGAGCTAAATTAAACAACAGAACCTCAAGGCTTACAATCTCATGAGACTAGATCAATTGAGGAGATCTGGTCTGCATGGACGAGTGGACCGAAGCATCTGTTTCCATACTGTACAGCTCTATGACTCTGCATTACTACAAAAGCCGTCTGCATAAATGTGTAGACAAGCAGCTTGAGGAGCTAAACAATACAGGTAGAAATGTATACCGATGGGGTCTGAGTCGTAAAAGATATATGAAATAGGGCAGTCATGACGGCTTGAAACGACTAAATAGCTGGAGAGAGGGCTCAGGTCAAAAGGATAGTATAAGCAATAGATCCAAAACAACTGAAAGAGGGGAAAAAGATAAAGGAACAGTCAGCAATTGTGGCTGAGGCAACACAGATAAAGGGAAATCTATAAAGTCAGGAGACAGAAACTAGAACCATCTGAAAGTAGAAAATTAGGGAAGAATACAGCCAACAATGTGGATTAATTGATTGTGAAACAGTTGGGGGCTGGGTGAGTGGCTAATGTCAGAAAGGTAGCTCAGTTCCTGAGTGTGTTAAGGTAGACCTTTGTAACAATATGGTAAAAACAATGACTGCAGATGCTGAAAACCAAATACTGGATTAGTGGTGCTGGAAGAGCACAGCAGTTCAGGCAGCATCCAACGAGCAGCGAAATCAACATTTCGGGCAAAAGCCCTTCATCAGGAATAAAGGCAGTGAGCCTGAAGCATGGAGAGATAAGCTAGAGGAGGGTGGGGGTGGGGAGAGAGTAGCATAGAGTACAATGGGTGAGTGGGGGAGGGGATGAAGGTGATAGGTCAGGGAGGAGAGGGTGGAGTGGATAGGTGGAAAAGAAGATAGGCAGGTCGGACAAGTCAGGGAGACAGTAACTGAGCTGGAAGTTTGAAACTAGGATGAGGTGGGGGAAGGGGAAATGAGGAAGCTGTTGAAGTCCACATTGATGCCCTGGGGTTGAAGTGTTCCGAGGCGGAATTGTAACAATATGTCTTGGAACCAACAAGGAGGCAAACAATTGGAGATTTAATCATGAGAAATGAGCCAGATATAATGAACAGTCTATCAGTGTGTAAACATTTATCTAATGATAATTATAATATGATTGAGGTCAATGTACTGTTTATAAAAGTGAAAGCTGAAACAGCTACAAAGATTTTGGCAAGGATTGACTTAAATGCAATGAGATTGTGACTGTCTTCAGTCAACTGAGTAAATCTGATAATAGATAAAACAACAGAGGATTAGTGAAGAGGTGTTCAAATAAGGAATTTACTTGATTAATTCATGAAATGAGAGCCCCACTGACCAGGCTTGGGTTTATTGCTTATCCCTAACTGTCCTTGAAAAGGTGATGTAAGCCACCTTCTTGAATGGCTGCAGGTCACATGGTGTAGGTAGACCCACCGTGCTCTAGGGAGGGAGCTCCAGGATTTACACCCAATAACAGTAAAGGAATGGCAAATGTAGCTCCAAATCACCACAGTGAGTGTCTTGGAGGGGAACTTGCAGGGGGTGGTGTTCCCATGTACCTGTTGCCCTTGTCCTTCTATTTGGGAGTGACCATGGGTTTGAAAGGTGCTGTCTGAGGAACCTTGGTGAATTTCTGCAGTGCATCTCATAGATGGTACACACTGCTGCTACTGAACGGCAGTGGTAGAGGGAGTGGATGTTTGTGGCTGTGGTGTCAATCAAGTGGCTGCTTTGTCCTGGATGGTGTCTAGCCTCTTGAGTGTTGTTAGACCTGTACTTATTCAGGTGAGTTGGGGGGGTATTTGGTCATATTTATGACTTGTGCCTTGGATGGGATTAGAGGAGTGCAGAGGTGAGTTACTCCAACAGAATCCACGATTCCTGCAGCAATTGTATTTATACAGCTGTTTGCTAAGTTTCTGGCCCATGGTAAACCCCAGAATCTTGATAGTGGGAGAATTCACTGACGGCAACACCAATAAGTCAAGGGCAGAATATAGATTGTCTTTGAAATTGAAGTGGTTATGGTCCACCAACTGTGTTTTTGTTTTCTTTATTCTTTCATGGGATATGGGCATTGCAAAAAACACCAGCATTTGTTCCCCATCCCCCAATTACCCCGGAACTGTGGCTGAGGGCTGTGAAGAGTGAGCCATGTTGCTGTGGATCTGCAGTCATATGTAGTTCAGAAATGCGTAAAGACACCAGCTGGATTTTTACAACAATCGATGATGAGTGTCACATTCATCATTTTCAGATTGGCTTTACGATATTCCACATTTATGAATTGAATTGAATTCACACTAACAGCTCTGTGGACTCATGTCCCCAGGGTATGAGCCTGGGCCTTGGGATGACTAAGACACTAAACTTCATCTCCCCTGTGCAGTATGATGCTACTTGGATTATTTCAAAACATCTCCAAAAGGCATTTGATACACGGAGACATAAGAGATAGGAGCAGGAGTAGGCCACCTGGCCCTTTCAAGCCCACTCTGCCATTAATTCTGACCATGGATGATCATTATGCTCTCCTCTAAATCCCTTCATTATTTAGCCACAGGAACTATATCAATCTCCTTCTTGAAAACAGGTAACATTTTGTCTCATTCACTTACTGTGGTAGTGAATTGCACAGGCTCACTACTCTATTTATCTTACTTCTGAAAGGTTTACCCTTATCCTGAAACCACGACCCCTGGTCTTGACTCCCCACTAAGGGCAACATCCTTCCTGCATCTAACCTGTTTGTCCTGTTTGAATTTTATTGGTTTCTATGAGGTTTCACTCCCACCCCCCCACCCCAAATTCTTCTAAACTCCAGTGAATACAATCCAACCAAATCAATCCCTCTTCATACGTCAGTCCTGTCATTCTAAGATCAATTTGGCAAACTTCACTGCACTTCGTCTACGGCAAGAACATCTTTCCTCAGACAAAGATACCACAACTGTACACAATATTCCAGGTGTGGTCTCACCAATTCCACTTTCCAATTGCAGCAAGACACCCTGCTCCTGTACCCGAATTCTCTCGGTATGAAGGTGAACATCTCGTTTGCGCTCTTTACCACCTGCTGCACCTGCGCTTACTTAGCGACTGGTGCACTGGGCACCCAGATCTTGTCAGACATTCCCCTCTCCGAATTTACAACCATTCAGGGATTAATCTGCCTTCCTATTTTTGATACCAAAGTGGATAGCCTCACATTTATCCACATTATACTGCATCTGCCACTCACTCAGACTGTCCAAATCATACTGCAACATCTTTGCATTCACCTCACAGCTCACCCTTCCACCCAGCTTTGTGTCACCTGTAAATAAAATCCCCAATAAGAAACAGCCTGCTAAAGATGAAGGAACATGAAAAACCTGGTTAGAAATTGAGTGTGGTGTGGGATATAGACAGTAGGAATCCTCGTCAGCTCCTCAGAGTAGCAGCATATGACCGGTGCTATCACATAAGAATCTGTGGTGGGGTCTGAACTATTTACTGTTATTAATGACTGAGATGATGGAACCAAAAAACACATACCCAAAATTGAGAATGGCACTGAGACAGGCAGCGTTCTAAACCGTATTGATGTGAACATGACATTGTCGTAGGATACTGATAGATTGCATGAATGGACAACACTGTGGCAAATAGATTTCACTGTAGGCAAAGGTGAGGTCATTTGTGTTTATTTCAAACTTACTTATAGGATGTGGATGTCTCTAGGTGGCCAGTATTTATTGCCCATCCCCAAATGCCCCTTCACTTAGAACATAAGAACACAGGAAGATAGGAGCAGGAGTAGGCCGTCTGGCCCTTCGAGCCTGCTCTGACATTCAATGGATATTGTGGTTCTGTTTGCTGAGCTGGGAGTTTGTGTTGCAGACATTTCGTCCCCTGTTTAGGTGACATCCTCAGTGCGTGGGAGCCTCCTGTGAAGCGCTTCTGTGATGTTTCCTCCAGCATTTATAGTGGTTTGTCTCTGTCACTTCCGGTTGTCAGTTCCAGCTGTCCGCTGTAGTGGCCGGTATATTGGGTCCAGGTCGATGTGTTTGTTGATAGAGTCTGAGGATGAGTGCCATGCCTCTAGGAATTCCCTGGCTGTTCTCTGTTTGGCTTGTCCTATAATAGTAGTGTTGTCCCAGTCAAATTCATGTTGCCTGTCATCTGCGTGTGTGGCTACTAAGGATAGCTGGTCGTGTCGTTTCGTGGCTAGTTGGTGTTCATGGATTCAGATCGTTAGCTGTCTTCCTGTTTGTCCCATGTAGTGTGTTGTGCAGTCCTTGCATGGGATTTTGTACACTAAGTTGGTTTTGCTCATGCTGGGTATCGGGTCCTTTGTTCTGGTGAGTTGTTGTCTGAGAGTGGCTGTTGGTTTGTGTGCTGTTATGAGTCCGAGTGATCGTAGTTGTATGGTTGTCAGTTCAGAAATGTTCTTAATGTATGGTAACATGGCTAGTCCTTTGGGTTGTGGCATGTCCTCGTTCCGTTGTCTTTCCCTTAGGCATCTGTTGATGAAATTGCGGGGGTATCCGTTTTTGGCAAATACATTGTAGAGGTGTTCTTCTTCCTCTTTTTGCAGTTCTGGTGTACTGCAGTGTGTTGTGGCCCTTTTGAATAGTGTTTTGATGCAACTTCGTTTGTGTGTGTTGGGGTGGTTGCTTTCATAGTTCGGGACTTGGTCTGTGTGTGTGGCTTTCCTGAAAACCTTTGTGGTGAATTCTCCATTCAGTGTTCTCTGTACCATCACGTCTAGGAATGGGAGTTGGTTGTCCTTTTCTTCCTCTCTAGTGAATCGGATTCCTGTGAGTGTGGCGTTGATGATCTGGTGTGTGTTTTATATTTCTGTGTTTTTAATGATTACAAAGGTGTCATCCACGTATCTGACCCAACCTTCTTCGCTGTCCACTACACCTCCAATTTTGGTGTCATCTGCAAACTTACTAACTGTACCTACTTATGCTCACATCCAAATCATTTACATAAATGATGAAAAGTAGTGGACCCAGCACCGATCCTTGTGGCACTCCACTGGTCACAGGTCTCCAGTCTGAAAAACAACTTTCCACCACCACCTTCTGTCTTCTACCTTTGAGCCAGTTCTGTATCCAAATGGTGAGTTCTCCCTGTATTCCATGAGATTTAACCTTGCTCACAGCTCCCATGGGGAACCTTGTCGAACGCCTTACTGAAGTCCATATAGATCACATCTACCGCTCTTCCCTCGTCAATTCTCTTTGTTACTTCCTCAAAAAACTCAATCAAGTTTGTGAGACATAATTTCCCACGCACAAAGCCATGTTGACTGTCCCGAATCAGTCCTTGCCTTTCCAAATACATGTACATCCTGTCCCTCAGGATTCCCTCCAACAATTGCCCACCACCAAGGTCAGGCTAACTGGTCTATTGTTCCCTGGCTTGTCCTTACCGCCCTTTTTAAACAGTGATAACATGTTAGCCAACCTCCAGTCTTCCGGCACCTCACCTGTGACTATCGATGATACAAATATTTCAGAAAGAGACCCAGCAATCACTTCTTCAGCTTCCCACAGACTCTAGGGTACACCTGATCGGGTCCTGGGGATTTATCCATTTTTATGCGTTTCAAGACAACCACCACTTCCTCCTCTGTAATATGGACATTTTTCAACGTGTCACCATCTATTTCCCAACATTCAATATCTTCCAAGTCGTTTTCCACAGTAAATAATGATGCAAAATACTCGTTTAGTATCTGCCCTATCTCCTGCAGCTCCACACAAAGACCGCCTTGCTGATCTTTGAGGGGCCCTATTCTCTCCTTAGTTACCCTTTTGCCTTTAATGTATTTGTAAAAACTCTTTGGATTCTATTTCACTCGAAATTAATTTAACCTGGGGCAGTGTTTGTAGAGGAAGAAGACAGTGTTATTTTCTGGGTCGGTAGATTGTGAAGGAGCAAAAATGGCCTTTAGTAGAATGATAGGAGATTCTTGTCAGATGTGGGAGTTTAAAGAGAGTTTAAGGGTTACTGCAGACAATATCTACAGTAAATGCTGTTGGTTGTGAATCTTATCAGATTGAATGGGGGAAAGTCTCAGATATACTCACATAGATGGGTTAACTCCAGGAAAGGTAAGAGAGGTAGGCAGCCAGTGCAGGAGCCTTCTGTGGCTATACCCATTTCAAATAGGTATGCTGTTTTGGATAATGTAGGGGGTGATGGATTCTCAGGGGAACGTACCACAAACAGCCAAGTTTCTGGTATTAAGACTGGCTCTAATGCAATGAGGATTCCAAGAGATCAATTGTGTTAGGGGACTCTCTCGTCCAATGTACAGACAGACGTTTCTGTGTTCAGCAGCGTAAAAGCAGAATGGTGTGTTGCTTCCCTGGTGCCGGGATCAAAGATGTCTCAGAAAGGGTGCAGAATGTTCTCACGGGAGAGAGGGGCGAGCAAGAGGTCATTGTCCACATTGGAACCAACGATATAGGAAGGGAAAAGGTTGAGATTCTGAAGGGATATTACAGAGAGTTAGGGAGGAATTTAAAAAGGAGGGCCTCAAGGGTAGTAATATCTGGATTACTCCCAGTGCTACGAGCTAATGACGGCAGGAATAGGAGGATAGAGCAGATGAATACATGGCTGAGGAGCTGGTGTATGGGAGAAGGATTCACAATTTGGATCATTGGAATCTCTTTGGGGTAGCAGTGACCTGTACAAGAAGGATGGTTAACACCTAAATTGGAAGGGGACTAATATACTGGCAGGGAGATTTGCTAGAACTTCTTGGGAGGATTTAAACTAGTAAGGTGGGGGGGGACGACCCAGGGAGATAGTGAGGAAAGAGATCAATCTGAGACTGGTACAGTTGGGAACAGAAGTGAGTCAAACAGTCAGGGCAGATAGGGACAAGGTAGGACTAATAAATTAAGCTGCATTTATTTCAATGCAAGGGGCCTAACAGGGAAGGCAGATGAACTCAGAGCTTGGTTAGGAACATTGGACTGGGATATCATAGCAATTACAGAAACTTGGCTCAGGGATGGGCAGGACAGGCAGCTTAATGTTCCAGGATACAAATGCTACAGGAAGGATAGAAAGGGAGGCAGGAGAGGAGGGGGAGTGGCATTTTTGAAAAGGGATACAATTACAGCAGTGCTGAGGGAGGATATTCCCGGAAATACATCCAGGGAAGTTATTTGGGTGGAACTGAGAAATAAGAAAGGGGTGATCACCTTATTGGGATTGTATTATAGAGCCCCCAATAGTGAGAGGGACATTGAGAAACAAACTTGTCAGGAGACCTCAGCTATTTGTAAGAATAATAGGGTAGTTATGATAAGGGATTTTAACTTTCCAAACATAGACTGGGACTGCCATCGTGTTAAAGGTTTAGATGGAGAGGAATTTGTTAAGTGCGTACAAGACAATTTTCTGACTCAGTATGTGGATGTACCTACTAGAGAAGGTGCAAAGTTTGACCTACTCTTGGGAAATAAGGCAGGGCAGGTGACTGAGGTGTCAGTGGGGGAGCCCTTTGGGGCCAGCGATCTTAATTCTATTTGTTTTAAAATAGTGATGGAAAAGGATAGACCAGATCTAAAAGTTGAAGTTCTAAATTGGAGAAAGGCCAATTTTGACGGTATTAGGCAAGAACTTTCAAAAGCTGATTGGAGGCAGATGTTCGCAGGTAAAGGGACGGCTGGAAAATGGGAAGCCCTCAGAAATGAGATAACAAGAATCCAGAGAAAGTATATTCCTGTCAGGGTGAAAGGCAAGGCTGGTATGTATAGGGAATGCTGGATGACTAAAGAAATTGAGGGTTTGGTTAAGAAAACGAAGGAAGCATATGTCAGGTATAGACAGGATAGATCGAGTGAATCCTTAGAAGAGTATAAAGAAAGTAGGAGTATACTTAAGAGGAAAATCAGGAGGGCAAAATGGGGACATGAGATAGCTTTGGCAAACAGAATTAAGGATAATCCAAAGGGTTTTTACAAATACATTAAAGACAAAAGGGTAACTAGGGAGAGAATACGGCCCCTCAAAGATCAGCAAGGCAGCCTTTGTGTGGAGTCGCAGAAAATGGGGGAAATACTAAATGAGTATTTTCCATCAGTATTTTCTGTGGAAAAGGACATGGAAGATATAGACTGGAGGGAAATAGTTGGTGATGTCTTGCAAAATGTACAGAACTGGCTCAAAGGTAGAAGACAGAGGGTGGTGGTGGAGGGTTGTTTTTCAGACTGGAGGCCTGTGACTAGTGGAGTGCCACAAGGATCGGTGCTGGGTCCACTACTTTTTGTCATTTACATAAATGATTTGGATGCGAGCATAAGAGGTACAGTTAGTAAGTTTGCAGATGACACCAAACTAAAGGTGTAGTGGATAGCGAAGAAGGTTTCTTCAGATTACAACAGGATCTTGACCAGATAGGCCAGTGGGCCGAGAAGTGGCAGATGGAGTTTAATCCAGACAAATGCAAGGTGCTGCATTTTGGGAAAGCAAATTTTAGCAGGACTTATACACTTAATGGTAAGGTCCGAGGGAGTGTTGCTAAACAAAGGGACCTTGGAGTGCAGGTTCATAGTTCTTTGAAAATGGATTCACAGATAGATAGGATAGTGAAGAAGGTGTTTGGTATGCTTTCTTTTATTGGTCAGAGTATTGAGTACAGGAGTTGGGAGGTCATGTTGCAGCTGTACAGGACATTGGTTAGGCCACTGTTGGAAAATTGCGTGCAATTCTGGTCTCCTTCCTATCAGAAAGAAGTTGTGAAACTTGAAAGGGTTCAGAAAAGATTTACAAGGATGTTGCCAGGGTTGGAGAATTTGAGCTACAGGGAGAGGCTGAACAGGCTGGGGCTATTTTCCCTGGAGCGTGGGAGGCTGAGGGGAGACCTTATAGAGGTTTATAAAAACATGACGGGCACGGATAAGGTAAGTCGACAAAGTCTTTTCCCTGGGGTCAGGGAGTCCAGAACTAGAGGGCATATGTTTATGGTGAGAGGGGAAAGATATAAAAGAGACCTAAGGGGTACCTTTTTCACGCAGACTGTGGTACGTGTATAGAATGAGCTGCCAAAGGAAGTGATGGAGGCTGGTACAATTGCAACAATTAAAAGGCATTTGGATGGGGATATGGATAGGAAGGGTTTGGAGGGATATGGGCCAGGTGCTGGCAGGTGGGACGAGATTGAGTTGGGATATCTGGTCAGCATGGGGGTTGGACTGAAGGGTCTGTTTCCATGCTGTACATCTCTATGACTCTGTGACTCTATTTGCCAAAGCTATCCCATGTCTCTTTTTTGCCCTCCTGATTTCTCTCTTAAGGAAACTCCTACTTTGTTTCTATCTTTCAAAGGATTCACTTGATCTATCCTGTCTGTAGCTGACATATGCTTCCTTCTTTTTCTTAACTAAACTCTCAATTTCTTTAGTCATCCAGCATTCCCTTTACCTACCCGCCTTCCCTTTCACCCTGACAGGAATATTCTTTCTCTGGACTGTCATTATCTCATTTCTGAAGGCTTCCCATTTTCCAGCCGTCCCTTTGCCTGCGAACATCTGCGCCCAATCAGCTTTTGAAAGTTCTTGCCTAATACCGTCAAAATAGGCCTCTCTCCAATTTAGAACTTCAACTTTTAGATCTGGTCTATCCTTTTCCATCACGATTTTAAAATGAATAGAATTATGGTCCTTGGCTCCAAAGTGCTCCCCCACTGACACCTCAGTCACCTGCCCTGCCTTATTTCCCAAGAGTAGGTCAAACTTTGCACCTTCTCTAGTAGGTACATCCACATACTGAGTCAGAAAATTGTCTTGTACACACTTAACAAATTCCTCTCCATCTAAACCCTTAACACCTTGGCAGTCCCAGTCTATGTTTGGAAAGTTAAAATCCCCGACCATAACCACCCTATTATTCTTTCAGATAACTGAGATCTCCTTACAAATTTGGTTCTCAATTTCCCCCTGACTATAATACAATCCCAATAAGGTGATCATCCCTTTCTTATTTCTCAGTTCCACCCAAATAACTACCCTGGATGTTATCGATCGCTTGGAATCCGACTTACCTCTCATTATATTACAGCCAGTCTCAATACCAGAAACTTGGCTGTTTAGTCATGATGACTGAGTGGGAACTATCAGCCCAGTCCTACGCTGCCTTTCTTCAACATAGTCAGAAACATATAAACAAAGAAACTGGGAACAGGAGTAGGCTATTCGCCCTTTGAGTGCGGAAAAAGTGAGGATTGCCAGTGCTGGAGGTCAGAGTCAAAAAGTGTGTTGGTTTGGGCATAAGTTCTTCATCTGGAAGAGGATTCCTGATTAAAAAAAGCTTATGCTCAAACGTCAACTCTCCTGCTGCGTGACCTGCTGTGCTTTTCCAGCTCCACATTTTTTGACTCTGCCCTCTGAGTGGATAGGTGGAAAAGGAGATAGGCAGGTAGGACAAGTCCGGACAAGTCATGGGGACAGTTACTGAGCTGGAAGATTGGAACTAGGGTGAGGTGGGAGAAGGGGAAATGAGGAAACTGTTGAATTCCACATTGATGCCCTGGGGTTGAAGTGTTCCGAGGCGGAAGATGAGGCGTTCTTCCTCCAGGCGTCTGGTGGTGAGGGAGCGGCGGTGAAGGAGGCCCAGGACCTCCATGTCCTCGGCAGAGTGGGAGGGGGAGTTGAAATGTTGGGCCACGGGGCGGTGTGGTTATTGGTGCAGGTGTCTCGGAGATGTTCCCTAAAGCGCTCTGCTAGGGGTCGCCCAGTCTCCCCAATGTAGAGGAGACCACATCGGGAGCAACAGATACAAGAAATGATATTAGTGGATGTGCAGGTAAAACTTTGATGGATGTGGAAGGCTCCTTTAGGGCCTTGGATAGAGGTGAGGGAGGAGGTGTGGGCGCAGGTTTTACAGTTCCTGCGGTGGCAGGGGCAAGTGCCAGGATGGGAGGATGGGTTGTAGGGCGGCGTGGAACTGACCAGGTAGTCACGGAGGGAACGGTCTTTGCGGAAGGCGGAAAGGGATGAGAAGGGAAATATATCTCTGGTTGTGGGGTCTTTTTGGAGGTGGCGGAAATGTCGGCGGATGATTTGGTTGGTGCGAAGGTTAGTAGGGTGGAAGGTGAGCACCAGGGGCGTTCTGTCCTTGTTATGTTTGGAGGGGTGGGGTCTGAGAGCGGAGGTGCGGGATGTGGACGAGATGCGTTGGAGGGCATCTTTAACCACGTGGAAAGGGAAATTGCGGTCTCTAAAGAAGGAGGCCATCTGGTGTGTCCTGTGGTGGAACTGGTCCTCCTGGGAGCAGATCCAGCGGAGGAATTGGGAATACGGGATGGCATTTTTGCAAGAGGTAGGGTGGGAAGAGGTGTAATCCAGGTAGCTGTGGGATTCGGTAGGTTTGTAAAAAATGTCAGTGTCAAGTCGGTCGTCATTAACGGAGATGGAGAGGTCCAGGAAGGGGAGGGAGGTGTCAGAGATGGTCCAGGTAATTTTAAGGTCAGGGTGGAATGTGTTGGTGAAGTTGATGAATTGCTCAACCTCCTCGCGGGAGCACGAGATGGCATCAATGCAGTCATCAATGTAGCGGAGGAAGAGGTGGGGAGTGGTGCCGGTATAATTACTGTTCTACATAGCCAACAAAGAGACAGGCATAGCTGGGGCCCATACGTGTGCCCATGGCTACGCCTTTGGTCTGGAGGAAGTGAGAGGATTTGAAGGAGAAATTGTTGAGAGTGAGGACCAGTTTGGCCAAATGAATGAGAGTGTCGGTGGAAGGGTACTGTTGGGGACGTCTGGAGAGGAAAAAGCGGAGGGCTTGGAGGCCCTGGTCATGGTGGATGGAGGTGTAGAGGGATTGGATATCCATGGTGAAGATGAGGTGTTGGGGGCCAGGGAAACGGAAGTCTTGGAGGAGGTGGAAGGCGTGGGTGGTGTCTCGAACATATGTGGGGAGTTCCTGGACTAGGGGGGATAGGACAGTGTCGAGGTAGGTAGAGATGAGTTCAGTGGGGCAGGAGCATGCTGAGACAATGGGTCGGCCAGGGTGGTCAGGCTTGTGGATCTTGGGAAGGAGGTAGAACCGGGCAGTGCGGGGTTCCTGGACTATGAGGTTGGAAGCTGTGGGTGGGAGATCTCCTGAGGTGATGAGGTTCTGTATGGTCTGGGAGATGATGGTTTGGTGATGGGGGTGTGGGGTCATGGTCGAGGGGGCAGTAGGAAGAGGTGTCTTCGAGTTGGCGTTTGGCTTCAGCGGTGTAGAGGTCAGTGCGCCAGACTACCAGTGCGCCCCCTTTATCTGCTGGCTTGATGGTGAGGTTGGGATTAGAGCAGAGGGATTGGAGGGCTGTGCGTTGTGAGGGTGAGAAGTTGGAGTGGGGGAGTGGGGGCAGACAGGTTGAGGCAGTTAATGTCTCAGCGGTAGTTAGAAATGAAGAGGTCGAGGGCGGGTAATAGGCCAGCCCAGGGTATCCAGGTGGATGCAGTGTGTTGGAGGTGGGCGAAGGGGTCCTCAGAAGGTGGGCGGGAGTCCCGATTGTGAAAGTAAGCTCAGAGGCGGAGGCGACGGAAGAATTGTTCGACGTCACGGCGCGTATTAAATTCATTGATGCGTGGACGGAGGGGGATGAAGGTGAGTCCTTTGCTGAGGACTGATCGTTCGTCCTCAGTGAGGGGGAGGTCTGGAGGGATGGTGAAAACTCGGCAGGGCTGGGAGCTGGGATTTGGTGTGGGTGTGGAGCTGGGAGTGGGGGCGGAACCTGTAACTGAAGTGGGTGTGATGGTGGGGGGAATGGGGGTGGAGTCATGAACAGGGGTAGTGTTCCACTCAGGGTTTTGGGGGTGGGGATAGTGACAGTGGGGTCTGTGGGGGGCATGTCAGCAGAATGCAGGTGAGTGGCGCTGGTGGGGGCGGAAGTGGTGGTGACCACGGCAGTAGGGGTAGCGGAAGTCACTGAGCATGTGGCATCAGCGATGATGTGAGGGGCGGAAGTGATGTCAGGTGTGATGCTTGAGGAATTGTGAGGGGCGGAAGTGGTTGTGGGAGTGGCCATGATGGGTGCGGAAGTGACATCATCAATCAGCGTGGGGGTGGCAGCTGCATCAGCTGCATGTCTAATGGCGTCGGAGTAGTTTCCGAGGCCAGGGGAATCTTCTGGAATGTTTGAGAAGCGCTACTTATGGAGGTGGGTAGATAAAAGTTTGTTGTACTTACAGTTTTTGTTGTTTCAGATGGAATTGAAATACTGTTTGTTGAGAGTATGAATTCTCCTGAGTGGGTCCTTTGCAATTCTGAGAGAGTGTGGCCCTCAGCTAAGGCAGGGCTGACTGGAGAGAGGTTAGGTGCCGGCGCATTGCTGCGAGCGTGGAGCGGAGGATCTTGAAGGAGAATTGTTGCTGATGCTTTTGAATCTGTAGTCTGTACTGTTTGTCCTGTTCGGGTCCAAACTCTGCTGGTTTAACGGTGGTCCAGAGTCCGTGTGGGATGAGTTGGTTACGGAGGCAGGCACTATGGAAGCAAATGTGGCTGTGGTAGCGAGTTTGTTTCAGGACATGGTTGAAGACCTTCAGGGCAGAGGAAATGACCTGGGAGTTGCAATGGGAGAGGGACTCCCTGAGATTCTTGTACAGAGAGGAGGAAAACTTCTTCAAGGCAGGCATCCTTGCAAGAGGATTCGCAGTAGGGTTAAAATCAACAAGGTAAAAACAATGACTGCAGATGCTGGAAACCAGATTCTGGATTAGTGGTGCTGGAAGAGCATAGCAGTTCAGGCAGCATCCAAGGAGCTCTGTCACTAAACATGATTAATGCTGATCCTCTATCTCAATGCCTTATTCTCACTTTCTCCCCAACCTCTTGATGTCTCTAAAATCTGAACATTTAACTATCTCTTTCTTGAATATATTCAGGGACCTGGTCTCCACTGCTTTCAGCCATAGATAATTCCACAGACTCACTATCTTTGGAATGAAGTATATCCTCATCTTAGTTCCAAAAGTTCTATCCTGTATCCTGAGACTGACCACTGGTTCCAGGCTCCCCAACTCAGGGAAACATCCTCCCTGTATCCAGTCCGACCAGACCTGTTAGAACTTCACACATTTTAATCAGATCCCCTCTCATCCTTCTCAACTCCAGTGAATACAGGCCCAGTCAAACCCATGTCTCCTCTGAGGGCAATCCTTCCATCCCCAGTTATCAGCCGAGGGAATCTCCAGTGCACTCCCTCTGTGGGAGGTTTGACCTCCACTTTAACTGCGAAGAGAGTCACAGAGTTTAAGCGGGACCTCCAACATTGTAGCACTCCCCTAGTACTGCAATGGAGCGCCATTCTGGATTATGTGTTCAAATTGCCAAAGTGGGAATTGAACCCAGGACCTTTGAGACGTAGGAGTGAGAATGTCACCCATTGAAACACAACTGACAAAATTACAACGGTTCACACTTATCCTTCTTTAGGAAATTCTATAGAGAATTCTCCATAAAAAGCACCATATAAATATCTTCTCTCTTTTTCATTGTACAGGCATTTTCTTCTCTTACTGTATAAGGTGCTGCAGTCCATCTTTTGTGCAGTTTACAGAAGAGCAAGTTAAAGCCATTGGTACAATGCATTTTAAAGACTGGAAATGAAATATTTACATATTTGCATACATATGATATAATAAGCAATTACAATCTGTATATATATGTTAAAGTGACACGATTCCTGGTGGAGCACATGACCTGAGGATGTAGATTTCTCACTGAGTGACTTGTGTGCCATCCACATCAAAAAGAAATCTGCACCTTGTCAGAGAATAATCACTACGTCGGCAATAAAACTGTCTCTTTCATTGCATTCATGTTCTCAAACAGAACATGATGTTCTCACCATCAGCAGCAAGTACTTACTGTCAGTCTGAAGAAACTTTACTAACAGGAGCAATGGGACAATTTATCGAGCAATAAGTAAAATGAGTCAGTCAAATGTGATGATAAAAGACACACTGATCTTTCTCACAGAAAAGTGCGATTTTCTTTGCAGTGAAGTGAGATCTTTCTCACCTCTTTTGTAGTACAGTCACAATTGGTTCAGTGATTTCTTTGGTCATTTCAGGACAAGTACGACATGCAGTTGGATACAGAGTAAAGCTGCCTCTTTTGACTCTGCCCCAACTTTAAGTGAAGCGATGGCATAATGGCAGACTCACTAGACTACTAATCCAGAAACTCAGCTAATGTTCTGAGGGCCAGATTCAAACCCCAAATATATCTGGAATTAAGACTCTACTGATGACATTGCTGATTTTTGGAAAAATTCATTTGGTTCATTAATGCCCTTCAGGGAAGGACATCTGTCATCTTTAACCGGTCTGGCCTACGCATGACTCAATGTGGTTAACTCCCAACTCCCAACAGCAGCAACAGCTTTGTCAACCTTACCCGGCCAATTACTGCCCCATCAGTCTACTCTCAATCATTAGTAAAGTGATGGAAGGGGTCATCAACATTAAGCATGGAAGTGGGCAGCACGATGACTAAATGGTTAGCACTGCTGCCTCACAGCACCAGGAACCCAGATTCAATTCCAGCCTTGGGCAACTGTCTGTGTGGAGTTTGCACATTCTCCCCGTGTCTGCGTGGGTTTCCTTCTACAATCCAAAGATGTGTAGGTCAGGTGAATTGGCCATGATAAAGTGTTAGGTACATTAGTCAGGGGAATGGGTCTGGGTGGATTACTCTTCGGAGGGTTGGTGTGGACTTGTTGGGCCAAAGGGCCTGTTTCCATACTGTAGGGAATCTAATCTAAAACAGTGCTATCAAGCAGCACCTGCTCAGCAATAACCTGTTCAGTGACACCCAGTTTGGGTTCCACCAGGGCCACTCAGCTCCTGACCTCATTACAGCCTTGGTCCAAACATGGACTGAAGAGCTGAATTCCAGAGGGGAGGGGAGAGGGACAGCACTTCGTTTCAAGGCTGCATTCAACCGAGTGTGGCATCAAAGAGCCATAGCAAAACCGGAATCAATGGGTATCAGGGGGCAAACTCTCCTCTGGTTAGAGTCATACCTGGCACAGAGGAAGATGGTTGGGGTTGTTAGAGGTCAGTCATCTCAGCTCCAAGACATCTCTGCAGGTGTTCCTCAGGATTTGGAGATGCCAGTTCCTCAGGAGAGTGAAATATGCCCAACTATCTTCAACTCCTTCATCAATGACCTTCCCTCTATCATAAAGTCAGAACTGGGAATATTCGCCAATGATTGCACAATTTTCAGCAACTCCTCAAATACTGAAGCAGTCCATGTTCAAATGCAACAAATTCTGGACAACATCCAGGTTTGGACTGAAAAGTGGCAACTAACATCTGTGCCACACAAATACCAGGCAATGACCATCTCCAATAAGAGAGAATCTAACCATTGTCCCTTGCCATTCAATGATGTCACTATCACTAAATTCCCAACTAGCAACCTCCTGGGGGTTATTATTGACCAGAGACTCAACTGGACTCAACCATACAAGTACAATGGCTAAATAAGTACAGAAAGTACAGTAAATAAGTAAATAAGTACAGAAGCGATGAGAGGCTAGGAATATTGCAGCAAGTAACTGACCTCCTAACTCACCAAAGCCTGTTCACCATGTACAAGGCACAAGGTCAGGAGATCAGGAGCTGAGTGGCCCTGGAGAAACCCAAACTGGGCGTCACTGAGCAGGTTATTACTAAGCGGGTGCTGCTTGATAGTACTGTGGATGACACCTTCCATCACTTTACTGAGGATCAAGAGGAGACTGATAGGATGGTAACTGGCTAAGATGGATTGTCCTCCTTTCTGTGTATAGCACATACCTGGGCAATTTTCCACATTTTTGGGTAGATGCCAGTGTTGTAACAGTACTAGAATAGCTTGGCTAGGGAGTGGCAAGTTATGGAGCACAAGGCAGAAGGAGTGTGATGGAATATTCCCCATATGCCCCAACAACACTCAAGGACCCACACACTGTTCAGGATAAAGCAACCCGCTTGATTGGCACGACATCCACAAGCACCCAATCTCTCGAGCACTGACGCTCAGTAGCAACAGTTTGTAACATTTACAAGATTCACTGCAGAAATTCACCAAAGATGAAACTTCTAAACCCATACCCGCTTATATCTAGAAGGACCAGGGTAGTAGGACCATGGGAACACATTGTGGGTCTACGAACAGCACATGGATTACTGTGGTTCAAAAATGCAGTTTACTACCACCTTCTCAAGGGCAACTGGAAACGGGCAGTAAATGCTGGCCAAGCCTACGACACCCACATCCATGAGTGAATGGCAAAACAAAGGAAAATAAACATTTCCAGGGCAGGGACAGATACAGAGTAAACTATCTTTGACAATGTCTTCATCAAACACTTCCTGTGATGATGCTATCACTTTAAAAATGTTATTTTGTCTTGGCTTTATTTTTGAAGAGGGGTTGTAAATGCAGAGGTGGTGAAGTGGCTGATGGAGAGGGCTAAGTCAACAATGTATGAGGCCTTTTGGTTTTGTTTGAAACAGTGGTAAAAATGGAAGGGGAGTGGCCAGTTCTCAGAGACCAGGCTTTCCAGTTCTATTAGCTGGAGCACGCAGAAGCTGTTTGGGTCTCAGAAGAGTTGTAGTTTCAGTAAAAGATTCTGAACTCTACTTTCCCTGAAATCTCTCCATGTTGTTTCCCTCCTGGATTGGAGAACTCCATGTGAGAATCTGTGTCTGAATTTTTCTTATTGCCAGAGAATGTATTTATGGGATGTTACTGTACTGGAATGGCTACTTAGTAATGGGAACTGCATCTATTATTTGGTTAAGTTTTCCAATAGTTGTTATTCTAAATTTGTCTTTCTTTTGGGTGTATTTGAACTATAGTGTTTAGATAAATGGTGTTTTGCTTAGTTTCAAGTAGTTTGACCAGTTACACCACATCTGGAACATGCACTTCACACCCACCTAAGGAAACGTTAGGGTCTAGGTCACCTTCTTCAAACATTCTGAGGGGATTGGGCCTGGTCCAAAACACTGGAAAGGTACAACAAGGGATAGGATACAGAGTAAAGCCCCCTCTACATTACCCCCATCAAACATTCCCATTCCCAGCAAATGGACAGCATGGGATTAGAAACAGTGTAAAGACTTCTCTACATTGTCTATATCAAACATTCCCACAGCAGGTACAGCATGGGGTTAATTATAAAGCTCTCCACAACACTATTCAAGCCTCAATTTTTCTAAATAAAAGAAAGCAATGCAGATGTTGGAAATCTAAAACAAAAACAGAAATTGCTGGAGAAATTCAGTAGGGCTGGCAGCATCTGTGGAGAGAAGGCAGAGTTAACATTCAAGTCCAGTGATTCTATTCCAAGGAAGGTCACTGGACTTGAAACGTTAACTGTGCTTTCTTTCTAAAGATGCAGCCAGATGTCTTCAATTTTTCGTTATTCATTGTCGTTCACCATGACATATTATGCTATATTTATTGTCTGGTTTGAAACGTTCCCATGATTTATAATCACAAGTATACTTACTGACTCCGAAGCCTCCATTCCTGCTCATGAAATCCAGGAAAGATTGTAATAGGTGGCAAAGAGTCATCACAATCCCCAGGTCTGTGACAGCAAATTGCTGCAACTTTCGATGGCTTCTTACAAACTGCAGGCCTGCTGTAATGCTTTTGTCAAAGAGTGTCTGGAGGTATTCCTGCGCCTTGCCAGGTAACTCCTCTGGGAGCCTTTCTAGCCAGGTGCTAACATAAGGCCGCCAACCAAGATCGACTGGGTCCTAACATGACATTAAAAAGACAAGCACGGTTAGTTAACTCATTCTAAATCATCCAATCCTGTCAGCACCATCATTTAAAAGGTATCGCCATCTTATTCACCAACTTCATCACCAACTAAACCATAAGATCATTAGACATAGGAGTAGAAATTAGGCCATTCAGCCCATTGAGTCTGCTCAGCCATTCAATAAGGGCTTATAAGTTTCTCAACCCCATTCTCCTGCTTTCTCCCTGTAACCCTTGATCCCTTTGATATTCAAGAACCTATCTATCTCAGTGACCTGGTCTCCATTACCTTCTGTGGCAATGAATTCCATAGATTCACCACTCTCTGGCTGAATCTTATCCCCGTTCTAAAAGGTCTACCCTTTACTCTAAGGCTGTACCCTCAGGTCCTAGTCTCTCCCACCAATGGAAACATCTTCCCAACATCCACTCTATCCAGGCCATTCAGTATTTTGTATGTTTCAATTATCTCTCCCTCATCCTTCTAAACTTCATTGCATATAGACCCAGAGTCCTCAAACGTTCCTCATATGTTAAGCCTTTCTTTCCGAAGATCATTTTTGTGAAATCTCTTCTGAGCTGCTCCAGGGCCAGTACATCTTTCCTGAGATTTGGGGCCAACAATTGCTCACAATATTCTAGATGTGATCTGAATAGAACCTCAGAAGTACATCGCTGCTTTTATATTCAAGTCCTCTCGAGATGAATGACAACATTGTATTTGCCTTCCTAGCTACTGACTCAACCTGCAAGTTTACCTGAACAGAAAACTGGACTAGGACTCCAACGTCCCTTTGTATTTCAGATATCTGTATTTTCTCCCCATTTAGAAAATAGTCCCTGCTTCTATTCTTCCCACCAAACTGCATGACCTCACACTTTCCCATGTTGTACTCCATCTGCCACTTCTTTGCCCACTCTCCTAACCTATCCAAATCCTTCAGCAGCCTCCCCACCTCCTCAATGCTCCCTGTCCCTCTACCTATCTTTGTATTGTCTGCAAATTTAGACAGAATGCCCTCAGTTCCTTCATCCAGATCATTAATGTATAAAATGAAACGTTGTGGACCCAACACTGACCCTTGTGGATCACCACTTGTCACCGGCTGCCATCCTGAGAAAGACCCTTTTATGCCCACTCTCTGCTTTCGGCCATACAGCAGGCTTCTATCCATGCTAGTACCTTGTCTCTAACACCATGGGCCTTATCTTAGCCTCCTGTGTGGCACCTTGTCGAAGACCTTCTGGAGGTCCAAGTAGATAACATCCATTGGCTCTCCTTGATCTAACCCCCTCAAAGACTTCTAGCAGATCTGTCAGGTATGACCTCCTCTTGATGAAACCATGCTAACTTTTCCCTGACGTCTAAGTATTCAGAAATCTCATCCTTCACAATGGACTTCAAAAGCTTACCAACGACTGAGATAGGTGAATTGGCCTCTAATTTTTCATCTTTTGTCTTACTCCCTTTTTAAACAGGGGGGCTACATTAGCGATTTTCCAGTCCTCTCAGACCCTCCCTGACTCCATTGATTCCTGGAAGATCACCAGTAATGCCTCCATTATCTTTTCAGTTATCTCCTTTAGAACTCTGGGCTGTAGTCCAATTAGTCCAGGTGATTTCAGACCATACAGTTTTTCTGACACCTTCTCCTTGGTGATAGCAACCACACTCACCTCTGTCACCCAACTCTCTTGAACTTTTGGGATGTTATTTGTGCCTTCCACTGTGAATGCTGACACAAAGTACTTATTCAGTTCCTCAGCCATTTCTTTACTCCCCATTACTACTTCCCCAGTGTCATTTTCCAGTGACCCAATGTCCACTTTTGCCCCTTATATTTTTTTTTCAAATCTTGCAATTTTTCTTATGTTACTTGCTAGCTTACCCTCATATTTAACCTTCTCCCTCCTTTTTCTGTTTCCCTCCGTTGGTCTTTGTAAGCTTCCCAATTCCCTGGGTTTCCCACTGCCCTTCACCACATTATATGGCTTCCCTTTTGCTTTTATGCAATACCTGACATCCCTAGTCAGCCACGGTTGCCTCATCCTCCTTGTACGATGCTTCATTTTCCTCAGGATGAATCCCTGCTGTGTCTCCTGAATTATTCCCAGAAACTCCTGCCATTGCTGTTCCACTGTCTTTCCTGCTCGGCTCCTCTCCCAGTCAATTCTACCCAGCTCCTCCCTCATGCCTCTGTAGCTGTGTTATTCAGCTGTAATACCATTACCTCTGATTTTACCTTCTCCCTCTCAAACTGTGGAGTAAATTCAATCATATTATGATCACTGCCTCCTAAGGGTTCCCTTATCAAGTCTGCCTCATTATACAACACTAAATTCAGTATTGCCTGTTCCCTACTGGGCTCCACCACAAGCTGCTCCAAAAAGCCATCTCATAGACATTTCACAAGTTCCTTTTCTTGCAATCCATTACCAACCTGATTTTCCCAGTCCACCTGCACATTGAAATTCCCCATGATCACTGTACCTTTGCCTTTCTTACATACCATTTCTATCTCCTGGCGTATCTTGCACCCCAGCTCCTGACCACTGTTTGAAAGTCTTTACATCACTTTACCAATTTATTTTTAACCTTTGTGGTTCCTCAACTCTACCCACACAGATTCTACACCGTCTTACCCTATGTCATTTCTTGTTACTGATTTAATTCAATTTAATTTCTTACTAATAAGGCAATCCTCTCCCCCACCCCCTCTGACCATCTGCCTCTCTTTTCAATAGGATCTGTATCCTTGGATATTTAGCTCCCAATCCTGATCCCCATGTAACTGCATGATTGTGATGCCTATCACATCATACCTGCTAATTTCTATCTGCGACACAAGTTCATTTACCTTATTTCATACATTGCACACATTCAGATACAACACCTTTAGACCTGAATTGACCGTCCCTATTCACATTGTCATCCCTTTATCAAGTGTGTTTGGAATTAGAATCCTAACCCTTTCCAAACACTCTGTCCTATACTGTGTGCTGGAGACTTCAATGATGTCTCTTGAGTTGCTCTTTCTTTTCATACTTTGAAAAGAATGCAGTTGAATTCCACCCCCCGCCCCCATAGATGTGAACCTGCTGTGGTTGACAATTGTTAAATGACTTCTGTGTGTGTTCCTAACATACTTATTTAGTAATTTTATGTTATTTCTGTTCTTGACCGTGAAAAGTGATGGAAAGTATTTATTTAACTCCTCTGTCATTTCCTGGTTTCCCATTATTAATTCCCCAGCCTTGGTCTCCATGGGACCTTTGTTCACTTTGGTCTTTATTCACTTTGAATATGTCTAAGGAATCTCTTACTTTCTGTGTTGTATTGCTTGCTAGTTTTCCCCAGTGTTCACTTTTTGGTCATCCTTTGCTGGCTTTTTAAACTTTCCTAATCCTCTGATTTACCATAAATCTTTGCCACATTGTATTTTTTTCTCTTTCAATTTCTTATTACCCTTAACTTTATTAGTTAACCATGGTCGATTTATTCCTTTTCTAGAGTCTTTCTTTGTCATTTGGATATATTTTTGTTGTAGGTCATGAACTACTTTCTGAAACATTTGCCAAAGAACCTCTTTTTTTTCCCCCATTAAACTGTTTTCCCAGTCCAGCAAACTCAGTCCTTATCCTTAAGTGATTATCCTGATTTATGTTTAACACAGTTGTTTCTACCCCAGGTTTCTCTCTCTCAAATTGAATGCTAAATTGTGTTATGGTCACTGTTCCCTGGGGGATCTTTTCCTCTGAGATCATTTATTAAACCTGCCTTAGTACACATTATGATATTTAAAATAGCCTGCTCTCCAGTTGTATTTACAATATACTGTTGCAGGAACTGTTCCAAATACACTTTCTGAATGCTTCCTCATGGTTATCTCTATCAATTTTAACTCTTTTTGGGAAGGTATCTTACCATGTAAACCATGGCACATCTGCTGATTGTGGCAGGGCTAGCTTGGGAAAGGCTGTCCACTTCAAAGAGGAGCCTCATGCCTCGTGGCAATCTGATGCGTTCCCCATTGGACAAGCAAAGAGTCCGGGTGTCATCCAGTACTGTGTTGAGGTTTTCCACCCACACCGTGTCTACTGGGCCATCCATGATTATCCATCGCCAGCTGGACATGGCTGTAACATCTGGAAGAACAGAAAGAGGGTGCATTAATAGAACCTGCACCCTATTATGGAATTGTCATGCCAGGATCTGAACTGTCCTCTACAGCCGCAACATCACCTCCCAACTCCTGTACTCAATACTCTGACCAATAAAGGAAAGTATACCAAATGCCTTCTTCACTACCCTATCTACCTGTGACTCCACTTTCAAGGAGCTATGAATCTCCAAGAGACCACTCCAAGGTCTCTTTGTTCAGCAACACTCCCGAGGACCTTACCATTAAGTGTATAAATCCTGCTAAGATTTGCTTTCCCAAAATGCAGCACCTTGCATTTATCTAAATTAAACTCTATCTGCCACTCCTCAGCCCAATGGCCCAACTGATCAAGATCCCATTGTACTCTGAGGTAACCCTCTTCGCTGTCCACTACACCTCCACTGCAAACTTACTAACTATATCTCCCCAATAGTATTCCTTTCTCCCTGGATTGAATTCCACCCAATGTGAATGACAGGTCATTAGGGCGAAACATTAATTCTGTTCTCTCATCACAAAAACAGAAGTTGCTGGAAAAGCACAGCAGGATTGGCAGCATCCATGAAGAGAGGTCATAGTTAACATTACGGGTCTAGTGACCCTTCCTCAGAGCTGATAGTAGCTAGGAAAATGTCAGTTTATATGAAGTCAATAGGATGGGGGGAGGGGGTGGGTAAGGAGTAAACAATGAGTGGGGATAGAGCCCAAAGAGAGAGAAGAACATTTGGACAGACAAAGGAGTGGATAACAAACTGGCTAGGAGGGTGAATATCTGTTAATGGAGACTGTTAGAAGCTAACAATAGGCCATGTGGAATGGCAGACTATGCGATGATAAGCAGTAAAATCAACGTTTCGGGGAAAAGCCCTTCATCAGTATCCGAGAATCCCTCTTCCCCATAACAGAGCTGTCAGTTTACTTCCACAACATGAATCGCAGTGGTTCAGGCTGTATATTCCTGATGAAAGGCTTTTGCCCGAAATGTCGATTTTGCTGCTCCTCGGATGCTGCCTGAACTGCTGTGCTCTTGCAGCACCACTAATCCAGAATCTGGTTTCCAGCATCTGCAGTCATTGTTTTTGTCTATGTGATGATAAGGTCTGGTGCGTGGGGTCGCGGCCTAGGTCATGGAGAGCTGATGCTCCCTGACCTGTAAAAGTGGTTCAAGCAGTTTTTGTTTGTGCTTCTGATGAACATTTCATTCATAATTATTAACCTTTCCTTATTAAAATATTTCTCACTTGATAACAATCATTAAAGTAAATAGTCCTGAACATAGCACTCATCCTGTCAATGGCCTTCTGAATCATTCATGGGATGTAGATGTATTTGCAAGGTCAGCATTTATTGCCCATTCCTAATTACCCATGAGAACATGGGTGAGCTGCGATTCATATAAACTGACAGCTCTGTTACGGGGAAGAGGGATTCTCAGATACTGATCCAGCAACAGGGAAAGGAAGGAAACATGCTTCAAAATCGGGATGGTGTGTGACTTGGAGGGGAATTTGTAAGTGTTGGCGTTCCCATGCATCTGCTCTTCTTGTCCTTCCAGGTGGCAGAGATCATAAGGATGGAAACTGAACTTGGGCTAAATCTGCTGTAGAGCATCTTGTTGATGGTACATAGTTCTGCCACGGTGCACTGATGGTGGTGGGGAAAGTGAGTACTTAAGCTGGTGGAGAGGTTGCCAGTGACATTCTGATGCTTCATTCATCAAGGTAAGTGGACAATATTCCATCACAATCCTGGTCAAAACCTTGTAGATAGTGGACACGCTCTGGGGTAGCAAGTTGCAGTAATACAGTCAGTTCTGCTAAAACACATGTTTCTTCAACGCGAATTGGCTTTAACACCATTGAAGAATTTAAGACCGTTATTTGCAGTACGCAAACTTACCTTACCTATATTGGCTATAACGTGATTCCGGTCTCATCCGTTTAAATGGCGCGGCTATTGCGCGATTTTCTTCTAACTCAAGATCACATGACAACAGACCTATCACGTTATCTCAGAACCAACTGTCCTTTCTCTAAGGCTATTCCAGGTCAGTATCTGATGAATGCTGACCCCTAAGATACTGATGATGACGGTAGGGTGGTGGAGTTGGGGGGAGGGGACAATTCAGTCATGGTCATTTTCTTCTGCATTTCTAAGAAATGGTAATTGTTGAGCATTAGTGTGATGCACATGTTACTTTCCTTGTATTACCTCAAGAGGAATGTTCTCCAGGTCTTGCTGTGGATAAAGATTGCTTCACTATATGAGGTAGGTTGAATGGAACTGAACACTGTGCAATCCCCTGATCGCATTTCTGACCCTTTAGTGGAAGTAGTGATTGCTCATGCAGCTGAAGATGGTTGGGGTGAGGAAGCTGTCCTGAGGGACCCTGCAACAATATTCTGGGGGTGAGCTGATGTCTTCCATCAAACACAAACAGGTTATTTTGTGATTGATGAAAGACATTCAGGCTGGGGAAGGTAGGGTAAGATTAGATTAGATTAGATTAGATTACATACAGTGTGGAAACAGGCCCTTCGGCCCAACAAGCCCACACCGCCCCGCCGAAGCGCAACCCATCCATACCCCTACATCTACCCCTTACCTAACACTACGGGCAATTTAGCATGGCCAATTCACCTAACCTGCACATCTTTGGACTGTGGGAGGAAACCGGAGCACCCGGAGGAAACCCACGCAGACACGGGGAGAACGTGCAAACTCCACACAGTCAGTCGCCTGAGGCGGGAATTGAACCCGGGTCTCTGGCACGGTTAGGCAGCAGTGCTGACCACTGTGCCACCGTGCCGCCCACAATGTCACATGTCACGCCATGAGGTTATTGATTAGGGTGATGCTGCTGTTGTTGATGGCCCACAGTACCACAGAAATACTTAGGTTTGAGTTTTTGGAACTGTCCTCATGTAACATGATGACGTGAACATACAGCGTGTGGTAAATAGATTGGTAAATTCGACAATGTGGAAATATAATGTTATAGAGATAGCAGGCAAACATCAAACTTAAAGGAGGTTATGACTGGATGTTACATACTTCTGGTTACAAGATGTCCAAGTAAGATCGGAGAGGAAAGAATGGGTGAGGGATTGCACTATTAATTATAAAGAATATTCAAGTGCTGGAGGGAGATGATCTACCTGTGAGATCAAAGATGGAATTTATTCAGTTAGAGTTAAGGAACAACGTAGCCTGCAACAACATTACTCTGTGCAGTCGATTGGCCACTAATTAATGGGAAAGAAGCAGAGAAATGAACTTTTAAGAAAATTACAGCGAAGTGCTCAAAACATAGAATAGTTGTAATGGTGACTTTAAGTATCTGTAGTGGTGTAAAGACAGAGACAGCAAAAGTTTCTTCAGTACGTTCAGGAGAAGTTTTGACAGCAATGTTTGTTCAGTTCAATGAGAAAGAGGAATTGCTAGATCTGGTCTTGGCAATACAGAGGGTCGAGTAAATTTCCAGCATCCACAGTTCTTTGGTTTGTTTTTGGTTATTTTGTTCAAGTAGATGGAGTGTCAGTTGGGCAACTTTTAGGGACAGTGATCATTCCATAATCAGGTTTAATTTCTTTATGGATAAAGGGAAAGTAGGAGTTCAGAATGACAACATTCAACTGGAAAAGATCTTCCGAATGCAAATAAATAATAAAAACATGGTAAAAGGACGGGCTTAAAAGGGAATTGTGTATGAATAACTGAAGAATTGAATGAATACTTTACATCTGTCTTTACCAAGGAAAAAGATCCTGCACAGCTCACAGTGGAAGAGGAGGTAGTTCAAACTGCTAAGGAGCTGGTACCAGATAGGCTGTCTGCATTTAGGGTTGATAAGACCTTATAATTGGCTGAGAGATATTGAGGGATATTGACTCTCTGTATGGAAGCAGGCCCATTAAGTGAACACTGATCTTCTGAAAAGTATCCCCTCAGACCTACCCAATCCCTGTAATGCAGCGATTCCCATGGCTAATCCACCTAGTCTGCACATTCCTGGCAATTTAACATCTTTGGGCTGTGCAAGGAAACTGGAGCACCCGGAGAACGCAGACACGAAGAGAATATGCAAACTCCACACAGATAGTTACCCAAGGCTAGAATCGATCCTGAGTCCCTGGTGCTGTGAGGCAGCAGTGCTAACCACACAGCTGCCCTTGTGGGCCTAATGAAGCCAGTCTGTCTACTTTCAATACTGTTCAGGTGTCTCTGGAAAGTCTAGCATTAATTGCCCAGAAACTGAGCTGATTTGCTGTCAGGGCAATTAAGAGTCAGCTATATCTGTGGTGTGGACTGACAGTGATATTCACTCATCAACAAGAAACAGATGCAACTGTGAAAACATTAACCTGTTCTACTCTTTTAATTTCCTCTTGATCAAGGGAGTTTCTCATGTTTCTGTTCAGAATTGCTCTACAAAGCAGTTGCATGTATGTTTTTGTCCCATTTGTGTTATGTGTCTGTTGTTAAGGGGGATATAGTTGAATTCAGACAAGATTCATCAATAACCACTTTACCACTTATTTGAAGAATATGTTTGCATATATTAGAAGTGTTATTATTGAGTTTTTGGAAAGCTTTTACTCTAACCAACAATAATAAAGAGAAACATATGGATCATTTTGGTGATTGAATAAGTTGTTTATACTTTTGGGGGAGCCAGTGAATGTGATTTATTTAGACTTTCAGAAGGTTTTAGATGAAGTCCCAACTAAGGGAATATTATTTAAAATTAAAGCACATGGGATTGGAGGTAGTGTATTGAGATGGATAGAAAATTGGTTGACAGACAAGAAACAAAGAGTAGGGAAAATATAAGCCTTTATCTGAGAGGCAGCCAGTGAGTAGTGGGGTACCACAGGGATCAGTGCTTGGATCCCAGCTATACACAATATATATAAATGATTTAGATGAGGGAACTAAATGTAATATCTAAAGCTTTGCAGATGGCACAAAGCTGAGTGAGAGGGTGATCTGTGAGGAGAATACAGAGATATTGCATTTGGATAAGCTGAGTGAATGGGCAACTGCATGTCAGATGTAATATAATGTGGATAATTATAAGAATATACTTTGGAATTAAAAATGGGAAAGCAGATTTATAATCTGAATGACTGTAAATTGAGAGGGGACAATTTCCATCAGACCTGGGTGTCCTTGTATATCAGTCACTGAAAGTAACCCTGCAGGGGCAGCAAGCAGTAAAGAAGGCAAATGTCATACTGGCTAGAGGATTCAAGTACAGGAACAAGGCTGACTTGCTGCAATCATACAGGCCATTAGCAAGGCTATACCTGGAGTATTGTGTGCAGTTTTGGTCTCCTTATCTGAGGAAGGATGTTCTGGTGATGGAGAGAACGCAGCAAAGGGTTACCAAATGATTCCTGGGATGGCAGGACTGACAGATGAAGAGAGATTGAGTCATTAGGATTATATTCGCTGGAGTTTGAAAGAAGAAGGGGGTTCTCATTGAAACCTAATAGCACTTTGAGTGTTCCTACATCACATGGATGCATTAGTTCAAGACACTGGGGATGGACAATAAATGCTGGTCTCACCAGCAATGCCCACATCCCATGAATAAATACAGAAACAATCCCAAACATTACCAGCTTCTGTACCTGTTTAGAACCTGTTAATCCTTAACTTCCTTCATTTCTGATGCAATGGTGTTGATCTGAAATGTTAACTTTGCTTCCTAATCCACACGTATTACCTGACTCATGTCAGCATTTTCCATTTTTACTTCATTTGTTAGAACCCTCACTAATTTTTCATTACTTTTATTCTTTTAACAGTTTTGAACTATAAGCTGTAAATCACTGGTAGACGTTGGGGTAGCTTGCATTAAAAAGAAAAGAACAAACCAAACAGGCTTTATTTGGTTCGGAGACCAGGCCTGGAGGCTGATTGCAGGCAGAGCCTTGATTAAAATGGTTCTAACAGACACAGCAACCCTGGGAAGAACAGTGTGTTTAACCAGCAGCAGAGGTTAGCTGCGAGTCGGGTACCTGGGGACTGGTTCCAGCAAGTCTGGAAGAGAATCTATGTTCAAGCAGATGGCAATTGTTGAATGGTAAGTGAAGCCTCAGGAAGATTCAATCAAACTATCAGAGTGACAGCAGAATTAAAGGTTTGGTTTGAAATGTGTTTCTGAGTGATAGTTCGGTGCTACTGCTGAGACAGCATGAAGATTTCAAAGCTAAATTTCAAAGCCTAATCTAATAAACCAAGTTCTGGAAGCTCAATAAAAAGCGAAGTTAGAAATATTGCTGCCTTTGCCTGCATGAGTCCACATTTATGCCAATGAAATAAGACATGGTGAAGGACAGTTCAGTGATCTGGTCAGCTTTGTTACTTTCTTTTGTTTCTACCTTATTTGTTTGTCTCCTTTTTGTGTGAATGGGGCTAGAATTTGAAATGAATTTGAATTTAATTTGAATTTGGATTCAATTTATTGTCATGTGTACTGAGGCATGGTGAAAAGCCTTGTCTTGCGAGTCATACAGGCAGATCAGAGAGTTAAATAGCACAGATAAACAAATAATAATTAAACAGTGGCAAAAACAAAAACACAGGTACAGGCAAATACTAGGAGTTTGTGAGTCCATTCAGTATTCTAATAACAGTCGGGTAGAAACTGTTTTGAAACCGGCTGGTGCTTGTGTTCGGGCTTCTGTACTTTCTCCCCGATGGTAGAGGTTGTAGAAAAACCTTGCCAGGGTGGGATGGATCTTTAAGAATGCTGGCGGCCTTTCCTGGACAGCGGGCCTGGTAGATGGGAGGTTGGCCTTTGTGATTGTCCGGGCCGAGTTCACCACTCTCTGTAACCGTCTCTGATCTTGAACGGTACAGTTGCCATACCAGGTAGTGATACATCCAGACAGAATGCTCTCGATGGCACACCTATAAAAATTGGCAAGGATATTCACCATCATGCCAAATTTTCTCAGCTGCCTGAGGAAGAAGAGATTTTGTTGGGCCTTTGTAACCAGTGCGTCCACATGAAGAGTCCAAGAAAGCTTGTTGTAGATGACCACTCCCAGGTGCTTGACATTCTCCACTTGTTCCATCTCTGTGCTGTTAATGTGTAGGTGGCATGAGTAACATCCCGTCGAAAGTCAGTAATGAGTTCCTTGGTTTTGCCAGCATTGAGAGCTAGGTTATTCTCAGTGCACCATTTTTCCAGGTCTTCCACCTCCCATCTGTAGTCTGTTTCGTCACCACCTGAGATTCGACCGACTGTGGTGGTGTCATCAAAATGAACTTGTAAATGGCATTAGTTTAATATTTCGTGACATAGTCATGGGTATACAGTGAGGATAGTAGGGACTGAGTACGCACCCCTGGAGGTTCCATTGTTGAGTGTTAGTGACAATGAGATATTGTCCCTAGTCTTCACTGATTGTGGCCTGTGGGTCAGGAAACTGAGGATCCAGTTGCAGTGAGTGGGGCTTAGTCCGAGATCACTAAGTTTAGTAATCGGTCTCGAGGGGTTAATAGTGTTGAAGGCTGAACTGTCAACAATGAGTGGGATTCTCACGTAGCTGTTCTTGGTGTCAAGATGTTCTAGGGAGAATTGAAGGGCGAGTGATATGGCATCTGACGTGGATCTGTTGGTCCGATAGGCAAATTGGAGTAGGTTAAGAGTAGTGGGGAAGCTGGAGTTGATTAATGCCATGACCAGCCTTACAAAGCACTTCATGACCATTGAGGTTAGGACCACTGGACGGTCGTCATTGAGACATGGTGCATGAGTCTTCTTAGGCACAGAGATGATGTTGGCCCTTTGAAACAGGCAGGGACAGTGGCCTGCTGCAGGGAGGGGTTGAAGATGTCCAAGAAGTCCCCTGCCAGTTGATCTGCGCATGCTCTCAGTGCTTCCCTTGGATTCACACAAAGGAAAACTGATCTGACCTCTGATGCAGCGACTGTTGGGATAGGTTTGTCAGAATAGGTGTTACCTCTCCGCCGAAATTCTGCTCAAAGCGAGCATAGAAGGCGTTGAGACGATCAGGAAGGGATGTGTCATCGTCTGCTAGCTTGCAATGTCTCTTTTTAGAATCTGTGATGTCATTCAGTCCTTGCCATAGTCACCGGGTGTCTGTCTGGGTCTCTAGTTTGGAGCGGTGTTGGTCCTTCATTCCGCAAAGGTCATACTTGGATTCCTTATATTTGAGTTGGTCTCCTGATCTGAAGTCCTCACACGTTTTGGATTGAAAGCACAGTTTAATAACTGATTAGTTTTATTAATCAGTGTACTGTGTGTGATAACTTCTATAGGGCCTATAGGGAATCACTAATTAATCTCCTTTGATAACAGGCCTAGCTGCCCCGTTGGAACTCATCACCTGAACCCTAGTTATAGACCAGGCCAGACCCCCTCAAAGCATGTCAAGAAAGTAGCCCAGAGCCTACCTTTTCTAGTTGTTTTAAGCAAGTGTAACGTGGATATTCCAGTAGTGATGCAGCTGGCCCAATCGCTCATTTTTAAGAAAAACAGAATATTTTTACAGACTAGTGAATGAAACATGAACAAAACAGAACTGCATTTAGAATAACTTAACCAATCTGAAAACCCACTCAATTCTATTGCAATTTCATGATAATATTGTTCCAAATACTTGCAACATCTCCATCAACACCCCCTTGGCCAAATAGGTAAAATCAAATACAGGTTCGTACAGGAGAGAGATTACAGAGAAAGAAAGAGAGACAGAGAGAAAGGGGATCACCCTGGAGCTGTTTCTTATGGTCCTCAGCCTAAACTCAACCAAACCAAACCAGAAAAAACCCTGAACTGGGAGAACTGGCCATCCCCCTTTCATTGTACAAGAAAGACTTAAAGGCCTTCTCAAGTCCATATTTCCAGACATTTTGGAACCTCTGCCTTTACCATCTGTTTCGAAAAAAACCAAGCTCAACATCACCTTGTTAAAGGAGCAGCATTGTCCCACCCTTTATAAAGCAGACCCAAACCCCTTTTCCATGGTTATGTTTGTGTCCAAGTGTCCATGGAGAGGGAGCGTGCAGTGCTGATCAATGCTCTCAATGCCTTTAAAGAGAGGTGGGCACCGCCAGAGATACAATGCTTTATTTCCCACTCCTATATCATTTTGATTTAACTCCTTCCCTCTTTCCCTATCCTTCATTTTTGATGGTTTACATTGCCTATAGTGGGCTCTGCAAGTAAAAACTGAGTTGTCTGCACAGTGTTTTTACCCGTGTTGGATAGTAGTTTTTATAAAAAGCAGACTCAGGGATGGGTCTGCAAAACAGTTTGTTTCATGCTGGGAATAGCGGATGTACACCTGTGTATTTTTTAGTATTCCACAATAAACGATGAATGAGCGGAGAGTGTCAAGCTCAGGGTGGCATAGTGGCACAGTGGTTAGTACTGCTGCTTCACAGCAGCAGGGACCCAGGTTCGATTCCAGCCTTGGGTGACAGTGTGGAATTTGCACATTCTCCCCGTGTCTGCGTGGGTTTTCTCCGGGTGCTCCGGTTTCCTCCCACAGTCCAAAGATGTGCAGTCAGGTGAATTGGCCATGCTAAGTTGCCCGTAGTGTTAGGTGCATTAGTCAGAGGGAAAATGGGTCTGGGTGGGTTACTCTTTGGAGGGTTGGTTTGGGCTTGCTGGGCTGAAGGGCCTGTTTCCACACTGCAGGGAATTTAATAATAAAATATATCTAAAAAATAAATAAAAGCTTCTGGAAGTGGTCATCCACAACAAGTTTTCTTGGACTGTTCACGTGATGCACTGGTTACAAAGGCCCAACAACGTTTCTTCTTCCTCAGGCAGCTGAGAAAATTTGACATGATGGGGAATACCCTTGCCAACTTTTATGGGTGCACCATTGAGAGCATTCTGTCTGGATGTATCACTACCTAGTATGGCGACTGTCCCATTCAAGATTGGAGACGGTTACAGAGAGTGGTGAACTCGGCCCGGACAATCAGAAAGGCCAACCTCCCATCTGTAGAATCCATCTACCAGGCCCACTGTCCAGGAAAGACTGCCAGCATTCTTAAAGATCCATCCATCCTGGCAATGTTTTTCTACAACCTCTACCATCGGGGAGAAGGTGCAGAAGCCTGAACACAAGCACCAGCCAGTTTCATAACAGTTTCTACCCGACTGTTGTTAGAATACTGAATGGACTCACAAACTCGCCTGTACCTGTGTTTTTGTTTGTGCTTTTGTTTACCTATTATTTACTATCTGTGCTACTTAACTCTGTGATCTGCCTGTATTGCTCGTAAGACAAAGCTTTTCACTGTGCCTCACTACATATGACAATAAATTCAATTCAATTCAATTCCAGTTGGGCCTCCAGAGTTGTTACCCCATGATGTTTAAATTTTTTTCTGTTCACTGTATTAAATAGCTTTGGTTTAAGATACAAAACTGGTCTGTGGAAATTAATCCTTCACAAAGTCTGGAATTGGTATTCAAAAGTCTGGTTAGGAAGCATTAGAATAACTATTTGGAGATCTTTGACAGTTTAATTTTACTCGATGTTCCAAATGCAGAGGGAAAAAGGCTGATTTAATTCAGGTATCTGTCTCCATGTTGTAACACACATTTCTACATTTACATTAATTTGCAATGTTTTATTTTGGACACAGATAATGTTCTTTCGTGATTCCATTTATTTTGACTATAAGTCCAATTAAGAAACTTCTGGGTTGAAAATGTGTTGCTGGAAAAGCGCAACAGTTCAAGCAGTATCCAAGAAGCAGGAGAATCGATGTTTCGGGCATGAGCCCTTCTTCAGGAATGATTCCTGAAGAAGGGCTCATGCCCAAAACGTCGATTCTCCTGCTCTTTGGATGCTGCCTGACCTGCTGCGCATTTTCAGCTCTGATCTCCAGCATCTGCATTCCTCACTTTCTCCTATAAGAAACTTCTGGCCAAAGATTAAACAGTGGAGCTGCCAATCCAACCATCCATGGCACCCTGCCCATCTCCCCAGGGTGAAAATTACTTCCAAGCCAGTTCCCACCAAGCCATACACCATCCTGACTTTGAAACATATCACCATTGCTTCACTGTGTCTGGATCAAAGTCCTGACTCCCTCCCTCACAGCTCCACCAGCATAGCTCCATCACAAAGACTGTGATGGTTCAAGGTGTAACTCAGCAGCACCACCTTCGCATGAACAATTACAGATGGGTGATAAACACTAACACAGTCAGTGATGACCATATCTCCTGAATGCATTCCACAAGACTGAATAGTTTTGTTTCAGTGGGTGTGGGCAAACTTCTCTTTTCTTGACCTGAGACAGATAACCTTTGGGACGGTACGGTGACTCAGTGGTTAGCACTGCTGCCTCACAGCACCAGGGTCGCAGGTTTGATTCCAGTCTCGGGCGACTGTGTGGTGTTTGCACATTCTCCCCGTGTCTGCGTGTGTTTCCTCTGCGTGCTCCGGTTTCCTCCCACAGTCCAAAAATATGCAGGTCAGGTGAATTGGCCATGCTCAATTACCCATAGTGTTAGGTGCGTTAGTCAGAGGGAAATGGGTCTGGGTGGGTTGCTCTTTGGAGGGTCTGTGTGGACTTGTCGGGCTGACGGGCCTGTTTCCATACTGTAGGGAATCTAATCTTCCCTTGACCTGACCATTTGGCTTGGAAACGGAGTTCATCCCACCTCTGTCTGAAAACTAAATTCCAATGCTTTAAATTAAATTATGTCCAGATTTCTCTGCAGAAAATGGTTGTATATTGTAATATATATTGGGCCATCTCATTTAGCTTGATGATTCCTATAGCACCACTTTTTCAATCAATAAAGAGTAACCAGTCTATCTCTTTCAATGACAGCAACAGCACCTCATTGATCATACACACTCACCTTCAGTTTCTAGGCCCTTATGATCTTGGAAATCAATCCATTTTCTGTCAACATTCACGATAGCAGTTGAAAGCATCTTCATCTCCAAACTATTGTCATACTCCTTGTGTAAGTCATTTGCAAACCTCCTCATTGCCTGAGCCAGCAAGCCATCAGACCAGTCCATTGTGTGTGGGTCCACATACCCATACAACTCCCCAAGAGTGATGCACTTGGGATTGATGGTGAAGGTTTCTAATTTGCCTCTCTTAGCCACGGGGCTCTGTTGAGGGAATTAAAAACATTTAGGAAACAGGTTTGAGCATCTGGATGACCCGTACATTAAGACATGTTACTTCACCTTGAATTCTCCCACCCTTCATTATTCTATTCCTGGCTCTGAATTAGGATTGTCAATCCTCACATCACTGTTCTGGAGGTCCCACGAATTAAAGACTAATCTCAAACTCCCTGTTGAGAAAAATCCTAGGGGCAGTCAAATGTCAATGGCTTTATTTTTCATTACCTGTGAACACTTTTATTCATTCATTCTGAAGCAATCAGAAACAAAGTCATGAGTAGATTGATTGTTAAGCAATCGTCATTAGTCGGGTGTTTCTGCAATCACCAATGTGGCTTCAGGATGGTTTGTTCCTTCCCTGATCCTAGGGTCAAGAATATCCCAGGACAGTTTCAGAATATTCTTCAGGGGAGGTTGAACAGCCAGAGGCTGTGATCCACATTGGTAGTAAGGACAGATGTTGGAAGGGGGTGAGATCCTACAGTTAGAATTTAGGGAGCTAGGTAGCAAGCAAGCAAGGTCTTGAAAGAAGTAATATCCTGATTACTCCCAGTGCTATGTGCGAGCAAGTACAGAAATAGAAGGATGAAAGGAAGAGGTGTGCAGTTTCTGGTTCAGGAGAACATTGCACTATTGATGAAAAAAGGTGTTTCATTTGGAACAAAGACAGAATCAATTTGGCCAGAGGAAAGGGATAAGAAAAATATAATCACAATTTTGGTGTAATCTATAGATTGTTCAAAATGGTTGTGAAGATCAGCCTGACAGTGACAGATCAGTTTAACTTCCGGGGATGGGGGGGATTACTTCTGGAAACATAACAACATACAAATAGGAGCAGGAGTAGGCTGTCTGGCCCTTCGAGCCTGCTACAACATTCAGTAAGATCATGGCTGATCTTTCTGTGGCCTCAGCTCCACCTACCCACCCTCTCATCGTAAACCTTAAATCCTTTATTGTTCAAACATCTACTATCGTGGCCTTACAAACATCCAAAAAGGTAGCCTCACTACTTCACTGGGCAGGGAATTGCATAGATTCACAATCCTTTGGGAGTAGAAGATCTGCCTCTACTCTGACCGAGATCGGCTCCCCCTTACTCTGAGGCTGTAACCCCCAGTTCCAGTTTCATCTGCTCATGGAAACAACCTCCCTGCTTCGATCTCGTCTATCCCTTCATCATTTTATACGTTTCTATAACATTCCCCCCATTCTACTAAACTCGAGTGAGTACAGTCTACCCAATCTCTCCTCATAAGCCAACCCTCTCAACTCAAGAACCTCCTCTGCCAGTACATCCTTTCACAAGTAAGGAAACCAAAGGGAAACCTGTGACTAAATGACAAACTTGTGTTGTTTGAAGGGTACCGGGGGCAGGGGGGTGGATGTGTAGATGAGGGGAAAGCTATTTATCTGGTGTACACAATACAGACTTGTGAGTCATGGTACAGGTCATGGTATAGGTCAACAGCAGCAACAGAGATACTAAATCAGCTGAGTGATAGGAAACAGATTAATGGTGCAGCACTCCCTCAGCACTGACCCTCCGACAGTGGAGCACTCCCTCAGTACTGACCCTCTGACAGTGCAGCACTCCCTCAGTACTGACCCTCTGACAGTGCAGCACTCCCTCAGTACTGACCCTCTGACAGAGCGGCACTCCCTCAGTACTGACCCTCCGACAGTGCCCACTCCCTCAGTACTGACCCTCTGACAGTGCAGCACTCCCTCAGCACTGACCCTCTGACAGTGCAGCACTCCCTCAGTACTGACCCTCTGACAGTGCAGCACTCCCTTAGTACTGACCCTCTGACAGTGCAATACTCCCTCAGTACTGATCCTCCAACAGTGCAGCACTCCCTCAGTACTCGACTCCCCCTTGTTCAAGAAGTAGAGTAGTAGGGGAGTAGAGACAGTCCTGGTAATTATAGACTAATGAGCTTTACTTCGGTTGAGGGGAACGTGTTGGAAAAGTTTATAAGAGACAGGATTTATAATCATCGAGAGAGGAATAAGTTGATTCGGGATAGTCAACACGGTTTTGTGAAGGATAGGTCATGCCTCACAAACCTTATTGAGTTCTTTGAGAAGGTGACCAAACAGGTGGATGAGGGAATTGGTTGATGCGGTGTATAGGGATTTCAGTCAGGTATTTGGTAAGGTTCCCCATGGTAGGCTATTGCACAAAATACGGAGGCATGGGATTGAGGGTGATTTAGCGGTTTGGATCAGAAATTGGCGAGCTGAAAGAAGGCAGATGATGGTGATTAATGGGGAATATTCGACCTGGAGTTCAGTTACTAGTGATGTACCATAAGCATCTGTCTTGGGTCCACTGCTGTTTGTCATTTTTATAAATGACCTAGATGAGGGCATATAAGGATGGGTTAATAAATTTGCGGATGACACTAAGGCCGGTGGAATTGTGGATAGTCCTGAAGGATGTTGCAGGTTACAGAGGGACATAGATAAGCTGCAGATCTGGGCTGAGAGGTGGCAAATAGAGTTTAATGTGGAAAAGTGAGAGGTGATTCACTTTGGAAGGAGTAACAGGAATGCAGAGTACTGGACTAATGGTAAGATTCTTGATAGTGTAGATGAGCAGAGAGATCTCGGTGTCCATGTACATAGATCCCTAAAAGTTGCCACCCAGGTTGATAGGGTTGTTAAGAAGGTATATGGTGTGTTAGCTTTTATTGGTAGAGGGTTTGAGTTTCGGAGCCATGTGGTCATGTTGCAGCTGTACAAAACTCAGGTGTGGCCACACTTGGAGTATTGCGTACAGTTCTGGTCATTGAACTCTAGGAAGGGTGTGGAAGCTTTGGAAAGGATGCAATGGTGATTTACTAGGATGTTGACTGGTATGGAGGGAAGGTCTTATGAGGAAAGGCTGAGGGATTTGAGGCTGTTTTCATTAGAGAGAAGAAGGTTGAGAGGTGACTTTATAGAGACATTAAAATAATCAGAGGGTTAGATAGGGTGGACAGAGATAGTCTTTTTCCTCGGATGGTGATAGCTAGGATGAGGGGACATAGCTTTAAATTGAGGGGTGATAGATATAGGACAGATGTCAGAGGTAGCTTGTTCACTCAGAGAGTAGTAGGGGCGTTGAACGCCCGACCTCCAAAAGTAGTAAACTCGCCAACTTTAAGGGCATTAAAATGGTCATTGGATAAACATATGGATGAAAATGGAATAGTGTAGGTTAGATGGGCTTCAGATTGGTTCCACAGGTCAGTGCAACATTGAGGTCCGAAGGGCCTGTACTGCACTGTTGTTGTTCTATGTTCTCGTACTGACAATCTGCAAGTGCAGCAATCCTAAAGTACTTATCCTCTGACAGTGCACCACTCCCTCAGTATTGGCCCGCAAACATTGTGGCACTCCCTCAGCACTGACCCTCCGACAGTGTGGTGCTCCCAAGGCACTAATCCTCTGACAGTGTGGCACTCCCTCAGCACTGACCCTCCGACAGTGTGGTGCTCCCAAGGCACTGATCCTCTGACAGTGTGGCACTCCCTCAGCACTGACCCTCCGACAGTGTGGCGATCCCTCGGCACTGACCCTCTGACAGTGCAGCAATCCCTCAGTACTGACCCTCTGACAGTGCGACACTCCCTCAGTACTGACCCTCTGACAGTGCGACACTCCCTCAGTACTGATCCTCTGACAGTGCGACACTCCCTCAGTACTGATCCTCTGACAGTGCGACACTCCCTCAGTACTGATCCTCTGACAGTGCGACACTCCCTCAGTACTGATCCTCCGACAGTGTGGCACTCCCTCAGCACTGACCCGCTGACAGTGTGACACTCCCTCAGCACTGACCCTCTGACAGTGTGGCACTCCCTCAGCACTGACGCCTCTGACAGTATGGCAGTACAACAGCACTGACGCTCCGATAGTGCTGCACTCCCTCAGTACTAACCCTCCAACAGTACAGCACTTTCTCAGTATTGACCCTTCTACAGTACGGCACTTGCTCAGCATTGACCCTTTGACAGAGTGGCACTCCCTCAACTGAGACCCTCTGACAGTATGGCACTCCCTCAGCACTGACCCTCTGACAGTGCGGCACTCCCTCAGCACTGACCCTCTGACAGTGCGGCACTCCCTCAGCACTGACCCTCTGACAGTGCGGCACTCCCTCAGCACTGACCCTCTGACAGTGCAGCATTGCCTCAGTACTGAACATCCAACAGTGTGGCACTCCCTCTGTACTGACTCTCCGACTGTACGGCACTCCCTCAGTACTGACCCTCTGACAGTGCGGCAATCCCTCAGTACTGACCCTCTGACAGTGCAGCACTCCCTCAGCACTGACCCTCTGACAGTAGCACAGCAGTTCAGGCAGCATCCAACGAGCAGCGAAATCGACGTTTCGGGCAAAAGCCCTTCATCAGGAATAAAGGCAGTGAGCCTGAAGCGTGGAGAGATAAGCTAGAGGAGGGTGGGGATGGGGAGAGAGTAGCATAGAGTACAATGGGTGAGTGGGGGAGGGGATGAAGGTGATAGGTCAGGGAGGAGAGGGTGGAGTGAATAGGTGGAAAAGGAGATAGGCAGGTAGGACAATTCATGGGGACAGTGCTGAGCTGGAAGTTTGGAACTAGGGTGAGATGGGGGAAGGGGTAATGAGGAAACTGTTGAAGTCCACATTGATGCCCTGGGGTTGAAGTGTTCCAAGGCGGAAGATGAGGCGTTCTTCCTCCAGGCGTCTGGTGGTGAGGGAGCGGCGGTGAAGGAGGCCCAGGACCTCCATGTCCTCGGCAGAGTGGGAGGGGGAGTTGAAATGTTGAGCCACGGGGCGGTGTGGTTGATTGGTGCGGGTGTCCCGGAGATGTTCCCTAAAGTGCTCTGCTAGCAGGTGCCCAGTCTCCCCAATGTAGAGGAGACCGCATCGGGAGCAACGGATACAATAAACGATATTGGTGGATGTGCAGGTAAAACTTTGATGGATGTGGAAGGCTCCTTTAGGGCCTTGGATAGAGGTGAGGGAGGAGGTATGGGCACAGGTTTTACAGTTCCTGCAGTGGCAGGGGAAAGTGCCAGAATGGGAGGGTGGGTTGTAGGGTGGAGTGGAACTGACAGTGCAGCACTCCCTCAGTACAGAACATCCAACAGTGTGGCACTCCCTCAGTACTGACCCTCTGACAGTGCGGCAATCCCTCAGTACTGACGCTCTGACAGTGTGGCACTCCCTTGGCACTGACCCTCCGACAGTGTGTCACTCCCTCAGCACTGACTCTCCGACAGTGCGGCTATCTCTCAGTACTGACCCTCTGACAGTGCGGCACTCCCTCTGCACTGACCCTCTGACAGTGTGGCACTCCCTCAGCACTGAACCTCCGACAGTGCGGCATTCCCTCAGTACTGACCCTCTGACAGTGCGGCACTCCCTCAGTACTGACCCTCTGTCAGTGTGGCACTCCCTCAGCACTGACGCCTCTGACAGTATGGCAGTACCACAGCACTGACGCTCCAATAGTGCTGCACTCCCTCAGTACTGACCCTCCAACAGTGCAGCACTTTCTCAGTACTGACCCTTCTACAGTATGGCACTTGCTCAGCATTGACCCTCTGACAGAGTGGCACTCCCTCAACTGAGACCCTCTGACAGTATGGCACTCCCTCAGCACTGACCCTCCGACAGTGTGCCACTCCCTCAGCACTGACCCTCTGACAGAGTGGCGCTCCCTCAACTGAGACCCTCTGACAGTATGGCACTCCCTCAGCACTGACCCTCCGACAGTGTAGCACTCCCTCAGTACTGACCCTCTGACAGTGTGGCACCTCCTCAGTATTGTTCTGGGAGGTTTTTTCCATCTTGAGTCCTCCAACATGGAGACAGGCCCTCCGGTCCAAACTGGTTCGTGCCAACCAAAATGTCCATCCACGCTAACCCAACACTTGGCCCATATCCTTCTCAGCTTTTCCTGTACATGTATTTGACCAAGTGTCTTCTAAATCTTGTTAATATTCATGCCTGAACCACTTCTCCTGGCAACTCATTCCATGTTTGTGCACCACCCTCTGTGTAAAATCGTTGCCCCGCAGGTTCCCTTTTATTCTTTCCCCTCTAACTTTAAACTGATGCCCTCTAGTTCTCATTTCCCCAGCCCTGGGAAAAAGACTGAGTGCATTCACCCTATCCATGCCTCTCATGATCTTATATATCTACACAGGGCACCCCCCCCCCCAGTCTCCGATGCTCTAAAGAAAAATGTCCTGGCTTGTCCAACCTCTCCCTGTAGATACGTATCACACTGAAGGACCAAATCTTAAAATTAAAAGCTTTTACATCCACTTTATGTCTTGCTATATCAGAAGATAATTTGTGGAGATCCATAATGAATTTGATTGACTTTAATTAGCATCTTATCTAACTTATTTCTCAGAGTTGATTAATTATTCCCTCCCTCGGGGCTATCCCTGTCGCACATGGACAGCAGCGATGCGAGAAGACAGGTCATTACCACCTTCTCAAGGAGCAGCTCAGGACAGGCCCAGCCAGTGACACCCACATCCTCTGATCGAAATCTTAAAAAAGAATCTCACCAAGTATGATGTGCTGTCAGTGTCTGCAACAATGCTCGGTAAAATGATCAAGGCTTTCTGTAGGATGTTTCTGGCTGTTGTCTTTCCTCCACATGAGGGACCTACCAGCATCACTCCAGGGTGCACCTGCACAGAGATGGAGATGTTCTGTTAAACCTTCGGGATAGTGTACGATCCTTAGTGCTGTGTGCTCCAGTATCTAGTCCCTTTCTGGAGACATCTGAAATTAAAGATAATCCCAGACTGGAATATCAAACTCAAGTGAAGATATTTTACCTTTCATGTATGGAATAGGATTAAGAGTTTCACAGAGATGGACTTGCTGAGGGGTCATGGAAGTAGATAAGGGCACGAGCATGGTGCCAATAGGCACAGCCAACCAGAGTTAGTAGACCGAAGTATCTGACTGGACAGTATTGAGGGTAAGAGTTCAGTTCTATTGTGAGACCAGAGAAACTGGGTTTGGAAGATAAGAATAGGAGGTGGCCATTAAGCCCCTCAATGAGATTGTGCTGATCTGTATTTTAAATGCTAACTGTGGTTTTATTTCTGGACTAATAATCCAATGATATGGCAGCAGCACATACATCTTGTGAAAAAAAACACTGCATTTATCTACCTTGGCTCCAGACCTCTTTCCCTTTACCAGCAAACACTGAGCCACCTCAGACTTTGCATTATTTCAACAAGCACCCACTGCTCTTTCGAAGTGAGATTTACTTGAAGACATGTATAGCTCTCCTTACTGTTTAGGCAATATAAACCTCGCTTATCCAATCATTCCTGAGACTCTCATCCTGGTAACTTTCTGGTAAATTTCCACTGCACTCTTTCCAAACTCAATCTGTGTTTCCGAAGGTGAGGGATAGCCAAGGATTTGAATAGCAGTAGCAAAACCTCTTCTCCCTCATAGCTCTCAATGTTCATTCCCAGATGGGGGCACAGAGATATGACATTTCCCAGCAACCACAAGTACAACCCAAGAACCTGGTCTACAATATCTGTTTCTCATTCTGGGATGGTAGGGTATCATGGGAATTAAGCTGGGGGACTCCAGAATGGAGACTGTTAACTGCAGATGCCCTGGGCACAAGACCTGTCTCTGCACCAGCACCAGACAAAACACTACAGGAACTGGAACTCAGAAACAAACAGAGCAAATGTTGGAGAGACTCAACAGATCTGGCAGCATGTCTGGGGAGAGAAACAAGAGTTAAGGCTTTGAATCCAACATGACTCCTTTAGTACTTACAAAAAGACAATGAAATCAAAAACATCCAGGTAGCTCCCACCCCTTGCATGCCCTCTTCAATCACACACTCTCCAAACCCTATCCATGCCAACTCAAGACAACAGACCTCTGCTATGCCACCCTATGGTCCTCTAGCCTTTCCTCTCATATCTCCTCTCATGCCTCCAAGCCAACATAACCTTCTGTACCCACCAGTCTGACCCTGATCATCCCTATGCTAAGATAGATTACAACAGGATCTTGACCAGATGGGCCAATGGGCTGAGAAGTGGCAGATGGAGTTTAATGTGAGATGCTGCATTTTGGGAAAGCAAATCTTACCATGACTTAAACACTTAATGGTAAGGTCCTAGGGAGTGTTGCTAAACAAAGACCTTGGAGTGCAGGTTCATAGCTCCTTGAAAGTGGAGTTGCAGGTAGATAGGATAGTGAAGAAGGCATTTGATATGCTTTCCTTTATTGGTCAGAGTATTGAGTACAGGAGTTGGGAGGTCATGTTGCGGCTGTACAGGACATTGGTTAGGCCACTGTTGGAATATTGCACGCAATTCTGGTCTCCTTCCTATCGGAAAGATGTTGTGAAGCTTGAAAGGGTTCAGAAAAGATTTACAAGGATGTTGCTATAGGATTTGAGCTATAGGGAGAGGCTGAACAGGCTAAGGCTGTTTTCCCTGGAGTGTCGGAGGCTGAGGGGTAACCTTAGAACATAGAACAATACAGCACAGAACAGGCCCTTCGGCCCACGATGTTGTGCCAAATATTTGTCCTAGCTTAAGCACTCATCCATGTACCTATCCAATTGCCGCTTAAAGGTCACCAATCTCTGATTCTGCCACTCCCACAGGCAGCGCATTCCATGCCCCCACCATTCTCTGGGTAAAGAACCTACCCCTGACATCCCCCCATACCTTCCACCATTCACCTTAAATTTATGTCCCCTTGTAACACTCTGTTGTACCCGGGGAAAAAGTCTCTGACTGTCTACTCTATCTATTCCCCTGATCATCTTACAAACCTCTATCAAGTCACCCCCCATCCTTCCAGTGAGAAAAGACCTAGCACTCTCAACCTATCCTCGTACGACCTATTCTCCATTCCAGGCAACATCCTGGTAAATCTCCTCTGCACCCTCTCCAAAGCTTCCACATCTTTCCTAAAGTGAGGCGACCAGAACTGCACACAGTACTCCAAATGTGGCCTTACCAAGGTCCTGTACAGCTGCAACATCACCTCACGACTCTTGAATTCAATCCCTCTGCTAATGAACGCTAATACACCATAGGCCTTCTTACAAGCTCTATCCACCTGAGTGGCAACTTTCAAAGATCTATGAACATAGACCCCAAGATCCCTCTACTCCTCCACCTTACTAAGTACCCTACCGTTAACCCTGTATTCCGCATTCATATTTATCCTTCCAAAATGGACAACCTCACACTTGACAGGGTTGAACTCCATCTGCCACTCCTCAGCCCAGCTCTGCATCATATCTAAGTCCCTTTGCAGGTTATAAGACCTTATAGAGGTTTACAAAATTATGAGGGGCATGGATAGGTTAAATAGACAAAGTCTTTTCCCTGGGGTTGGGAAGTCCAGAACTAGAGGGCATAGGTTTAGGGTGAGAGGGGAAAGATATAAAAGAGACCTAAGGGGCAACTTTTTCACAGAGGATGGTACGTGTATGGAATGAGCTGCCAGAGGATGTGGTGGAGGCTGGTACAATTGCAAGAGGCATTTGGATGGGTATATGAATAGGAAGTGTTTGGAGGGATATGGGCCAGGTGCTGGCAGGTGGGACTAGATTGGGTTGGGATATCTGGTCAGCATGGACGAGTTGGACCGAAGGGTCTGTTTCAATGTTGTACATCTCTATGACTCTATATGCCTTTGTACCCAACACACTTGGTGTTAACTCATGCCAATCCATATTTCTCAGCTACTTTGACTCATGCCAAACCACTATTCACCATGGAAAAACTTTAGGAGCCATGCTATGCAAAAGAAAACTGTGTTTATTGATTAGATTAGATTACTTACAGTGTGGAAACCGGCCCTTCAGCCCAGCCAGTCCACACCGACCCGCCGAAGTGCAACCCACCCATTCCCCTACATTTACCCCTTTACCTAACACTACGGGCAATATCTGTATTTTAAAAGAAAATCCTCACAGATTCAAGACATGGAAATTCCTTCATTTACCTCTTATGAATACAGCCCCACAGGCTCCTGACCCAGATAAGACAACGTACCCACTCCCACTCCAAGGAGACCTTATCCATGGGCATAGGATAGCTCTCCAAATGGTATGTTTACTCTCCAAGAGAAATTCACTGAAACTGCCTTGCACAATCTGGGTTCCAGACAGCAGAGATACCAAAATGCAATTTAAATAGAGACAGATGACCACTGAAATGGAGAGTCATATCTGCCAACTGCAAGTATGTGAAGCCATGCATCAACTAATGCCACAAAAATCAGAAAAGCTATATTCAGCTGAGGCCGACTCTTCTGGTTTTTACCATTTAGCCCGTGCTAGAGAGGTTCTCTTGTGGAAAAAGCCTAATCTTGCACTCCAGCTCTCAGTTTTAACATTTCGTTCATCATCGGGAAGACTTGTTATGCCTGATCACTGGGTTTTCATGTGTTTTCATTTTAGCCCCAGTGTTCTTTGGAACCTCCCATTTTCCCAGGCTGATCATCATTCTGAACTGTTTGCTCTCTTCTACTTGGAATCCAACATCCAAATCCTCTTTGATACTTTGGTCTACTCTAAATATCAATGTCTCTTTGCAATGTTTACATCCCATCCATACTACATGCCTACCTATCTGTGTATTTGGCAAACAATGTGAGCCTGAGCACAGATTCTAGTCACTGAGTTTGAAATACCATAAAGACCACTTTTAGGTTTGGACTGTGAATTACAAAAGTTTCTGTTTTAAACCAAGGGACTGTCAAAGAAAATGTGGCAGTTTTTAAAATCACGTGACTGGAACTCATTGTGAGTTACATCTATGATGATGTATTATTCAAGCAGTGGGAGAAGATGCGAGATATCTTGGCTCCACGGTTATGTGTTCAGGCTGTTTTGCCTAGAGACAGACTTCTGATTGGTTTTTCAACCAGGACATATGTGTGTAAGCATGTGCGCTCGTGTACTCAGTTAGAATTGGCTCCAAGATGAGAAGTTACAGCTTTGTTTATGAACAATACAGCAGGAACATTCAGTCTGTGAATCAGAAAGAACCATAAGATCATTAGGTGTAGCAGCAGAATTAGACATTTTGACCCGTCGAGTCTTCTCCAGTATTCGACCATGGCTGATCTAATTTTAACCTGGCAATCCTTCATTCTCTTGGTAATCGAGATTCTATTTTTCTCTACCTTATAAATATTTAAAGATCCTGCAACCATTGCCTTTTGAGGAAATCCATGGGCTATGGATATTCAAGATATGGGCCTACTGCAGGAAAGTGGAACTAGTGGAGATCGTGGCATAGACTTGATGGACCAAAGACTCTATAATTCTATGAAGGGAATTCCAAAGACTCTCAATCCTCTGAGTGATAAAATGTTCCCTCATCTCTGTTTTAAATGGACACTCTCTTATTTTTAGATTATGACCCCTAGTTTGAGATTCTCCCACAAGAGGGAAAATGATTTCCATGATCACCCAAACAGATCACCCCAGGATATTATAAAGGTAAAAGATAGAGCTGGCATAGACCCAGAGGACCTGGGTAGCTCTCTCATTAGAGAGAGATGACTGCTAGTGAGTTTAATCTGAGAGTCACCATGCATCAGGTGATGGGTGAGGTTGAGAAGGCAGGATCCACATGGTAACTACAGCTGGTATAGGAATTTAACCCATCCTGTTGGCATTGCTCTGCATTGTAAACCATCCATCCAGGCAACTGAGTGGGGGACAGGAAGAGTCTGGAACAATAAAATCAGTGCGATAAAGTGAGAATCAGAGGAATGTAAGAACTAGGAGCAGGAATTGAGCCTGCTCTGCCATTTAATATGATCATGGCTGATCTCATCTTCACCTCAACTCCCCTTTCCTGCCTGTTCTCCAACCCTTTAACCTGTTATTAATTACCTGCCTATCTCCTCCTCAAATTTATTCAGTGTGCCAGCATCTACCCCACTCTGGGATAGTAAATTACAGAGATTCACGACGCTTTGAGAGAAGTAATTTTTTCACACCTCTGTTTTAAATCTGCTACCCCATGTCCCAAAGCTATGACTTCTCAGTCTGGATTGACCCACAAGGGAAAACATCTGCTCTGGATCTACTTTGTCAATCTCCTTTAGCATCTTATATTAAATCTTCTCTCATTCTTCTAAACGCTGCAAAAGGCATAAACTACTCAAACTCTCCTCATAAGACACGCTTCTCATCTCTGGAATTTAATCAAGTGAACCTTCCCTGAATTGCCTCCAATGATTTTAATGGAGATCCGAAGGGGTCAATGCTGGGAGTTTTCTTTTCCTGATATATATAAATGATTGAGATCTTGTGCATAAGAGCCAACTTTGAAATTTGCAGATGATATGAAACTTGGAAGAATTGTAAATTGTGAGGCAGACTGTGTTGAACTTCAAAAGGACTTGGACAAGTTTGTGAAGTGGGCAGGCAAGAGGCAGATGAAGTTCAATGTGCAAAAATCATGTACTTTGATAGGAAGAATATAGAGAGGCAGCATACAATAAAAAAGCACAATTCTAAAGGATGTGCAGGAAGATTGGGTATATGTGTTCAAAAATGATTAGCAGTGACAGGACAGTTAGAGAGAGCTGTAAAACATACAGTAATCCAGGCTTCATTAACAGGGACATAGAGTGCAAGATCAAAGAGGTTATACTGTACTTATATCAGACACTTGTTAGAACGCAAATAGAATATTATACAGAGTCTGGATGCTGCATTTCAGCAGAGAATGCAGAAAATGTTTACAGGAATGCTTCCAGCAATAAGTAACTGCAGTTATAAGGACAGATTGGAGAGATTGGGACTGTTTTCCTTTGAAAAGTGAAGGCTAAGAGGAGATTTGATAGAAGTTTACAATATCATGAGGGCTCTGGATAGAATAGATAGGGAAAAATAGTTCCTATTCCTAAAGGACCAAGAATAAGCTGGCACAGATTTAAATATTTTTCAAAAGTAGCAAATGAACCATGTAACGTTTTAACATGGTGAGTTGTTCGGGTCTGGAAGTGTGGTGGAAGCAGGTTCAACTGAGGCGTTCAAAAGGGGTATTAGATGGTTATTTACCTGGAAACAATGTACAGGAATATGGGGAAAAGACGAGCAATAAATCAAAATACTGAGAGAGATGCTGAAGACACATCAGGCTGAATGGCCTTCTTCTGCAATGTAACAATTTAAGGACTGTGAGAAGATTTGGTTAAATTCTCAATTAACAAGGGAGGGGACAGACAGGAAAGTGGATTTGATGTTACAATCAGATTGGCCACGATGATCACATGTCAGAGGCAAGAGAATGATTGGCCCATTCTATAAGACCATAAGAAGGAGGAGCAGAAGTAGGCCATTCAGCCCATCTACTCTGACCTTCAAGCTGATCGCGGCTGATCTGATAATCCTCAACTACATTTTCCCATTATACTTGCTTCCCTTATTGATTAAAAATCTCTGTAAGCCTTGACTATTTTAATGACCCAGCTTCAACAGCCTGTTGTGGTAAAGAATTCCACAGATTCACTAGCCCTTGAGAGGAAATTCCTCCTCATCTGTCTTTAATATGTAATCCCTTCCTCTGAGATTATACCCTCTCGACCAAGACTCTTTTGCAAGATGCAGCAACCTTTCCCTACTTCCCCTGTCAAATCCCCTGAGAATCTTGTATGTTTCAATAAAGTCTTCTTCATTCTTGTCGATTCTTGTGAGTATAGGTACAACCTATTTAACCTCTACTCATTCCTGCTCCTAATTTATATATTGGTAAGGTTGAATATTTCACATTGTCCCATCAAACAATCCTGGACAAGTACAGCACAAACAAATACGTCAAAATATAATTCAGTACAAATTTTGCCTGAATTTTTTTTTCCGATTTTTGCAGAGAAAAATGAAGTTTAGATGCACCCAGCTATTTCAGGACAGGAAAAGTGCCCAATTTTCAAGTACTGTATGCCACATCTGTAACAAAGTTTTGTCAAACAAGTTAGATAGCTGACACGGTCTAAATTTGCAAAGAACCTGACTCTGCTATGAAGATATAAGCACTATAACTTCATTATGATACAGAACAGGAACTATCACCACTGACAGCCTGCAGTTACTATATAAAAAACCAAGTGGATATATATAAGCTTTTTAAAAAAAATTCAGATTTAAAACTTGAAGTGCTCTGTTTGAGAATAGAAACAAGAAACAAATTGGAACAGATGGCCATTCAGCCCCTCGGCTTTGCTCTATCATTCAGTTAGATCATGACAGATCTTCACAGCATTTATTCCATACTCCACTGACAGACAGAGGGTTGGTTCGTTCAGTTGGCTCGATGGCTGGTTTGCGATGTAGAGTAACACCAACAATGCAGGTTCAATTCCCACACAGGCTGAGGTTATGCTAAAGCATTCTCCCTCACTTGCGCCACAGTAACCCTCAGGTTAAATTCCACCACCAGGTATCTCGCTCGATGAAAAGAGCAACCTGATGGTCTGGTAGGACTATGGTGACTTTAACTTACCCAATAAAAAGCTGCCGAGGGAAGATGTTCTGTCCACGAGATGCTGTCTGATCTGCTGAGTATTTCCAGCATCATATGTTTTTATTAAGGATTATGATCTTCAAAAGTCTAATTGTCCCTCTGGGATCTACAGCCTTCTCTAGAAGAACGTTCTTGACCTATGCTACCGTTTGTGTGCTTTCTGATTTCACTGATAACATTTGGATTTTATTTCCTTGTCCTGGAGTCTGCTGCTAGGGAAATTCTTCATCTGTTCCCTCTGTGACTACCTGGTCAGGTCCACGCCCCCCTACAACCCACTCTCCCATCCTGGCACTTTCCCCTGCCACTGCAGGAACAGTAAAACCTGCGCCCACACCTCCTCCCTCACCTCTATCCAAGGCCCTAAAGGAGCCTTCCACATCCATCAAAGTTTTACCTGCACATCCACCAATATCATTTATTGTATCTGTTGCTCCCGATGCAGTCTCCTCTACATTGGGGAGACTGGACGCCTCCTAGCAGAGCGCTTTAGGGAACATCTCCGAGACACCCGCACCAATCAACCAAACCGCCCCGTGCCCCAACATTTCAACTCCCCCTTCCCACTCTGCCGAGGACATGGAGGTCCTGGGCCTCCTTCACTGCAGCTCCCTCACCACCAGATGTCTGGAGGAAGAACGCCTCATCTTCCGCCTCGGAACACTTCGACCCCAGGGCATCAATGTGGACTTCAACAGTTTCCTCATTTCCCCTTCCCCCACCTCACCCTAGTTCTAAACTTCCAGCTCAGTAACTGTCCCCATGACTTGTCCGGACTTGTCCTACCTGCCTATCTTCTTTTCCACCTATCCACTCCACCCTCCTCCCTGACCTATCTCCTTCATCCCCTCCCCCACTCACCTATTGTGCTCTATGCTACTTTCCCCCCACCCCCACCCTCCTCTATCTTATCTCTCCACCCTTCAGGCTCTCTGCCTTTAGTCCTGATGAAGGGCTTTTGCCCGAAACGTTGATTTTACTGCTCCTCGGATGCTGCCTGAACTGTTGTGCTCTTCCAGCACCACTAATCCAAATTCTTTATCTGGGTTGAACCCCTATCTGCTCAGGTCATCCTCCAAAGGTAGTAGTACCCTCTTCCTTCCTGCCGACCTGCCCACCCACCCGCTTGCCCTGCCAATTGTGCTGTGTTGTGGACAGGTTAATATTAGTCATAATATTTGAACAACCCTCTGAAATGGATGAGCAGGCCCCTCCATTTAATGGCATTAGGGATTGGCAAGAAATATTGAGCTTGCCAGTGACATCCACATCCCATCAAACAACAAAGCAACTATTAAAGGGTCATTTCTCAAACCTCAGTGGAGTATAAATATACTTCAGTGAAATTAAGTTAATGAAATAAACAAATGATAAAGCCAATAATTTCAAGCCAATTGAAAAATTACCAAAATCTGGCTGTAGAGTTGGATGACCTTCTCCACTTGGCTGGGCCAGGGCTGAAATCCCAGCTCCGCAGTTGCCATGGCTATTGCTTTCTGGAATGAACAGACAAAAACAGAAGCATTAAATGCAGTCACAGCAGATGTTCAGATGTATACTGCTGAACAAGCTGCTTAGGAATTCTTGAATCTAAATAATCTGCTTCTTTCTAGTCCTCAGAATTGCTGTGCTGCCTCACAGAGAACACAGAAGTGTCAATGATAGTCCACAAACCCATGGAGCAATTGTCTCAATACATCATGTGCTGAGAGGTCACTCTCTCCCTGACAGCTGATGTAATTTCCACCTTGTATTGAAGAAGCAGTGAAAAGTTATGACAATTTCAGTTGGTTTAGCAGCGCATATGCTTTGCACCAACTAAATACAACAGCAGAATGAAATCAGTCTGACACTTGGTCTGTGCTCCAGTCTACATATACCAAGCCATTCTGACCAGCAGGTCTCCTGTGCCATTGCAAGCTGAGTTTGAATTCATGCAAACTTCCTCCAGGACGGGAGCCCCGAGTCTGGCCTGTGATTGCAGTGCAGTTCATGAGGAAGTGTGCACTGTCAGAGACACTACCCTTCATCCCTCTGTTTCCTCATGTGGATATTAAAGATCCATGGCACCATTCTGAAAAAGATTTGTTGAGTTCTACAAAGGGTCCTGGCCAATATGTCTCAAACAGAATTACTAAAACAGGTTAAGCATCATTAAAACTTACTACTTGGCTACTAGCTCATCGCCACATGCAATTCAGTTGCTGTATTTCCTAAAACTTCAACAGGGACTGCAACTCAAAAGTATTATTTAGCTGTAAAGCACCTTGTAATATCCTGAGATTGAAAGGCATTATTTAAATGCAAGTTCTTTGTCTTCATAGCAATGTGTGTTTCAGTCATTCAGGGATGACACAAGGGACACTGATTTATTTTGATAGTAAGTCAAATTTCTAGTGTTTTTAATAGTTATCTGGGGATGAAATTCTTTAACACGGTCCTGTGTTCTGTAAAATCTGAGTGAATGCTTTATCTACATTTAGCAATGGAATCAATTCTGACTATTTTTAAAAGTGAGGTACACATCCAGTTGGTATCCCACCAAGGCTTCCCATGACCAACAGGACACAAGCAGCCAAGGCAAGAAGGATTTAAAAAAAAAGATTGCATTTTCTCTGAACCAAAAGCAGGAAATTTCTCCAACCTGGAATTTGGCAACACCAGAAATGGTCACAAAACCGTAGCTGTGCCAAAATGCAAGCCACATCACGGTTAGGTCAGGTGACCATAATAGAGTCATACAGTCATACAGTCAGAAAGCACAGAAACAGACCCTTCGGTCCAACCTGTCCATGCTGATATCCCAACCCAATCTAGTCCCACCTGCCAGCACCCGGCCCATATCCCTCCAAACCCTTCCTATTCATAGACCCATCCAGAAGCCTTTTACATGTTGCAATTGTATCAGCCTCCACCACATCCTCTGGCAGCTCATTCCATACACGTACCACACTCTGAGTGAAAATGTTGCCCCGTAGGTCTCTTTTATATCTTTCCCCTCTCACCCTCAACCTATGCCCTCTGGTTCTAGACTCCCTCACCCCAGGGAAAAGACTTTGCCTATTTCCCCTATCCTTGCCCCTCATAATTTTATAAGGTCACCCCTCATCCTCCGACGCTCCAGGGAAAACAGCCCCAGTCTGTTCAGCCTCTCCCTATAGCTCAAATCCTCCAACCCTGGCAACATCCTTGTAAATCTTTTCTGAACCCTTTCAAGTTTCACAACATCTTTCCAAAAGGAAAGAGACCAGAATCGCACGCAATATTCTAAAAGTGGCCTAACCAATGTCCTGTACAGCTGCAACATGACCTCCCAACTCCTGTACTCAATACTCTGACCAATAAAGGAAAGCATACCAAACACCTTCTTCACTATCCTATCTACGTGCGACTCTACTTTCAAGGAGCTATGAACCTGCAACACACCCTAGGACCTTACCATTAAGTGTGTAAGTCCTGCTAAGATTTGCTTCCCCAAAATGCAACACCTCATATTTATTTAAATTAAACTCCATCTGCCATTTCTCAGCCCATTGGCCCATCTGATCAAGATCCTGTTGTAATCTGAGGTAACCTTCTTTGCTGTCCAGTACACCTCCAATTTTGGTGTCATCTGCAAACTTACTAACTATACCTGTTATGCTCACATCCAAATTATTTATATAAATGACAAAAAATAGTGGACCCAGCACCAATCCTTGTGGCACTGGTCACAGGCCTCCAGTCTGAAAAACAACCCTCTACCACCACCCTCTGTCTTCTACCTTTGAGCCAGTTCTGTAGCCAGATGGCTAGTTCTCCTTGTATTCCATGAGATCTAACCTTGCTAACCAATCTCCTATGGGGAGCCTTGTCAAACACCTTACAGAAGTCCATATAGATCACATCCACTGCTCTGCCCTCATCAATCCTCCTTGTTACTTTTTTAAAACCTCAATCAAGTTTGTGAGACATGATTTCCCACGCACAAAGCCATGTTGACAATCCTTAATCAGTCTTTGCCTTTCCAAATACATGTACATCCTGTCCCTCAGGATCCCCTCCAACAACTTGCCCATCACCGACATCAGGCCCACTGGTCTATAGTTCCCTGGCTTGTCCTTACCACCCTTCTTAAACAGTGGCACCATGTTAGCCCACCTCCCGTCTTCTGGCACCTCACCTGTGATTATCAATGATACAAATATCTCAGCAAGGGGCCCAGCAATCACTTCCCTGGGTACACCTGATCAGGTCCTGGGGATTTATCCACTTTTATGCATTTCAAGATATCCAGCACTTCCTCCTCTGTAATATGGACATTTTTCAAGATATCACTATTTATTTCCCGACATTCTATACCTGTCATGTCCTTTTCCATCGTAAACACTGAGGCAAAATACTCGTTTAGTATCTCCCCCATCTCCTGTGGTTCCACACAAAAGTCGCCTTGCTGATCTTCGAGGGGCCCTCTTCTCTCCCTGGTTACCTTTTGTCTTTAATATATTTGTAAAAATCCTTTGGAATCTCCTTAAGCTTGGTCAACAGGTGGCATTTTAAAACAAAAAAAGTATTTTAAAAAGAAGAAAATGGGGTAGTGGCAGGGAGAAGTGTATGGTTGAAATATCAGAGTCACCAATGCTTGAATAATTAAAATCAAAATACAAGAGGCTGGAATTAGAGGAACACAGAGACCTTAGACCGTTATGGGCCTGCAGGAAATTACTCAAACAGGGAGAGGCAAGGCTGGGGAAAACAAGGATAAGAATTTTAAAATCAAAACATGGCTATAGCAGAAATCAACGTAACTCAGCAAGGTCAGGACTGAGAAGGTGTTGAGGTGAGTTAAGACACAGTGTTTGGAAGATAGAATGTGGGAGTTATGACAGGAGGATTCCTGCATTCTAAGATAATAATGCAGGACAATTGGGACATGCTTACAGAGTTTAATAAAACTGGAACAACTTTACCAGTAGTTAAAGCAACACTGGGGAATGGTTCAGAATATTGGCCCCTCTGGGGAATTATTCTGAATTTTAGGAACACTTGAGGAGGAGAGGTGAATGGAGGGAAGGGAGGATGAGGGGATAGAAGAGGAGGGGAGTGGAGGGAGGTGGATGGAGGGGAGGAAGGATGAGGGGATACAAGAGGAGGGGAGTGGAGGGAGGTGAATGGAGGGGAGGAAGGATGAGGGGATACAAGAGGAGGGGAGTGGAGGGAGGTGAATGGAGGGGAGGAAGGATGAGGGGATAGAAGAGGAGGGGAGTGGAGGGAGGTGAATGGAGGGGAGGAAGGATGAGGGGTAGAAGAGGAGGGGAGTGGTGAGAAAAGGATTAGAGGGGAGGAGAGGGGAGGGAGAGATTTAGAGATGAAGGGAGAGAAAGTGGAAAAGGAGAGGAGGAAAGTGAACTGGAGGTGATCGAGGGTGAATTCAGTGGCAGGAGGGGAGGGAAGTGAGTGAATGCAGGAAATTAGAAAAGGTGAATGGAGTGGAGGTGAGATATGGAGATTTCTATTTCACACATCATGGTACATGAACATTGTCGGTAAGACCAGCATTTATTGCCCATCCCTACTTGCCCCTTAAGAAGGTGCGGGTGAGTTTCCTCCTTGAACTGCTACAGTCCATGGGCTGAAAGTAGATGGCCTTCAGGAGGGGATTTCAGGATTTTGACCCAGTGAAGGAATGGTGATATATTTCCACGTCGATATAAAACCTAGAAAATCTCAGCAGCTGAGGAAGCATCTATGGTGAAATACAGCAGTAACAGTGCAGGTCAGGGTGACATTACATCAGAATGGGTTCAGATCTAGCAGGAAATGAGAGAGGAGGACAGCAGAGATCCAGATACACAGAATGCACCAACAATCACAATCTTAATACATGCAAGTGACTAAAAGCAAATTACTGCGGATGCTGGAATCTTTTCTCTCCTTACAGATGCTGCCAGACCTGCTGAGATTTTCCAGCACTTTCTTTCTACATGCAAGTGGCTATTTGCCTGAACAATTTGAATGTTCCAAACCCCAGTGGGAGTCAATTACTTCAGGACAGGTAAAGGAACACTGTAGCCAAGTAACAATACTGTGGTTTTGTGGTTCTAAAGTGTGTGAAGTGGAAATTTCAGGCAGTGTGATTGAAGCGAAGCCCCAGGACTGATGGGGTTACTGATCCTACGTTACCTGCAGTGAGAGAGTTTCTCCTTTGGGTGAAGTCAGTCCTGGGAAGAGATCATCTAGAATGCTTTCAAACAAGGGGACATCTTCAGCCAGGAACTTGGGGAGATTCGCATCCTTCAGAGCGTGGATGAGAATGTGTGATTCATCAATCTGGCTCATGGGCATCTCAGGATTTCTACAAAGGAAGTATTTTTACACATGGTGTTAGAAACGAAGTTAATCTGAAGATTGAAGCTGTGTTACTGTGATTACAGCCCTGAAAGTGACAATGAGATGATTTTCACAGGACCTACAAGAAACAGAAATATGTATAATTACCTCAGTACCATATTAACCCCTTCAATACTGTGGATTCAACACACACAAATGCCATGGTTTGGATACAGATACACAGAAAGATTACAGTTGCAGTAGTTGTGGGTGCACAGAAAGGTTAAGGCACAGAATCAATCATGTACAGTCCCATGTTCCCAGTTAGTTAAGTCTTGAAGAGGGTCACAACATAATATCAGTAGGGAATAGTGCTACTGGAAGATCAGTGAATCCTGCCCTGCGGTGTCCCATAGGCAGTAAAGTTTTCAGTATTGACTGAGTATCTACTGGCTTAAAATAAGGACAATGTTCAGTATCTGCAGGATAGAGTGTCATAGCAGGATCAGTGTGCTGTATGTACTGGGTGCAGTCTCACAGGAATATCAGTGTGCTGTATGTACTGGGTGCAGTCTCACAGGAATATCAGTGTGCTGTATGTACTGGGTGCAGTCTCACAGGAATATCAGTGTGCTGTATGTACTGGGTGCAGTCTCACAGGAATATCAGTGTGCTGTATGTACTGGGTGCAGTCTCACAGGAATATCAGTGTGCTGTATGTACTGGGTGCAGTCTCACAGGAATATCAGTGGGCTGTATGTACTGGGTGCAGTCTCACAGGAATATCAGTGGGCTGTATGTACTGGGTGCAGTCTCACAGGAATGTCAGTGGGCTGTATGTACTGGGTGCAGTCTCACAGGAATGTCAGTGGGCTGTATGTACTGGGTGCAGTCTCACAGGAATGTCAGTGGGCTGTATGTACTGGGTGCAGTCTCACAGGAATGTCAGTGGGCTGTATGTACTGGGTGCAGTCTCACAGGAATATCAGTGGGCTGTATGTACTGGGTGCAGTCTCACAGGAATGTCAGTGTGCTGTATGTACTGGGTGCAGTCTCACAGGAATATCAGTGTGCTGTATGTACTGGGTGCAGTCTCACAGGAATATCAGTGTGCTGTATGTACTGGGTGCAGTCTCACAGGAATATCAGTGTGCTGTATGTACTGGGTGCAGTCTCACAGGAATATCAGTGTGCTGTATGTACTGGGTGCAGTCTCACAGGAATATCAGTGTGCTGTATGTACTGGGTGCAGTCTCACAGGAATATCAGTGGGCTGTATGTACTGGGTGCAGTCTCACAGGAATATCAGTGTGCTGTATGTACTGGGTGCAGTCTCACAGGAATATCAGTGGGCTGTATGTACTGGGTGCAGTCTCACAGGAATATCAGTGTGCTGTATGTACTGGGTGCAGTCTCACAGGAATATCAGTGTGCTGTATGTACTGGGTGCAGTCTCACAGGAATATCAGTGGGCTGTATGTACTGGGTGCAGTCTCACAGGAATATCAGTGTGCTGTATGTACTGGGTGCAGTCTCACAGGAATATCAGTGGGCTGTATGTACTGGGTGCAGTCTCACAGGAATATCAGTGTGCTGTATGTACTGGGTGCAGTCTCACAGGAATATCAGTGGGCTGTATGTACTGGGTGCAGTCTCACAGGAATATCAGTGGGCTGTATGTACTGGGTGCAGTCTCACAGGAATATCAGTGGGCTGTATGTACTGGGTGCAGTCTCACAGGAATATCAGTGGGCTGTATGTACTGGGTGCAGTCTCACAGGAATATCAGTGGGCTGTATGTACTGGGTGCAGTCTCACAGGAATATCAGTGGGCTGTATGTACTGGGTGCAGTCTCACAGGAATATCAGTGGGCTGTATGTACTGGGTGCAGTCTCACAGGAATATCAGTGGGCTGTATGTACTGGGTGCAGTCTCACAGGAATATCAGTGGGCTGTATGTACTGGGTGCAGTCTCACAGGAATATCAGTGGGCTGTATGTACTGGGTGCAGTCTCACAGGAATATCAGTGGGCTGTATGTACTGGGTGCAGTCTCACAGGAATATCAGTGGGCTGTATGTACTGGGTGCAGTCTCACAGGAATATCAGTGGGCTGTATTTAGTATTCACAATCTCATGGTAAGGCCATGGATAGTATTTGCTGGCCACAGTCCAACAGTCAGGTCAGGGTACAGTATTAGCTGGGTACAATCTCAGAAAGGACAGGGTACTGTATTTGCTGAGTACAATCCAACAGTAAAGTCAGGCGACAGTGCATGCTGGCTTCAGTTTCACAGATAAACAAAATGATTGTGGTGTTTCAGGAGGCCATATCAATTTCCTGTTCTTTTACATGAAGCAATCCCTGCCTTTTCCCCATAACCCTGTGCACCATTTCTATCAAAGTCAGCATCCAATGCTCTCTTGAATGCATCAATTGAACCTGCCTCCACATTCCCAGGCAAAGCATTCCATACCCTAATGTGAAACAGATTTTCCTCACATTACCGTTGTTTCATTTGCACGTCACGTTAAATCTATGCCATCTCATTCTTGTTACTTTTACAAGGGGAAACAGCTTCACCCTCCATTCTCTGTCCAGCTCACTCATGGTTTTGAAAACCTCAAAGCAGATCTCTCAGCCTTCTTCTCTCCCAACGTCTGTAATTTATCCTCATAGCTGACATTTCTCCATTCCAGGAACCATTGTCGTAATTCACTTCTGTCCACTCGCAAATGCGTTGACATCTTTCTTATGATGTGGCACCCACACTTGTACACAATACTCCAGCTAAGGTCTAACAAGTGGCTTGTACAAGTTCAACATCCCCCTCCTTGCTCTTGACTTTGTACCCCTGTTAATAAAGCCGAAAACTCTGTGCGCTTTATTTACTGTTTTCTCTATCTGTCCTACCACCCTTAAAGATCTGTGCATATATATACCCAGGTCTCTTTGCTCATGCACCCACTTTAGAATTGCACCTCTATTTTATATTGTCTCTTAATGTCCTTCTGGTCAAAGTACATCACCTCACACTTCTGTACATTGACCCACATCTGCTAATCATCTGCATACTCCACCAACTTGTCAATATTGTTTTGGAGTCCCACACTGTCTCCTCCCAGTTTACAATCCTTCCAAGTTTAGTGTCATCTGCAAACTTGAAAATTGTCCAAGGTCAGTATGCAGTCTCACAATAATACCAGTGTACAGTACAGTCTCACAATAATACTTAAAATGCACAAAGATGGATAAATCCCTGCAACCTGATTGGATGTACCCTAGAACCCTGTGGGGAGTGAGGGAAGTGATTGCTGGGCCCCCCTTGCTGAGATAGTTGTATCATCGATAATCACAGGTGAGGTGCCAGAAGGCTGGAAGTTGGCTAACGTGGTGCCACTTTTTAAAAAAGGTGATAAAGAAAAGCCAGGGAACTATAGGTGAGCCTGACATCAGTGGTGGGAAGGTGGTTGGAGGGAATCTTAAGCAACAGGATTTACAAGTATATGGAAAGGCAAGGACTGATTAGGGATAGTCAACATGGCTTTGTGCGTGGGAAATCATGCCTCACAAACTTGATTGAGTTTTTTGAAGAAGTAACAAAGAGGATTGATGAGGGCAGAGCAGTGGACATGATCTGTAAGGACTTCAGTAAAGCATTCAACAAGGTTCCTCACGATGGATTGGTTAGCTAGGTTAAATCTCATGGAATACAGGGAGAGCTAGCCACTTGGATACAGAACTGGCTCAAAGTTGGAAGACAGGGAGTGGTGGTGGAGGGTTGTTTTTCAGACTGGAGGCCTGTGACCAGTGGTATGCCACAAGGATCGGTGCTGGGTCCACTGTTTTTTGTCATTTATATAAATGATTTGGTTGTGAATGTGGGTGGTATAATTAGTAAGTTTGCAGATGACACCAAAATTGGAGATGTAGTGGACAGCGAAGAGGGTTACCTTAGAGTACAATGGGATATTGATCAGATGGGCTAATGGACGAGGAGTGGCAGATGGAGTTTAATTCAGATAAATGCAAGATGCTGCATTTTGGGATAGCAAATCTTAGAAGGACCTATACACTTAATGATCAGGTCCTGGGGATTGTCGCAGAACAAAGAGACCTTGGAGTGCAGGTTCATAGCTCCTTGAAAATGGTGTTGCAGGTAGATAAGACAGTGAAGAAGGCATTTGGTATGCTTTCCTTTATTGGTCAGAGTATTGAGTACAGGAGTTGGGAGTCATTGTAGTCATGTTGCAGCTGTACAGGACATTGGTTAGGCCAATTTTGGAACATTGTGTGCAATTCTGATCGCCCTGCTATAGGAAGGACATTTTGAAACTTGAAAAGGTTCAGAAAAGATCTACAAGGATGTTGCCAAGGTTGGATGATTTGAGCTACAGGGAGAGGCTGAACAGGCTGGGGCTGTTTTCCCTGGAGGGTCAGAGGCTGAGGGGTGACCTATAGAGGTTTATAAAATTATGAGGGGCATGGATAGGATAAATAGACATGGTCTTTTCCCTGGGGTCGGGGAGTCCAGAACTGGAGGGCATAGGTTTAGAGTGAGAGGGGAAAGATTTAAAAGGGACCTGAGGGGCAACTTTTTTCATGCAGAGGTTGGTATGTGTATGGAATGAGTTGCCACAGGAAGTGATGGAGGCTGGTACAATTACAACATTTATAGGCATCTGGATGGATCTATGAAATGGAATGGTTTAGAGGGATATGGGCCAGGTGCTGGCAAATGGGACTAGATTAATTTAGGATATCTGGTCAGCATGAATGAGTTGGACCAAAGGGACTGTTTCCGTGCTGTATACCTCTATGACTCTAATATCAGTGCACAGTGTTTGCTGTGTACAGTATAACAATAAGGTCAGCCTATAGTGTTTGCTGGGTACAGTATGACAGTAAGGTCAGTCTATATTATTAGCTGTGTACAGTACAGCAGTATGGTTACAGTTTCTTCCAAGCACAGTCTCACGTGAAGTTTAGAGCTACAGACAGGATGAGGTAAGTACCACGTGAACTTTTGAACAGAGTGAATAAAGTTACAGGAGATAATGTGAAAGAGGGAGAAAGATACCAAACAAAATGATCCTCAGTTAATGGAAAAAATATCGTGAAATGGGCAGAGGGGGTTGTGGATTATTAAGTTGCCAGATGTTTTTCACTTTTCATGGTTGGACTGTGGGTGCTCTTGTCAAATGTCAGTCAAGGAGATGTGGTACGCAGTATTTCAACTGATGCTGTGTCTCAGGAACTGGAACAGAGTTCTCAGAATACTTAAAAGCAAAAATGTTACAATCACCATATCACTGCTTCAGATACTGAGGATAATAAAGAGCATGTTTACCAGACAGTGTTCATTAATATAATTCATCAAACTCTCATCACGCCAGCTTTCAGAACCATGGTGTGCTGACAGATCAATCTCTTTAGTTGGGGTTGCTATATTTAGCTGTGTAACTTGCACTCCCTAGCTGAGATCTGTTGACTGCATCTCATGGATTAGATAATAACTGTGATGTCTCTTTGGCCGGCAGCACTCCCACTAACTAGTGCTCCACCCAATCCCCATTCCTGCTGTTGAAGGTACTGCTAGATAGTTACCATCGTTCACCAATACACAATAACAGGCTTCACTTCAGATCTGAGATTCCATACAATCAACAGCCAGCAGGATTAGGCAGTGATCCCAGGTCACCATCCACAGGATGTTATTCAGCTGTCACAACCATAACTACTTTCATTTATCATAAATCATTTAACCTAATAGAAGCAGATTCACTCATCATTTTGAAAAAGAACTGGATAAGTCTTAAAGGTGAGGGAGAATGAGCAGGAAAGGGCTGGCACAGGCACATGGGGAAGAATGGCCTAGCTTTGCAAGAATTGGCTTCAATGAACCAGACATACAATAAAATGAGTGGGAAAGCAAAGTGCACAGAGGACACTGAAAGTCTGAAGAGGGATATAGAGAGGTTAAGGGAGTGGGCAAGAGTAAGTAGATGGAGCACAATGTTGATAATTGTGAGCTCATTTATTTGGTAGGAATAACAGCAAAACGTACTATTATTTAAATGGTGAACAATTACAGCTTGCTGCCATGCAGAGGGACCTGGGTGTCCTTGTGCATGAACCACAAAAGGTTGGCTTGCAGGTGCAGCAGGTAATTACGTCAGCAAATGGAATTTTGTCTTTCATTGCTAAAGGGATGGAGTTTAAAAGCAGGGAGGTTATGTTGCACCTGCATCTGGTGCATCTGGAGTACTGTGTGCTGTTTTGGTCTCCTTACTTGAGAAAGGATATACTGGCACTGGAGGGGGTGCAGAGGAGGTTCACTAGGTTTATTCTGGAGTTGGGAGGGTTGTCTTTTAAGGAGAGATTGAATTATATGCATTGGAATACAGAAGGATGAGGGGTGATTGTAAGGGTTGCCCATATTTGAAAGATACAAAATGGCCAACAAGGGGTAAGCAGAATTAAACACCCGCTCCAGCATTTAAGTGAAACATAAAGATACTTTGAACAGAGGCTACTCCAAGGTGAATGGGAGGCCCCCCACAGACAGCCATCAGAGACAGTTCAGAAAGATGATGTCTAAGGATAGACACAAGTTCATTGAACCATGAAAAGTGATTGCTTCCAGCCTCATTAATGAAAAGATGCTGTCCCATTAGGTGAACAGCAGCAGTTGGAACAAGGGGTGTAAATCCGTAAGACAGTCAGCCTTACACATCGTACAGCTGTGAAAACAACAGCTGAAGTTATTTTGTAGTCATCAGTTGTTTCTTTGAAATTATTCACAATATTAAGAAATAGTTTCTAGTTAAAAATTCTTCAGATAATCGCAGAAATAGATTTCAAGGTAATTATAAATGCACAACTACAGCCAAAATACAATAGGAATACTAGGGGAAAACATTCAAACATAGATGTGAAAAGAAAACTAGTCTCAGGAAACACTTTCCTTCGCACTAAAAAGATGCCAGACACAAAATAGATTGTTTACAACTCATTCGTTAAAAAGTATAGCTGGGTGACTTTACATAGAAATAACTTTACATAGAAATTAAAATTCCAAATCTTATACCAGTTAGTTGGAACCAACTGTCTTTTGTATTTTTCAATGTATATACAATTGGGGCAGTGGGAAATATAAGAGGACTAACAGAATTTGATCGAGATAAGATATGGAAAACAATGAATAACAGAATTCAAGCAGTCCTTTAGAGACAAGCAAGTCTGGGACAGGTCTGAAGGAGTATAACCAGTAACTTTGGAATGTGAATTAATAGGACGTATAGAAAGATCCCAAAGCCTGGAGATTACAACATCTGTTAAACACCATGAGATCTTGGGAACCTGGGGCTATCCATAGCACTGCCCATCATTGATTAGGTGATCCACAAGATTGGATGTATATAATAAGGGGAAGTCACACTGACCACATTGTAGGATTATTATAACACAAAATGTAAAGAAGTGCTTTTTATCACCTTAAAAATTAGAGTGTATCATTGATCTCTCTTCCAATCCGAACCAAAGATTAAGAGAATGACAGGGTTCTCAAGCTGAGGCCAGATTCAGGGGGGAATCTTTGTCCCTCTCCCTACATGGACTGGTCATTGCTTGAATAAAGACTGCCACTTGTCTGAATCCTGGCTACCTTCTGAGTCTTTGCCCCTGGCTGGGGAGATATGCTCCTATTGGGATCTGGTAGAATCAGAGAGCTTGTTTTCACTGGTAGGTGAAACTGGAACTGAGCGGCATAGGCTCAAAATAACAGGGAGCTTCAACATCAAGGTTCTGCCTGAAATGGGGATCTCCCGAGCTTAGGGAGACACTAAATAGCTCTGTGTAGGTGCACTTACTGAATCTCAGCTGCTCGCTTCCTCTGTCCTGCCATCACTAACACAGACTTTATGGACCTCAGTCCAAAGTCATAGTGGTCCTGTTGAGACAAGAAAAGAGGATGGGTTCAGAGAGAGAAACTTCAGACAACCATAAATCAATAGCACTTTTAACATAATAAATTAACCTACGTTGTTTCCCAAGTGCATTTTAAAAATATTCCAGTCAGATTTAAGCATCACTGGCTGGGTTTACTAAACTAATACCTGAACAGACAGGCCATCTTATGATAAAATATCGGACGGACTATGCTTGTAACCACTGGAGTTTGAAAGAGTAAGGGTTAACTTAATTGACACTGAGGTGTGGTGCACAGGGTGCATTTGGAAAGGATGTTCACACATTTATATGTCTCACTTACTGCTGCTGAATCACTCAGTGTCAAAAGGCAAATATCTAAAATGTTGTGATTCAACACAGAATCATTGACAAGTAAATTGAGTACACAATCGCTGAATAGAGTTTCTTCCTCACCCTCGTCCTCCCTCCCTTGTGATTCAAATGTGATGACAATAACCTGTACCTGAAAGACAGAAGGCCAGCTGCATTCAAGTAACTGAATGGCAGTGTATCAATGAAATGATGATAGTTTTAGAAAGATTGATGTACAAAGGGACCTGCATGAGTTTGTACAGTGGGTGTTGAAAGCAAGCATACAGGTCCAGCATGCTGTGAGGAGGTTAAATGGTATGTTAGCCTTCATTGCAAGAAGATTTGAGCATACAGTCATAGTCATACAGCACAGAAACACATCCTTCAGTCTGACTCACCCATGTTCCCAAACTAAACTACTCCCACCTGTCTGCCCATATCCATCCAATTTCTCCCTATTCCTGTGTTTTTAATGGTAATTATGTCAGTGCAGACCTGATGGGCTGAAGGGCCTTTCTGTGTTGTATGAATTTACAAATCTATGAATCTCCCTAATTCCAGTGATGCCTGAAAGACCATCACCAATGCCTCCACAATCTCCTCAGCTAACTCCTTCAGAACATTGAAATGTAGTCCAAATGATCTCTCTGATTTATCTGCCTTCAGACCTTTCAGCTTCCCTAGCACTTTCTTCTTTGTGATGGCCACTCAACTCTGTCCCCTGAACTGCCTTGAACTTCTAGGCAAAAGTGAGGACTGCAGATGCTGGAGATCACAGTCTAGATAAGAGTGGTGCTGGAAAAGCACAGCAGTTCAGGCAGCATCAGAGGAACAGGAAAATCACATTTCAGGCAAAAGCCCTTCATCAGGAATGGAAGCAGGGACCCTCTGGGGTGGAGAGATAAATGGGGGGTGTGGGAGGGCTGAGGAGAAGGTATAGGGAGAAGATAGCAAAGAGTACAGTAGGTGGATAGAGGTGGGGATGGAGGTGATAGGTCAGAGAGGAGGGTGGAGCAGATAGGTGGGAAGAGAGATTGGCAGGTGGGACAGGCCATGAGGATGGTGCTGAGCTGGAAGGTAGGAACTGGGGTACAATGGGGGGAGGGGAAATGAGGAAACTAGTGAAGTCCACATTGATGCCCTGGGGTTGAAGTGTTCCGAGGCGGAAGATGAGACGTTCTTCCTCCAGGCGTCTGGTGGTGAGGGAGCGGTGGTGGAGGAGGCCCAGGACCTCCATGTCCTCGGCAGAGTGGGAGGGGGAGTTGAAATGTTGGGCCACAGGGCGGTGTGGTTGATTGGTGCGGGTGTCCCAGAGATGTTCCCTAAAGCGCTCTGCGATCAGGTGTCCAGTCTCCTCAATGTAGAGGAGACAGCATCGGGGGAAACAGATACAATAAATGATATTGGTGGGTGTGCAGGTGAAACTTTGATGGATGTGGAAGGCTCCTTTAGGGTCTTGGATAGAGGTGAGGGAGGAGGTGTGGGCGCAGGTTTTGCAATTCCTGCGGTGGCAGGGGAGGGTATCAGGAGGGGAGGGTGGGTTGATAGGGGGTGTGGACCTGACCAGGTAGTCACGGAAAGAGGTGGAGAGGGAAATATATCTCTGGTGGTGGGGTCCATTTGGAGGTGCGGAAATGTCGGTGGATGATGCGGTTTATGCGAAGGTTGGGAGAGTGGAAGCTGAGGACCGGGGGGGTTCTGTCCTTGTTCCGATTGGAGGGGTGGGGTTTGAGGGAGGAGGGGCGGGATTGGATGAGATGTGTTGGAGGGCATCTTCAACTGTTGCTGGTGTCTTCCACTGTGAAAACCGATGCAAAATACCGATTCAGTTCCTCTGCTATTTCTTTGTTCCCGATTATTACTTCTCCAGACTCATTTTCCAGCAATCAAAGGTTGATTCTCTCTTGCCTATCTAAAAAATCTCTTGCAATCTCCTTTTATACTACTAGCTAGTTTACTCTCCAATTTCATCTTCTCCCTGCTGAGTGTTTTTTGAGTTGTCTGCTACTGTTTTTTAAAGACTTCCCAATCTTCTGGCTTCCCACCATTCTTCACCACATTGAATGTCTTTTTCTCTCACTTTTATGCTGTCCCTGACTTCCCCTGTTGGCCATGGTTGCCTCATCCACCCCTTAATACATTTCTTCTTCCTTGGGGTGAATTTCTGCTGTGTTTCCCACATTGCTTCAAATTCCTCGAGCATATGTACTCACTTGGGCTGCTTCTCAATCTGGATAGGATCTCTCCTTCCTGACCCTGATCGTGTAGAATGGGTTCCTTCTGCCCCTATTTCCTATTTTTCCAAATCCTCCTGATGATCTGTTTACAGTGTAAGCTACTCCCTGAGTCTCAGATGGCTACTACACTTTGAAAGTCGGATCATACCCTCGTGTGATGGGTGCAGACATCAGGCAGGAGTGACTGAACAGCGATGAGCAGTGGGACATTCCCAGGAAACAAAAATCTGCACATGGCTGAGTCCAACAAGGCCAGGCTGCTTCAGCAATTGTAACTAGGATGGTTCTGAGATCACTTGGTCATTCTGTCTGTTTCAATGAGTTTCAATGACTGAGCTGCAAACATCTCCTTCAATAAACTGACGGTTGGTGTCATTGACCGAATTCTAGAGTTTTTCCTTTTTCAAGTTGAGAGTCCTTGAAACTGATCTAGCTCCCTCAGAGCCAACTCTCTGAGTGAACAGAGCCTTTGACACTCCTGCATTTTTTTCTTTTTTGTGTTTTTTCTTTTCTTTTTTTTTCCTCTTTTTTTCTCCCCCACAGTACTGCCTAACAGCGGGAGTGCTTATTTTTCCCCAGCAGCCATGTCGAGTGTGTGCAGCTTTCAGACACCGTGAAGTGTGTAAATCTTCTAGAGCTTTTCAGGGAAATCACAGATTTAATCTAATTGCTGTGCAATAATAGCTGTAATCAAGTGTGTATACATTGTCAGTTCCTCAATTTCACTACTACAAATTCCTTTTTAGGGTCCAGATCAAGTCCAATTGCGACTTCAATAATCTTTGCAAGGTTCCTCTCAGCAGGTAGAAGTGAAGATTGGTTCCTACCTGTTGGGATAACTGCTTGCTGGCCAGCTGATATACATTAACAATCTTTCCTGAGAGGGACTTGGCTGATTTAAAGCCCTCAGAAAACAGCATGATTTCTGCAATTAGCTCGTAATCAGGCACCATCATTGCCACTGGGCGGAATAAGGATTTCAGGTTGTCCGGGAGTTCAACTCGTCCTTCGTATCTAAAGGAATGAAAACAAATACAAACCTGACATTAGGAAGAGGAAATGTAGGGAGATTAGTCAGCATCTGAGTTGCAGAGGGAACCCTCCCACTGAACTTAATAGCACAGCAAGTGCAGAGACAGTCAGTTCAGAGGCAGCCTCCAGAGACTGACTGAACCCATCTTGTTGTCAACACGTGAGAGATGGGAGCATGGTTGGTGCAAAGATCAATGTCCTGATTCCCACGGAGAATACATCACAGAGTGCCACAAACAGGGATCACAGACTCAGAGTCATAGACATGTGCAGCATGATCTTTGGTTTCAAAACTCAATCCCTCTACCCATAAAAGCTAACACATCACATGCCTTTTTATGTACATAGACACCAAAATCTCTCTGCTCATCTACACTCCCAAGAATCTTACCATTACTCTATATTCCTGTTACTCCTTCCAAAGTGAATCACCTCACGCTTTTACACATTGAACTCCATTTGCCACCTCTCAGCCCAGCTCTGAAGGAGGTAACAGCAAAACATTTGGAAAATCATAATCTAATCAAGCAGAGTCAGCACGGTTTCATGAAAGGGAATCATTTTGGACAAATTTATTACTTTTTAAATCAGAGTGGACAGAGAGAAACTAATGTTGTGTTGGACTTCAAGAAGCTGTTTGACAAGGTCCCTCCCAAAAAGGCTAAGTCATAATGTAAGGGCCCATGCTCTTAGAAAAGGTGATCTCACTGAAAGACGGAAAATTACAGACCGATTACCCTAACCTTAGTTGTGAGTGAGATCCTGGAATCCATTGTGATGGATGAGATTTCTGAAAACTTGGAAGGGTAGGAAGTAGTATATTGACATGGATAAAGAACTGGACAGGAAACAACAAATGATAGTAAGGGGTTCTTTTTCAGGTTGGTGACCTGTGACCACTGGGGTTCTATAGGAATCAGTGCGAGGGCCACAACTGTTTACAGTATGTCTTAATGACTTGGAGGAAGGAAGCCAACATACTCTAGCCAAATTTGCAGACGACAGACAAATAGGTGGTTAGACAAGTGGGAGGGTTACAAAGATCTTAGAGAGGTGTTGATAAGTTAAGTGTGTGGGCAAGAAGTTGGAAAATGGAGTATAATGTGGAAAAATGTGAAGTTGTTCATTTTGGAAGTTGGAATCAAGAACATAGTATTATTTAAATGGGGAAAGCTGCACCACCAAATGTCTTGGGGGAACTTGTGCACAAACACAGAAAGCTAGCAGACAGGTACAGCAGGTAATCAGGAAGGCTCATGGAATATTGGCTCCTATTTCGAGGGAGTTGGAGTATAAAAGTAGGGAAGTCTTACTGCAACTGCACATCTAGAGCACTGTGACCAAGTTTGGTCACCTCATTTAAGGAAAGCTATCATTTCATTGGAGACAGTTCAGAGAAGGTTCACTAGGATGATCCCTGGTATGGAGGGATTGACTTATGAACAAAAGCAAAACTGATTTGAACTCTAATCATTGGAGTTTAGAAGAAGGAAAGATTATCTCATTGAAAAATGGAAAATTAAAGACCCATTACCCTAATCTCGGTCGTGGGTGAGATCCTGGAATCCATTGTGAAGGATGAGATTTCTGAGAACATAGAAGTGTATGGTAAAATAGTGCAAAGTCAGAATGGTTCCATCAAGGGGAGATTATGCCTGACAAATCTGTTAGAATTCTTTGAGGAAGTAACAAGCAGGTTAGACCAAGGAGAGCCAATGGATGTTATCTACCTAAACTTCAAGAAGGCCTTTGACAAAATGCTGCACAGGAGGCTGCTGGGTAAGATAAGGGCCCATGGTGTTGGAGGCAAGGTGCTAGCATAGATGGAAGCTAGCAGTGAGTGGGGATAAAAGGGACCTTCTCAGGATGACAGCCGGTGACAAGTGGTGTTCAGCAAGGCTCAGTGTTGGGACCACAACTTTCCGCTTTATACATTAATGATCTAAATGAAGGAACTGAGGGCATTCTGGCTATGTTTGCTAGATGATTGAAAGACAGGTAGAGGGACAGGTAGCATTGAGGAGGTGGGGAGGCTGCAGAAGGATTTGAACACGTTAGGAGAGTGGGAAAAGAAGTGGCAGATGGAGTACAACGTGGGAAAGTGTGAGGTCATGCATTTTGGTAGGAAGAATAGAAGCAGGGACTATTTTCTAAATGCAGAGAAAATTCAGAAGGCTGAAGTGCAAAGAGACTTGGGAGTTCTAGTCCAGGATTCTCTCAAGGTAACCTTGCAGATTGAGTCAGTTGTTAGGAAGGTAAATGCAATGTTGGCATTTATTTTGAGAGGACTTCAATATAAAAGCAGGGATGTACTTCTGAGGCTCTATAAGGCTCTGGTCAGACCACATTTGGAGTATTGTGTGCAGTTTTGGGCCCCATATCACAGGGAGGATGGACTGGCCATGGAGCATGTTCAGAGGAGGTTCACGAGAATGGTTCCCAGGAACGAAAAGTTTAGCCTATGAGGAATATTTGAGTACTCTGGATTTATACTCGATGGAGTTTAGAAGGATGAGGGGGGGATCAAATGAAATATACAGAATACTGAATGGCCTGGACAGAGTGGATGTTGGGAAGATGTTTCCATTATAGGAGAGACTAGGACCTGAGGGCAGGGCCTCAGAGTAAAGACCTTTTAGAAAAGAAATAAGGAGAAATTCCTTCAGCCAGAGAGTGGTGAATCGATGGAATTCATTGCCACAGAAGGCTGTGGAGGCCAGGTCATTGAGTATAGTTAAGACAGAGATAGATAGGTTCTTGAGTATCAAGGGAATCAAGGGTTACAGGGAGAAAGTGGGAGAATGGAGTTGAGAAATATGTCAGCAATGATTGAATGGTGGAGCAGACTCAATGGGCTGAATGACCTAATTTCTGCTCCTGTGTCTTATGGTCTTATATAGGATTCTTAAGAGTATGACAGGGTCAATGCTGAGACGATGTTTCCCCTCATGAAAGTATCTAGGACCAGAAGGCACAGTCTCAGAATAAAGGGGACACCAATTTAAGACTGAGATAAGGAGGAATTTCTTCTCTCAGAGGGTTGTGAATCCTTGGTACTTCTTGCCACAGAGAGCTGTGGGGACAGAATCTTTGTGGATATTTAAGGCTGAGATAGAAAGATGCTTGATCAGTCTGGCATTCAAGGGTTATGGGAAAGAGCAGGAAAGTGGACATGAGGAATGTTGGATCAGCCATGATCCTATTAAATGGTGGAGCAGGCTTCAGGTGCCAAATGGCCTACTCCTTTCCTACTTCTCATGATAAGGTCACCACAGTCTGCTCGCTCATTAGACATTTGAGTTTAAACTGAGGGTCACTGCACCTCAGACGAGTGGTGAAGTTGAGAAGGCAGGACTTTCATGTGGAGTGAAGCCATTATGGGAATTGAACCCATGCTATTAACATCACTTTGCAATGTAAATCAGCCAATCAGATAACCAATCCATAACAGTGGATCCAGTTGTTCAGTGCCCCTCCCCCTGCATTCAATATCTGATTCCTTCCTTGTTGATTCAAGATAGGTACAGGGTACAGACTCTATGATCTTAAAGATACATTCCAATAGGTTGCCAAAACTAAGTCGCTTGGACCGCTGTAGCTCAAGTAAATGTTGCACCATTGCCACATCAACTGTCATTCAAAAGGATGCTGATTGTGGCTCTGGCAGTATTACCAAAAGCAATTTTCAAATGGGTGAAAAATACAATGAACCACTTTATGGAATATTAGGGACAGTTTTAGATTCATTCAAAAAAACCAGAGGGAGTTGCCCAGATTTTTTTGAATGTAGCATAGAGTCGTAGAGTTATAGAGATGTATATCACAGAAACAGACCCTTTGGTCCAACTCATCCATGCTGGCCAGATATCCTAAATTAATCTAGCCCCATTTGCCAGCATTTGGCCCAAATCCTTCAAAACCCTCTCAATTCATATACCCATCCAGATCTTTTTTAAATGTTATAATTGTACCAGCCTCCATCACCTTCTCAAATGTAATAAAAACAGATTCCTCCTGTCCTCACCTACCACCCCACTAGTCTCCACATCCAACGCATCATCCTTAAACACTTCTACCAATTCCGACCAGACCCCACCATCCAGAATATCTTCCCCTCCCCATCCCTCTCTGCCTTCCATAAGGACCATTCCCTTCGACAGTCCTTGGTTTGCACCACTCTCCCCACCAACACCCCTGAACCCCCAGGTACCTTCCCCTGCAACTGGAAAAGATGCAAAGTCTGCCGGTTCACCAACCCCCTCACCTCCATCCCGGGCTCCAAACAGTCCATCCAGGTGAGACAGAGGTTCATCTGCCTCTCCTCCAACCTAGTTTACTGTATCAAGTGCTCCCAGTGTGGTCTTCTCTACATCGGGGAGACTGAACGTAAACGTAGGGAATGGTTCACTAAGCATCTCAGCTGGGCCCGCAGGGGCCAACCGGACCTCTCAATCACCGCCCATTTTAATTCCCCTTCCCACTCCCTTTCCGACATGACAATCCTTGGCCTCCTCCATTGCTACAACAAACCAAACCGCAAATTGGAGGAACAACATCTCAGCTTCTTCCTGAGCAGCCTCCAACATGGAGGACTCCACATTGAGTTCTCCAATTTCAAATACCCTTCCTTTCCCATCCCCCAACTCCCTTCCCAGTCTCTCCCCTTCCATTCCACTCCTCCCAACCTCCTAACAGATTCATTCTTCCCACTGACCAATCAGGTTATACCCTCTCTGCCTGTCTTCACCTATCCCCACCTCACCGCCCTGCCCCTCCACCCCCTTTATCTGCAGATCCCCTCACACCCACCCCCAGTCCTGAAGAAGGGTTACATCTGAAACATCAACTTCTCCACTTCCTGATGCTGCCTGGTTCGCCGTGTTCTTCCAGCCTCCTGCCTGTCTACTTTGGATTCCAGCATCTGCAGTTTTTTTGTCTTCACCACATCCTCTGTCAGCTCATTCCTTACACACACAATCCTCGGCATGAAAAAGTTGTCTCTCAGTTCCCTTTTAAATCTTTTTCCTCTCATCTTAAACCTATGCCTTCTAGCTTTGGACTCCCCTATCCTGGTGAAAAGATCTTGGCTATTCACCCGATCAATTCTCCTTATGCTTTTATAAACATCTATAAGGTCACCCCTCAGCCTCCGACACTCCAGTGAAAACAGGCCCACCCTATTCAGCTTCTCCCTATAGCTCAAACTCTCCAACCTTGGCAACATCCTTGTAAATCTTTTCTGAACCCTTTAACACTTAATACATTTCCTGGAAGGAACACACATCCAGTCAAGCTTCTAAAAGGGAAATTAATATGCACTTAAAAAGATAACAAAAAAAGGTTATAGAAAGTGAGACTAAGAGGAAAGCTCTTACAAACAATCAGCACTACTCAATGGATAAATGGTCTCTTTCTTGGGGGCATCATTCTCCAGTTCTAGGTTCACATGAACCAATTTGATTGACAATCTGAAGAGCTTGTTCCCTCCTCGTATTGTACATTCATTCTTTTTAGGTTCTTTGCTACAGACATGTTTATTTTTCAGTGTTGCTGACTATGGACCAAAATGGAAAAATGAGTGGTGTAAAAACCAAGGATTGTTGAAGAATTGCTGCATTGTTTGAAAACACGTTACCTGACACTTGGTGAAAGTTTTATATATACATCTATCATTCTGGCAGTGGGGGAAATCTTACTGCATACAAACAGAAGCCAAGGGACTGTGTATGAATGGAGATTTGGCCAGCAACAAGTAGCTAATTGGATGGTGAAATAGTGACTAAAGTTAAAAATCACACAACACCATGATATAATGCTACAGGTTTATTTGGAAGCACTGTTTCTTCATCAGGTAGTTGTGTAGCAGGACCATAAGACACAGAATTCATAGCAAATGATTACAGTGATACAACCACCTGATGAAGGGGCAGCACTCTGAAAGCTAGTGCTTCCAAATAAACCTGTTGGACTATAACCTGGTGTTGTGTGATTTTTAACTTTGTCCACCCCAGTCCAATAACGACAATTATATGATTGACTGTCAGGAATGTTCGGGGCGGAAGGCATTGGATTCCGGAAGGGAAGAGGCTGTTTTTGTTCTGCAGTGAAAAAAATCTCAAGCCTGCAGACAGTCAATTTATTCCCCTTCATAAGTTGAGGTGAGTTTTAATGAATACAGTTAAATAGTAACATAGAGTTTAATGGGTACAGTTGAGTTATATGTTGACAGCAATGAATTGTTTACTTTTTTTCAATCATTAGATTAGATTCCCTACAGTGTGGAAACAGGCCCTTCAGCCCAACGTGTCCACACTGACCCTTCGAAGAGTAACCCATTCAGACCCATTTCCCTCTGACTAATGCACCTAACACTACAGGCAATTTAGCATAGTCAATTCACCTGACCTTCACATCTTCGGACTGTGGGAGGAAACAGGAGCACCCGGAGGAAACCCACGCAGACAAGGGCAGAATGTGCAAACTCCACATAGACAGTTGCCCGACGTGGGGATTGAACCCAGGTCCCTGGCATTGTGAGGCAGCAGTGCTAACCAATGAGCCAATTTTTGAAGATATTTAGCTTTTATTTGACTCCAGAAAGAGCAGGGCTTTGATTTCCAGTACACTATCCCAGTGAGGTGTAACATAGAACTAAAAGATTAATTGCCAGTAAACTAGGTATCAGAAATTATATTTCTAGTTGACTGAGGCTGCCTTTTAACACAAATCGACTCCCAGGCCTTTCAACTAATAGTTCATCAAATTCTAATCTTGCACCAGTCAAATTGTATCTTGTGTCTGTTGTAGCCTCAGAGCAGGAGAGTGTATTAGACAAAAAACACACTATGAAGAAATAATCCTTGGTGTAAGTCAAGCAGAAATGGTAGAGTTTTATTTTCAGGACAAGAGCTGACATCAATCCTGGAATTCATCAAGTGAGGAAAAGAAAGATGCTGAAGCTTTTGGAAAGTGGCTTTGATAAGGAATAAACACACTAATCCTGGCAGGTTTACAATAAAAGGCACTAAAATGTCTGAGAGGAAACATCAAAGGCTTGGGGATTAAAGTAGAGTTTAATGTTGACCCAGAGGTTGAAGGAGAGAGACTGACAACATTGGCCTTTTGTGGCATTTCTGCAGCTCTTCAAAGCAGAGCTCAGGGAGTAATGATCCACTTAAACTGCCATTGGGCTTTCTTCAAACAAAGTGTGTGAATGTTAAATAACCTGAGGCTACCGAGATTATGTAGAGGCCGATATAGAATCGGAGAGTTTTACAGTACGGAATGAGACTATTCCACCCACTGATCCTGTACCTGCTCCCAAAAGAGTGACCCACTCTCCAGCCTATCCCTGTAACCCTCTAAAGTTATCACTTTAATACGTATGCAGCTCTCTTTTGAAACCTTGTATGGAATGCCCCTCCACCACTCTCCCTGGCAGCACTTTCCAAATCCGAACAACTCCCTGAGTTCGGTTTCTCCTCATTTCACTCCGAGCTCTCTTACTGACAGTCTTGAAATTGTGGGCCCTTGTTACTGACATACCAACTAGTGGAAACAGATTATCCTTCCGTATCCTGTCAAAATTGCTCATAATTTTCATTATCTCAATGACATCATCTCTTATTCTCATTGGAGCAGAGCAGATTAAGTCCTATTTCTCCAATCATCCCTTGCATCTAAAATCTCTCATTCCTGGTGTCATTCAAGTAAAGCTTGTTTGCACTCTCCTTTCTTAATTAAGGTACCAGAAGTGACCACAGTATTCCAAATGTGGTCTGACCAATTATCTGTAGAGGTGTAATATCACTCCTTACTTTACTCTATTAGATTACTGACAGTGTGGAAACAGGCCCTTCGGCACAAGTCCACACCGACCCACTGAAGCGCAACCCACCCAGACCCATTCCCCTACATTTACCCCTTCACCTAACACTACAGGCAATTTAGCATGGCCAATTCACCTAACCTGCATATTTCTGGACTGTGGGAAGAAACCAGGGCACGCGGAGGAAACCCACGCAGACACAGGGAGAATGTGCAAACTCCACACAGACACCCAAGGCTGGAATTGAACCCGGGTCTCTGGCGCTGTGAGGCAGCAGTGCTAACCACTGTGCCACCGTGCCGCCCACAAACCCAAAGTTCCGATAAAGTTTTTTTAACAACTGATATGATACCGAATGTTGATCGATCCCCAGAGAGGAGAGACAAGACTGAATGTGTGAGCTGGGTACGTTGGTTACTGCCCTGTTACTTTAAACTGATGACCCTGAACAGGCTGAACCTTTTGAAACAATCAATTGTGCCTCATTAAATCACTTTTCAGGTGGAGCAGTATAACCATTTTGCACACATTCTGTGTTTTTATATTTTTTGGAGTCATTGACCATCACCATTTCGATTCACCCGCCTGCCTTTAGCCCCCATTTCTTTGCTGACTCACTTCTGTTTCTTGCTCCCTCTTGCACTCCTTCACACTTGCCATTGTCACTGTCCTCTTGCATTTATCTGCCTGTCAGCATATTCCTGTTTCTTTTCTGATTACTCCTCCATCACTTGTATTTTTCTAGAGTCATAGAGATGTACAGCATGGAAACAGACCCTTCGGCCCAACCAGTCCATGCCGACCAGATATCCCAACCCAATCTAGTCCCACCTGCCAGCACCTGGCCCATATCCCTCCAAACCCTTCCTATTCATATACCCATCCAAATGCCTCTTAAATGTTGCAATTGTACCAGCCTCCACCACATCCTCTGGCAGCTCATTCCATACACGCACCACCCTCTGCGTGAAAAGGTTGCCCCTTAGGTCTCTTTTATATCTTCTCTCTCTCACCCTAAACCTATGCCCTCTAGTTCTGGACTCCCCGACCCCAGGGAAAAGACTTTGCCCATTTACCTATCCATGCCCCTCATAATTTTGTAAACCTCTATAAGGTCACCCCTCAGCCTCTGACGCTCCAGGGAAAACAGCCCCAGCCTGTTCAGCCTCTCCCTGTAGCTCAAATTCTCCAACCCTGGCAACATCCTTGTAAATCTTTTCTGAACCCTTTCAAGTTTCATAACATCTTTCAGGTAGGAAGGAGACCAGAATTGCACGCAATATTCCAACAGTGACCTAACCAATGTCCTGTACAGCCACAACATAACCTCCCAACTCCTGTACTCAATACTCTGACCAATAAAGGAAAGCATACCAAACACCTTCTTCACTATCCTATCTACCTGTGACTCCACTTTCAAGGAGCTATGAACCTGCACTCCAAGATCTCTTTGTTCAGCAACACTCCCTAGGACCTTACCATTAAGTGTATAAGTCCTACTAAGATTTGCTTTCCCAAAATGCAGCACCTCGCATTTATCTGAATTAAAGTCCATCTGCCACTTCTCAGCCCATTGGCCCATCTGGTCAAGATCCTGTTGTAATCTGAGGTAGCCCTCTTTGCTGTCCACGACACCTCCAATTTTGGTGTCATCTGCAAACTTACTAACTGTACCTCTTATGCTCGCATCCAAATCATTTATGTAAATGACAAAAAGTAGTGGACCCAGCACCGATCCTTGTGGCACTCCACTGGTCACAGGCCTCCAGTCTGAAAACAACCCTCCACCACCACCCTCTATCTTCTACCTTTGAGCCAGTTCTGTATCCAAATGGCTAGCTCTCCCTATATTCCATGAGATCTCAGCTTGTTAATCAGTCCCCCATGGGGAACCTTGTCGAACGCCTTACTGAAGCCCATATAGATCACATCTCCTGCTCTGCCCTCATCAATCTTCTTTGTTACTTCATCAAAAAACTCAATCAAGTTGGTAAGACATGATTTCCCACGCACAAAGCCATGTTGACTATCCCTAATCAGTCCTTGCCTTTCCAAATACATGTTCCTCCTGTCCCTCAGGATTCCCTCCAACAACTTGCCCACCACCAAGGTCAGGCTCACCGGTCAATAGTTCCCTGACTTGTCCTTACCACCCTTCTTAAACAGCAGCACCACGTTTGCCAACCTCCAGTCTTCTGGCACCTCACCTGTGACCATCGATGATACAAATATCTCAGCAGGAGCCCCAGCAATCACTTCTCTAGCTTCCCACAGAGTTCTCGGGTATACCTGATCAGGTCCTGGGGATTTATCCACCTTTACCAGTTTCAAGACATCCAGCACTTCCTCCTCTGTAATCTGGACATTTTGCAAGATGTCACCATCTATTTCCCTACAGTCTATATCTTCCATATTCTTTTCCACAGTAAATATTGATGCAAAATATTCATTTAGTATCTCCCCCATTTTCTGTGGCTCCACACAAAGGCCGCCTTGCAGATTTTTGAGGGGCCCTATTCTCTCCTTAGCTATCCTTTTGTCCTTAATATATTTGTAAAAACCCTTTGGATTCTCCTTAATTCTATTGCCAAAGCTTTCTCATGTCCCCATTTTGCCCTCCTGATTTCCCTCTTAAGTATACTCCTACTTTCTTTCTACTCTTCTAAGGATTCACTCGATCTATCCTGTCTATACCTGACCTATGCTTCCTTCTTTTTCTTAACCAAATCCTCAATTTCTTTAGTCATCCAGCATTCCCTGTACATACCAGCCTTCCCTTTCACCCTGACAGGAATATACTTTCTCTGGATTCTTGTTATCTCATTTCTGAAGACTTCCCATTTTCCAGCCGTCCCTTTACCTGCGAACATCTACCTCCAATCAGCTTTCGAAAGTTCTTGCCCAATACCATCAAAATTGGCCTTTCTCCAATTTAGAACTTCAACTTTTAGATCAGGACTATCCTTTTCCCATCACTATTTTAAAACAAATAGAATTATGGTCGCTGGCCCCAAAGTGCTCCCCCACTGACACCTCAGTCACCTGCCCTGCCTTATTTCCCAAGAGTAGGTCACGTTTTGCACCTTCTCGAGTAGGTACATTCACATACTGAGTCAGAAAATTGTCTTGTACACACTTAACAAATTCCTCTCCATCTAAACCTTTGACACTATGGCAGTCCCAGTCTATGTTTGGAAAGTTAAAATCCCCTCCCATAACTACCCTATTATTCTTACAGATAGCTGAGATCTCCTTACAAGTTTGTTTCTCAATTTCCCTCTGACTAATGGGGGGGTGGGGGTGGTCTATAATACAATCCCAATAAGGTGATCATCCCTTTCTTATTTCTCAGTTCCACCCAAATAACTTCCCTGGATGTATTTCCGGGAATATCCTCCCTCAGCACCGCTGTAATTGTATCCCTTTTCAAAAATGCCACTCCCTCTCCTTTCTTGCCTCCCTTTCTATCCTTCCTGTAGCATTTGTATCCTGGAACATTAAGCTGCCTGTCCTGCCCATCCCTGAGCCATGTTTCTGTAATTGCTATGATATCCCAGTCCCATGTTCCTAACCAAGCTCTGAGTTCATCTGCCTTCCCTGTTAGGCCCCTTGCATTGAAATAAATGCAGTTTAATTTATTAGTCCTACCTTGTCCCTGCCTGCCCTGACTGTTTGACTCACTTCTGTTCTCAGCTGTACCCGTCTCAGATCGATCTCTTTCCTCTCTATCTCCTTGGGTTCACCCCCCCACCCCACCCCCTCCCCCCCCCCCCTTACTAGTTTAAATCCTCCCAAGCAGTTCTAGCAAATTTCCCTGCCAGTATATTCGTCCCCTTCCAATTTAGCTGCAATCCGTCCTTCTTGTACAGGTCACTTCTACCCCAAAAGAGATTCCAATGATCCAAAAATGTGAATCCTTCTCCCATACACCAGCTCCTCAGCCATGCATTCATCTGCTCTATCCTCCTATTCCTGCCCTCACTAGCTCGTAGCACTGGGAGTAATCCAGATATTACTACCCTTGAGGGCCTCCTTTTTAAATGTCTGCCTAACTCTCTGTAATCTCCCTCCAGAGTCTCAATCTTTTCCCTTCCAATGTCATTGATTCCAATGTGGACAATGATTTATGGCTTATATTTTAAGGTTAATCAAGAGACTTAGCTCCAAAAACATATAATCAAGAAAGAATCCACTATACTCACTACTGCAGCCTTTCTCTTGGACAGAATTAAAACAACAATTAACTTATCTGATTCTGTGCTGTGAACTTCGCCCAACAGTTCCTCCAAGATTTAGTTGTGAATTTCACTGTTTGTTAATTTTCCCAGATGTACTCCGATGTGGTAACTATGCAGGTTATCTCTCTCTCCCTCTCTCTCCCCTGTACTGTCCTCACCATGTGCTTCCATTGTCTGCTCTTCTCCCTTTTAAAACTGCTGTTGTTTTGACTTTTTTCTTCCAAAGTTCCAAAACAATGTAACAGCAGATAACACAGTAATTGCTGCTCCTGGAATTCAAGGAAATCACCTCCAACGCCTAAAATACCTCAAAAAAAGGAGCAGCTCTTACAGCCAGAAACCTTTCCCGTCCTCCATCTTGAATTACCCAGAATCCAGTCTAGAGACTGCTTGTAGTTTTTTCCTATGCTTTTCTATTTCTTTCATCTCCTCCACTTCAGCTTTTTCCTCAGTCTCTCTCTCTCTCCTTTCTCTTCCTCCTTATCTCCTTTTTCATTCATTCGCAGAATCTGGGCATCTCTGGCGAGATCAGCATGTATTACCCATTCCTAATTGCCTAGAGTTATTGTCGTGGGTCTGGAGTCAGATCTACGCCAGACCAGGTAAAGATGGCAGGTTTCCTTCCCTGAAAGGCATGAGTGAACCAGATGGGGTTTTACAACAATCAGCACTAGTTTCATGATCATCATTAGACTTGTAATTCCAGACTTTTATTGAATTAAAATTACACCATTTGGCATGGTGAGATTTGAACCCAGGTCCCCACACTGTTACCTTGGTCTCGGAATTAATAGCCTCACAACAATACCACGAGGCTATCACCTTGCTTTCCCAATCATTCACTATTATCTACTTTCAGTGCAGTTTTATTTATTTATAACCTAGTGTTTGAGCAAATGTTGTTTAGCAGCAAGCTATAGTTGCACCAAGGGTGGAACTGGTGAAGGGTTTGGGAACTAACCCAGGATTGGTATGTGATCCAGGGATGAGGAACTGCTGCCAGAATTAGGGGAGGTGATGGCATAATGGTATTATCACAAAACTATTAATCCAGAAACCCAGCTAATCTTCTGGGGGCCTGGGTTTGTATCCCTCCACGGCAGATGGTGGAATTTGAATTCAACAAAGGACATCTGAAATTAAGGATCTACTGATGACCATGAAACCATTGTCAACCGTCAAACAAAAAATCCCATCTGGTTCAGTAATGTCCTTCAGGGAAGGGAACTGCTATCCTTACCTAGTCTGGATTACATGTGATTCCAGACACACAGCAATATCATTGATTCTCAGCTTCCCTCTGAAAGGGCCTAGCCAGCCACTCAGTTGTAGCAATCGCTCTGAAGACTCTAGAAAGAAATGAAACGAGACAGATTACTTGGCACCAAAGAAGATAACAGCAGAAACAGCGATGTTATCCCTGCAAGGTCCTCCTGACCAACACTTGGGGGCTTGTGCCAAAATTGTGAGAGCAGTCTCACAGACTAGTCAAGCAACAGTCTGACCCAGTCACACTCATAGAATCATACTTTATAGAAAACATCACATTCACCACCATCACCATCCCTGGAACAAAAACAGAAACTGCTGGAAAAACTCAGCAGGTCTGTGGAGAGAAATCAGAGTTGACATTTCAAGTCCAGTGACCCTTATTCAGAACTGATTATAGCAAGGAAATGTTTGGTGTATGTGCTGAAGATGGGGCGGGGAAGGTGGAGAGGAGTAAACAATAAGTGGAGATGGAGCCCAGAGAGAGAGAGAGAGAGAAAAACAATTGCTCAGACAAAGAAATTGGTAAAGGTCAGTCTGGGAGAATCAATAGCTGTTAATGGGGACCGTTAGATTGTTTCTAATAGCAGACCATGTGATGACAAACAAAAACAGAATTTGCTCGAAAAGCTCAGCAGGTCTGGCAGCATCTATGGAGAGAAAAAAGGTAAAAACAATAACTGCAGATGCTGGAAACCAAATTCTGGATTAGTGGTGCTGGAAGAGCACAGCAGTTCAGGCAGCATCCGAGGAGCTTCGAAATCAACGTTTCGGGCAAAAGCCCTTCATCAGGAATAAAGGCAGTGAGACTAAAGCGTGGAGAGATAAGCTAGAGGAGGGTGTGGGTGGGGAGAAAGTAGCAAAGAGTACAATGGGTGAGTGGGGGAGGAGATGAAGGTGATAGGTCAAGGAGGAGAGGGTGGAGTGGATAGGTGGAAAAGGAGATAGGCAGGTCGGACAAGTCCGGACAAGTCAAGGGGACAGTGCTGAGCTGGAAGTTTGAAACTAGGATGAGGTGGGGGAAGGGGAAATGAGGAAGCTGTTGAAGTCCACATTGATGCCCTGGGGTTGAAGTGTTCCGAGGCGGAAGATGAGGCGTTCTTCCTCCAGGCGTCTGGTGGTGAGGGAGCGGCGGTGAAGGAGGCCCAGGACCTCCATGTCCTCGGCAGAGTGGGAGGGGGAGTTGAAATGTTGGGCCACGGGGCGGTTTGGTTGATTGGTGCAGGTGTCTCGGAGATGTTCCCTAAAGCGCTCTGCTAGGAGGCGCCCAGTCTCCCCAATGTAGAGGAGACCACATCGGGAGCAACAGATACAATAAATGATATTAGTGGATGTGCAGGTAAAACTTTGATGGATGTGGAAGGCTCCTTTAGGGCCTTGGATAGAGGTGAGGGAGGAGGTGTGGGCGCAGGTTTTACAGTTCCTGCGGTGGCAGGGGAAAGTGCCAGAATGGGAGGGTGGGTCGTAGGGGGGTGTGGACCTGACCAGGTAGTCACGGAGGGAACGGTCTTTGCGGAAGGTGGAAAGGGGTGGGGAGGGAAATATATCCCTGGTGGTGGGGTCTTTTTGGAGGTGGCGGAAATGTCAGCGGATGATTTGGTTTATGCCACGGTTTCTAGGGTGGAAGGTGAGCACCAGGGGCGTTCTGTCCTTGTTACGGTTGGAGGGATGGGGTTTGAGGGCAGAGGTGCGTGATGTGGACGAGATGCGTTGGAGGGCATCTTTAACCACGTGGGAAGGGAAATTGCGGTCTGAGAGAAATCAGAGTTAATGTTTTGGGTCAAGTCACCCTTCCTCAGAACACAAAACATGAACTCTGATTTCTCTCTAAAGATGCTGCCAGACCTGCTGAGCTTTTTCAGCAACTTGGTTTTTGTTTCTGATTTCCAGCAGTTCTTTCAGTTTTTATCAAGTGATGACCAGGTCTGGTGGGTAGGGGGTGGGGTAAGGACTCGGGAGAAAGTGTTCCAGCCCTAAAATTGTTGAACCCGATTGAGTCCAGAAGGCTACAGGGTCCCCAAGTGGAAAATGAGGTGCTGTTCTTCCAGCTTGTGCTGAGCTTCCCTGGAGCACTGCAGCAAGCTTGAGACAGAGATTTTGGAACAGGGAACACGGTGGGGTGTTGAAGTGGCCGGCAACCAGAAGCCTCAGGGTTAGTTTTGTGGACAGTACATAGGTGTTCTGAAAAACAGTCACCCAGTCTACGTTTCCTCTCTTCAACATACAACAGACCACATTGTGAGCAGAGAATACAGTAGACTAAAATGAGTGAACTGCAGGTAAATACAGTTGGATAGTGAGGAGGGAGGAAGTAAACGGTCAAGTGTTACACATTCTGAGATTGCAGAGGAAGGTGCCATAGGCCTATAGGGAGGTTTAGGGAGTGGAAGAAACTGGACCAAGGTATCCCAAAGAGTATGGCCTTGGGGAAGGCAGACCGGGGAGGGGAATATCTGGTGGTCGTATCTTGCTGGAGGTGGAGGAAATGGCAGCTAATGATCCTTTGGATGTGGATGCTGTTGAGATAGTAGGTGAGGACAAGGGGGATCCTATCACTGTTGTGGGTGGGGAAAGATGGGGTGATAGGAGAAAGTGAGGACTGCAGATGCTGGAGATCAGAGTCAAGGGTGTGGTGCTGGCAAAGCACAGCAGGTCAGGCAGCATCCGATGAGCAGGAGAATCGATGTGTCAGGCATTAGCCCTCGATCTAGGAAGGTTCCTCGGATAGTGCCTAACCAGTTGTGCTTTTCCAGCACCACACTCTCGACAGAGATGGGGTGATAGCCAAAGTGTGGGGAATGGGTTCGACCTGGCTGAGAACCTCGTCAACCCGGTAGTGGGGAATCCTCAGCCGAATAAGAACGTGGCCATTTTGAAGGCCTACCTGCAGAAAAGGGGCATCATCAAAACAGATGTAACTAAGACGGAGAAACTGGAAGAATGGAATAGAGTCTTTACAGGAAGCAGGTTGGTGACGATGTACAGTGAAGGTAACTGCGGCTGTCAGTGGGTTTGTTGTGGATACTGGTGGCCAATCTTTCATCAGAAATAGAAACAGATGTCAATGAAGGGAAGGGAGGAGTCAGAGATGGACCAGGTTAAGGTCAGAGTGGAGTGGAAATCATAAGTGAATTCAATGAACTTTTCCAAATCCAGATGAGAGAGGGAAGCAGCACCGATGATATCATCGATATCCCGGAGAAAGAGCTGAAGGTGGGGAGGAGGGAGGCAGGAATAGGACTGGAACAAGAAGTACTTCATGTACCCCACAAAGAGACAGGCATCACTGGGGTACTATGTGGGTTCTCATGGCCAACCCTTTGACCTGAAGAAACTGGGAGGAGTTAAAGGAGAAGTTGTTCAAAGTGTGCATGAGATCAGTCAGGCAGAGGGTAACGGAAGATAGAGACGGATCAGACCGTTTTTTTCCAGGAAGAATCAGACAGCCCCTACACCATCCTGTTGGAAAATGGACATTTAAAGGGATTGCACATCCATAGTAAAGAAACCATGAACTGAAAATTCTGAAACTTACAGAAGGCATCAGAAGAATCGTGGATGTAAGTGGGAAGGGACTGGGCAAGGGGAGAAAAAAATCGAGTCAAGGTAGGAAGAGATGAGCTCTGTGCGAAGGAATAGGCAGAAACAATGTGTCAGTCGGCAAGTCCTGTTTGTGTATTTTGGGAAGGAGGTAGAAGTGGGCTCTGCAAGGCTGGAGGACGGTGAGCTTGGAGGCAGTCGGGGTAAGATTACTGAATGAAATGAGATTAATGACCATGTGAACACATTAGCCTGGTGTATCATGGTGGGGTCATGGGCAGGGGGAGATAGGAGGAGGTATCTGAGAGCTGGCGCTCAGCCTCTGCAATGTAAAGGTCAGTACGCTAGATAACAACAACACTACCCTTGTCACAGAATTAATTACAAAGTCAGGGTTATATCTGAGAGCATGGGAGTGCAGTCAGTTCAGAGGGGGATAGGTTGGAATGGGTTAGGGAACTCCTCTCAGCATTTACCCTGTCAAAGTTCCTTAAGAATACCAAATGCTTCAATGAGATCACCTCATTGTCCCAACCTGTTTAACCTTTACTCCTAAGGCAATCCCAGTGAAGCTTCTCTGAACTGCTTCCAATGAAATTATCTTCCCTTAAATAAGGGACAAAAACTACTGACTGGACTCCAGATGTGGTTTGCCCAGCACCCTGTACAGTTGCAGTAAAGCTCCCCTACTCTTATATTCCAACCCCTTTGAAACAAGACCTGACATTCCATTAGCCCTTCCCGATTACCTGCTGAACCTGGGTGCTAGCTTTCTGTATTTCGTGCACAAACCAAATCCCTGTGAGTTGCTGTTTTCAGTTTCGGCAGTTTTTCTCCATTTAAATAATACTATGTTCTTTCGTCCTCCCTTCCAAAATGAACTACTTTGTATTTTCCCACTTTGTATTCCACTTGCCAACTTTTTGCTCACATACATAACCTTTCAATATCTCTCTAAACTGTGTGTATCCTTGTCAAACTTGCCTATCCACCTATTTTTCTGTCCGCTGCAAATTTTACTACAGTACATTGGTTCCCTTCCTCCAAATCATGAACATATATTAGAAACAGTTGCAGTTTCAGCACTGATCCCTGTGGAACCCCACTGGTTACAGGTCACCAACCTGAAAAAGAACCCCTTGCTGTTTCCTGCCCATTAGCCAATTCCTTATTCATGCCATTTTCAACACCTACACCATGAGCTCTTATGATTATCACACTCAAAGTTAATGTCAAATTCTCTAATACTATGGTTACATTTCCCAGAGGGTCCTTTACAGCAAGATTTTTAATTAGTCTGTTTGTTTTACATTGTTCTAAAGCTAAAAGAGCATGATCCCTTATTGTTTTTTCCAACACAGTGAGCCAGAAAGTTATCTCATGCACAGTGCAGTAATATAACCTACACAGAATTGCTGCTGATGTGGTTTACCCAGTCCATATGTAAATGTACATGTCTTATGGTGTTAAATGATGGCCAGCCAGCAATGCAAATATCACACGAATGAATAAGAATAAAAATCACTGCAATTAGATAAATTCTGAAAATATCAACTTTGCAAATAGCTCTTAATGCACTGGAAATGTTTTAACAGATTAGCTCTGATTTAAATCAATATATAGAAGAATTGGGAACATTTCTCATTCAATTGTTGCTCACCCAGGGTTCATAGTTGCGAAGAAACTGCAGGACTTATTTAATCGGATTTCTCTGCCTTCAAACACAAATCTGGAAGACAAGAAGCAAACATAGAATCAATTGGAAATGATAAATTGTAAAATATCACATAAGCTGATAACTACTCATCTGCTTTGTTTAAATAATGATGTGAAGGTGCCGGTGTTGGACTGGGATGGACAAAGTCAGAAGTCACACAATACCAGATTATAGTTCAACAGGTTTACTAAAATCACAAGTTTTCGGAGTGCTGCTCCTTCATCACCTGATGATGCAGCAGCACTCCAAAAGCTTGTGATTTCAAATAAACCTGTTGGACTCTAATCTGGTATTATGTGACTTCTGACTTTGTTGAAATAATACAGTGGCTCTCATACCTGAAGAAGCTGACTGACTGACTGTAAGCACATCATTCCACACTAAGTGGTGTTTATTGTGTATGAGTCTGAAAGGGTTTAATTTTGAGAAGTGCCACATGCACCACCCACCAATAATGATGTCAGGTGGGCTTTTCACCACATTAGGATCTCGAAGGAGTGAAAGAGAACTTTCATGTCATCCTCAAAGTTGCTATGACAATGTTTATCACAGCAATATAACTGGCAATTAGTTGCTATATTGCAATAGACCATACATTGTTAACATAGTTAAAGTAGGAAGTGCTTTTCATGATTACACGAGACCAAGCAGCCCCTGTAGTTTTGTACACTTAAACATGACGGTGACAACAATCTGTATCATGAACAGCTGCTCTGACAGTTTAGTGAGCTCGCATGCTGAATCAGCATGGCAGGCAGTGGTAGGAATTTAATTTGACTGCTTGGACTATTGTATCGGATACTGATTCTGAAAGGATTTGTATTGGAGAGTGCATTCAGCTCCACCCAAACTGATGTCATCACACAGGCATGGGTGGAGAATTGAGGAGTCTAGCTTGCAGTCCTGTTGGGGTCAGACATGACATCCCTGACCGAGGGTCTTGTGGCACAGGGTGGTATCCCTATCTCTGGGCTCAAGTCTCACTTGTCCAGGAAGTACGTCATAACACCTCTGAAGACGATGTGTATTCTTGAAGAGCAGCCCATTGTTTGTTACTTTCCAATTTAAAAGAACCTTTCCAAAGTCTGTAGAAGTTTGAAAGAAAACTACCAATGCATCCAACATCTCTATAGTGGCCTCCTTCAACACTCTGATGTGTAGATGATCTGGTCCAGGGCATTTTCCAACCTTCACGCCAGTTCATTTATCAAGTGCTATTTCTTTACTAACATTATTTTCTTTCATTTCCTCCATTTCACAAGTTGATGCCTAGTTTTCAGGGATATTTTCTGTAATTTATTTTAAAAGTAATTACTTAGTTTTATTGCCATTTCCCTCCTGTCTCCACTAGTAAAAGACCCACATTTGTCCAAGCTGATCTCTTCCATTACACATACTTAAATAAAATTTTAAGTGTACCTTCACGTTTCTCCAGAGCTTGCACTCATATTCTCTTAATGTAGATTTGAGTAGTTTGGTGTTTGTTGGTTGCTATAGACAGGGCCTGTTTCTATGCTATATAACTCTATAATTCTATGACTCTTTACCCTTCCTCTATCAGTTTCTTAGATCTTCTTTGCTGGGTTCTAAATTTCTCCCAATCCTCCTCAGGCTTACCACTTCTTTATAAACTACATCCTTTGATCTCATGCAGTCTTTAACTTCTTTCATTAGCCACAGTAATTCACCTTTTTCTTTGGGTGTTTGTACCTTCAAGGAATGTATATCTATGGCAGACCCTGTAGTATTTCATTAAATACCAGCAATTTTCTGACGGCCATTAAACCTTTTGCACAATTTCCCAATCTACTATAACCAACACGCTTCTCATTCCTTCACTGTTTCCTTTGTTCCTGTTTAACACCGAGGTTTCACAATGATCTATATCACACTCAAATTAATGTCAAATTCTCTGATATTATGGTCACCATTTCCCAGAGAGTCCTTTACAGCAAGGTTGTTAATTAGACCTTTCACACTGCATTGTGCTAAAGCCAAAAGAGCCTCACCCTTTTTTGTTTTCTCAAAGTAATATCCCAGGAGGCCACCTCATGCACAGTTCAGTAATTCAACCTCCACAGAATTAGTGCTGAAGAGGTTTACCCAGTCCAAATATAAATTTAAATTGTCATTATCAGTGCATCAACCACATTACATACATCTTTAATTTCCTGACTTATACAGAGCCCACCATTACTACTTCTACTTGGAGGCTCATAAATAATTCCCATCAATGTTTGTTCATCTTTTTGATTTCTTAGCCTCAACTAAAGTTATTCTCCATTATGATCCTTTGATCTCAGATCTGCTCTTACTAATGCAGTGGTCTAGTTTCTTATTAAGGGTGCTACCTTACCCCCTTTTCCTTTAAGTCTATCATTACTATATTTAGTTCCAAATTTTGATCTCCCCATAGCCATGTACCTGTAATAGTGAACTTATACCCATTTACATCAACTTGTGCCTTCAAATCATTCACCACGATGTGAATGCTTCCTACATTCAGCCTTACTGCCTATAATTCTGCCTTTTTAACATTATTCTCCATTCTGTTACAATCAACTGAGAAGGGGTGAATCAGCTCCCTTCTTGTTAAATTCTGATTTGCTGCAATGAAGATTATAAATTATTTTTAGTACACAGCTACATTCCATTTCAACTAAAGCACAGCATTAGTCAAAACTGAGGAGCCAATTACAAGGCTTTCAGGGGTAAAAGGAAGGAATTTTATTCACTGTTAACCCTGAGAAAAATTATAAAATGTGACATCACACATAGAGGTATGAAACTTAAGCAGAAAAGAGTATTTCTCTGCAAAAAAGGAAGATTTAGATTGGCAGTTCAAAACATCCTTACAGTCCTTGAGATACTAAGCTTTAACCTCTGACCACTGTTGTTTAATTACTTTCTTTGTTCAGCAGTAATGACATTAGTAGATATTCTTGCACTCTTGCTAAATGTATGTTTCTTGTAGTTGTTTTATCACCAGGCACTTTTTTTTTGAAAGGCTGAATAAGAGAGAGACAGAGCTTCTAATTGTGTGTTCATAAGGTAGTGCACTCCATAAGGCCACAAGACGTGGAAGTAAAAGTAGGCCTTTGGCCATAAATTCTGCTCAGACATTCAATAACATCATTGTTGATCTGATAATAATCAAATTAACTTTCTCACCTTATCCCCAAACCCTTGATTCCATTAAGGATTAGAAATCTGTCTCTCTCAGATGTAAACTATTTATATACTTAGTGGGTCAGCGTCAACAATCATCTGGTAAAGAAGTGAACAGATTCACTGCCTCTGAAAAAAGAAATTCCTCCTCATCTCTATTTTCAATGGAGCTTCTTACTCTGAGATTACACCCTCTGATCCTAGATTTTCCCACAAGCTCCACATCGACCATGTTAAGTCTATATGTTTTAATAAAGTTTCATTCATTCTTCTAAACTTCAATAAGTACATGCCCAACATTTCCAATCTTTCCTTATAAAAAATTCACTCCATACCTGGTATCAGCCCTTCTAAATTTTCTATGGATTGCTTCCAATGACAGTTCAAGCTTTCCTTAGATCAGGGGATCAAAATTATTTAAAACATTCCAGCTGTGGTCTGACTAGTGCTTTGTATAGTTTTAGCAAGACTCTTCTATTTTTATACTTCATTCGTGTTGAAATAATGCCTTCCCTATTACTTGCTTAATTTGGATGCTCTCTCTGAGGACATGTCCTTAACCCTAGCACTGTGCAGATAACACAGCCTTCAGGTTCTGATGAAGGGTCATTGGATCCAAAATGTTAACTCTGCTTTCTTTCCGCAGATGTTGCCAAACCTGTTGAGTTTCTCCAGCAATTTCGGTTTTGGCAACTGCCTTCAGGGTTCCTGCTCAGAGAAGAGTATTTCTCTCCCTAACTGTACTGTCCATTATCACCATGACATTCCTATTTCCTCCCCATACTCTAATGGCTCCCAGTGTCACCGTACCGTGGTCAGTTTGCTCATCCTCCCTGCAGACTTCACTGTCCGTGCAGCTTGCAAGAACCTTGTAATTCCCGGACAATTTCAGAGCTCAAGGACCCATGTAACTGCCTCACCTAACATCACACCCACCTGTCCATGATCAAATTTGTATTATCTGATCTAAAGTGTGTCACCACATCCTTAAGGAAAGCATCAGCTCCAACCTTGGTCCTAACTGATGAGAGAACACACTCGGGTGCTCAGTCACAGTCGAGCACTGAACTTGCTAGGGTGCTCAAAAATAGTCCGATGCAAGAACACAGTTTTGTGCTCAAACATGTTTGGGCACTCAAATAAACATAGGCATAAGATCACAGTTGGGTACTCGAAGACTCTGAGACACAAGAGCATGTAAATTGCCTTAACTATGCTCTCATACTGGAACTGACTGCTGACAAGTTGATATAAAGTTGAACCCTGTAAATATGAAAATTTTAAAGTCTTGCTTGTTAGTCTTAGAAAGTGATTTAGGAAACTAAATCCAGATTTTTCTTCCCAGGTGTAAAATTAACACATTGTGTGTTGGTATTAAAACATCCACAAGCCATATTTATGCTCAGGCAAACATTGCTGCTTTGACCTACTCTGACGTTCAAATATCCAGTAGGGCTTTCAGGTATTCAGCTGCACTGGTAATAAAACCCATGATGATAATAACCTTTTAGCATTGCTAACAAACACGTTACAATTGTATTACCAATTAATAAAACACCGAGCATACTATCATTTTAGTACTGTTTTAAAAGAACAAGAACTATGATAAATCTTTTGCATTTTGTAAAAGATGCTAAGGTTAATATAAATTTAATAATGTCTAATGAGAGCCCTGAGATACATTTAATAGGAATCTTAAAGTTGACGGACTTTTAATACTGTTTAATAGAGCCCCTAGAGTTATAGACGTCAACAGCGCAGAAGAAGGCTCTTCAGCCCATCACGTCTGTGCTGGTCAAAAACAACCTAACAGAGGGGATCCAAGATGGCAGCGATCTGATCTGATCTGCCTTGTTGAGCTCTGCACCCCAGCCCAGCAGTAGTGATATTTTTACCCCCCACTACCTCACCTTTTTTTGGAGACATTTGATGTTAAACCGTTGTGAAACCGTTTAAATCCATTTGCGGTGGAGCCTCGAATGTCCGCCTGAGAAGAGCAGGGAGTATTTTATTTGGATGATTAATCATTCAGGTGGCCGGAAACAAGCGATAATCTATGAGTGCCAGTTGTTCAAGCATTTCCCAGTTATCTGGCAATGTATACCATAATGCCGTTTAACTGAGAACTGAATGCTGCAGGGCGGCACGGTGGCACAGTGGGTTAGCACTGCTGCCTCACAGCGCCAGAGACCTGGGTTCAATTCCCGCCTCAGGTGACTGTCTGTGTGGAGTTTGCATGTTCTCCCCGTGTCTGTGTGGGTTTCCTCCAGGTGCTCCGGTTTCCTCCTACAGTCCAAAGATGTGCAGGTCAGGTGAATTGGCCATGCTAAATTGCCTGTAGTGTTAGGTGCAGGGGTATATGTAGGGGTATGGGTGGGTTGCGCTTTGGCGGGTCGGTGTGGACTTGTTGGGCCGAAGGGCCTGTTTCCACACTGTAAGTAATCTAATGAATGCTGGGTTGCTTGGTGGCATTTTTGCAGGGCCTTGAAATCTTGTTCGGATGGTCTGGGATTTGGAATGTTGATGTTCGGATAGTCGGGGTTCTATTGTGAATTCTTTTTGAGCGAGTGAGGATGATGAGAGGTCAGCATACAGCCAAACCCCAACACACAGGACACTCACCGAAGGCACTGGGTGGGCCTGTGACTGCAACTGTGAATACAGCTGCAGCTCACTCGGCAGCAGGGAAAGAGGTACCTGCACAGCAGAACATTGCTGAAGAACTCGTGGCGATCCAAGGGATGATCAAGGAGTTGATGGAAGACAATCGTACTCAGCTGGAGCTCGGGAAGCGAGTTGAAGAGGTCGAGCGGTAGACTGCAGCGTCAGAGACCAAGGTCGAGTCCTCAGTGGGATGGATCCTGGTCCTCGAGAGACAGGTTCAGGTCTTGTCTGAAGAGGTCGATGAACAGTAGGAAAAATATCCGGGTCGTTGGGCTGCCGGAGGGAGTGGAGGTGGGCAGCTAGCAGGTTTCTTGGCTGGGATGCTGAGGCAGGTTGGTGAAGGTTGACAGAGCTCACCGGGTTGCAGTGCGAAGATCCGGTCTGGATTGGTGCCCCCACCCAGTCCTGGTATGATTTCAAAGCTACAGGGACAAGTGGAGAGTCCTGGAATCTTCCAGAAGGATCGGGAAAGATCCACAGGCCCTGACTTATCCGAGAACTAAAATAATGTTTTTCCAAGACAGAAATAATGTTTTTCCAAGACACCACCGCAGAAAGGTGGTGATCCGTAAAAGCAAATAGTTTGATTAGGTCAAGAGAAAATTAAGGGACCTTGGTATTCAACATTGGATGAGATGAAACCCAGTGGTGTTTCGTATTACTCACGAGGAGACGGCGCGGTCATTTGACTTCTCGAAGCAAGTGAAAAATTTCTTGGCCACTTTAAAATAATTTGGATGGATTCATTGACATGAACAAGAACGTTTGTTTGTTTTCTCTCTTGCTATGTTTCTTGTAATAGAACATACATTGCAGTGCAGTACAGGCCCCTCAGCCCTCGAGGTTGTGCTGACCTGTGGAACCAATCTGAAGCCCATCTAAACTTCATTATTTCATTTTCATCCCTCTGTTACCCTTTTCTTAAAGAAGCTGCTGTTGGTGTGTTCTTTTTCCTCTCCGATTAGGATAGGTGTTGGGATATAGTTGGGGGTGGGCAGTGTGCTCACTCTTCTGTCTTTTCCTTCTGTTGCTTGGGTCTGGGGTGCGGCTCGAGCTGGACAGGGGAATGTGTGTGAGAGGTGTAAGAGCCCTCTATGGACAGAGGGTCGAGTCCCCCATTAAGTCCCTTTTGTGTTTTGTAGTTAGTTTAGCATTTTGGTTTTTTATAAATTGACTCCATGAGTCTTGTATACGCTCAACGTGCTGTAAGTTGAATTCTTCCTCTTGGCAGGTCAAAGGTACAAGTAAACGATCATGGCTAGCAGTGATCTTAAACGTGCATCTAAAATATTCGCCAGTTAAAAGGAAAAAGGTGTTGTCAAGCCTCAAAAAGGAAAAAGGGATGTTGCCCAGTTGCAGGAGACTCACCTTAATGACAAGGAACACTTGAAGTTACAGCAGGACGGGTTTGATCAGGTGTTCTCTTGTCTTTAAACATTAAGAGCAGGGGGTGGCCATACCCGTCCGGAAGAATCTTCCATTAACAGATTAAAAGATGAATGTGGTCGGTTTGATATCTTTAAGGCCCTAATACATGGCGAGGAACATGGCATTTTGAATGCCCAACCCCTTAAATTTCTGACTGATGCACTAAGCTGATGGCCTATGCATCATGGAATATTATTGGGGGGGGGGAGGATTTTAATTGCCTTATGGATCCTGTGCTGGATAGAATGCCCAATGGCCCCCCCCAAAGCTTTCTCCACAATCTAAACAGTTGGGTGACCCATGTGTGGAACTGGGGTTGGTAGACGTTTGGAGATGTCCCCACCCTACAGGCAGGAACTTTATGTTCTTTCCCAATCCTCACAAGTGCCATATGAGGATTGATTTCTTTTCCTAACTCTCACGGTTCTTCCAGTGGTATCTTGTTCAGTTGGGAATATTGCCATCTCTGATCACACAGCAGTATATAGAGTGGCTGAGATTAAGGGTAATGCAGTGAACTCACAGTACTAGCAAATGGATCCCTTCATCCTTAAGGACAGTAAGGTCGTTGAGTACATTTCTAGGGAATTTTAAGCATTTTTGGCCAACTCAGTAATCTGTCCATTCTTTGGGAGACTGCGAAGGCGTATGCTCGATGGATAATTATCTCAGACTCGGTCAGTCAGAAGCAACGGAAAGAAGAGCAGCAGTGTCTGCTCGAGGCACGATTAAATGCAGCTGAGATGACATATTACAATAAACCGTTAGTGACTGAGCTGCACAGATCGTAGCCCTTCGATCCACCTTAAACGCCATGCTTACGCATACAACCCTGGAAGGAACTTCCCTTTGTGAAGCAAAGGTTGTTTGAGCATGGTGATAGGCAGTGAAATATTTGGCATATCTGCTTTGAAGAAGAATGCCCCCAGTGGATTGTTTCGATTAGGGAAGGGAATGCGACACTTACTTGTAATGCTAAAAAGATCAACGTGGCATTTTGAAGGTCCTATTGTGAACTGTATCAGTCTGAATGTTGTAAGGATAGATGGGATAAAATGGAGTCTTTATTTAGGAACTTGGATCTTCCCAGGGTGTCTGCTGAGCAGGTGCCTCTCCTTAGTTCTCCATTAACAGCATAAGAGATACAGGAGGCAGTGAGATGGTGTGGAAAGGCGTCCGGATCTGATGGCCTTCCCAGTGAGTTTTATAAAGAATTTCTAAATATACTGTCAGGGCCGAGGCTAGACATGTATAACTATTCATATAGTCGTGATAGCCTCCTGCCATCCTTGAGAGAGGCTAATATCTCTCTTATCCTCAAGAAAGGGAAGGCCAAGGAGGGCCGTACTTCTTCCAGACCTAGCTCGCTCTTAAATTCTGATTTTAAAATTTTGTCTAAGACTTTGGCATTGAGGTTGGAGGGGGGGTTGCCCGCTATTGTTAAAGAAGATCAGACAGGCTTTATAAAAGGTCACAGGTCCTCTAATAATGTTAGAAGGTTGTTTAATATGATTCAAGTGTGCCAGCAGTGATCAGTTCAAGGGTTGGTGTTCTCTTTGGATGCGGAGAAGGCATTTGGTGGAGTGGATTGGCCGTATTGTTTTTATAGCCTGGAGTGGTTTGGCCTGGGTGAGTGTTTACTAGATGGGTAAGGGGCCTTTACAGTGATCCTCTGGTGGTGGTTCTCATCAATGGTATTGGGCCTGATCATTTTAACATTGGTAGGGACAGTTGGCACGGCTATTCCCTTTCACCTTTGCTTTTCACATTGGTGACTGAGCTAATGACGGAGGCCATTCGTGAGATTAGAGATGAGATTACTTACAGTGTGGAAACAGGCCCTTCAGCCCTACAAGTCCACACCGACCCGCCAAAGCGCACCCACCCAGACCCATTCCCCTACATTTACCCCTGCACCTAACAGTACGGGCAATTTAGCATGGCCAATTCACCTAACCTGCACACTTATGGACTGTGGGAGGAAACCGGAGCACCATCTATCATTAATTGTGGGAAGGTTCCTTGGGTAACATCGAACGTCTACGTGAGGCTTGGGAGAGAGAGTTAGGAGTTGAGATCATTTTGGAAATATGGGAAGCCATCTGAGAGAATGTGAGGAGGATTTCAATCTGCAATAGGACCCATGCTATGCAGTTAAAAATTTTTCATGGGGCCCATCTGGCCCCAGATCGTCTTGTGTGCATCTTCTATGTGCCCCAAGTGTAAAATAAACACAGGCATCCTCTCTCATTGTCTGTGGTCCTGCCACAAGCTCCATGCATATTGGAGCGCTATGGCAGGAGTGATCGAGAGGGCCTTGGGGACCGAAGTCAAGATGGACCCAGTCTCTTTGCTCCTGAGTCTGCCAAATTTATCTCCCTTAGGTGTACAGGGGAAAAAGCTTTTTAGCATTCTCACGTTTTGTGCGAGGAACAACATTCTGATATGCTGGGTGTCTGACAACCCCCCCCCCCCCACCGGCTCTGTCAGAATGGCATTAGTTAATTATGGAACACATTCCTTTAGACTTTCTTACAAATATGGTGCACCAGAAAACAATCAGCTTTTGCAAGATGTGGCAGCCCTTTTTGAATTACTTGGAAGCAGATCTGTCCATCATTTTGATTAGGGCTTTTGTCTAGCAATGATGGTTTGGTCTGATAAACCTAAGGCCATGAAAGGAAGAATTTTGAACAAATGTGGGTTTAATACTTGACGCTCTTGAAGGTTGAGAGCTATGGTCTTGTTGCACTGAGCAGCGTTATTTATTTATTTATTTATTGATTTGTAATAAATATAGTTTTGATTACTTTTATAGCGTAGTATAGTTGTTGTCATATTGTTTATTGCTTTTGATGTTATGATGCTATATTTTCATGTTTTAGTAGCATTCCAATTTTGCAAAGAAAAATTTTTCAATAAAAATATTTTAAAAAACAACCTAATTACTGTCATCCCGTTTTTGAACACTTGGCACATAGCCTTGTGTGTCTTGGCAGCACATTTTAAATACTTAGTCATAGAGTCATAGAGAAGTACAGCACGGAAACAGACCCTTCAATCCAACTTGTCCATGCCGACCAGATATCCTAACCTAATCTAGTCCCATTTGCCACCATCCAGCCCATCTCCCTCTAAATCCTTCCTATTCATATAACCATCCAGATGCCTTTTAAATGCTGTAATTGTACCAGCCTCCACCACTTCCTCTGACAGCTCATTCTATACACCTACTGTGTGAAAAAGTTGCCCCTAAGGTCTTTTTTATGTCTTTCCCCTCTCACCCTAAACCTAAGCCCTCTAGTTCTGGACACCCCGACCCCAGGGAAAATACTTTGTCTATTTTCCTATCCATGCCCCTCATGATTTTATAAACTTCTGTAAGGTCACTCCTCAGCCTCCAACACTCCAGGGAAAACAGCCCCAGCCTGTTCAGCCTCTCCCTATAGCTCAAATCCTCCAACCCTGGAAACGTCCTTGTAAATCTTTTCTGAACCCTTTCAAGTTTCACAACATCCTCCCGATAGGAAGGAGACCAGAATTGCATGTAATATTCCAATGGTGCCTAACCAATGTCTTGTACAGCCGCAACATGACCTCCCAACCCCTGTACTCAATACTCTGACCAATAAAGGAAAGCAACCCAATGTCTTCTTCACTATCCTATCTACCACTTCAATGGTCTGTGGGTTTCTGTCTCTACCAACTCTACATGCAGTGAGTTCCAGATTCCCACAATCCTCTGGGTGAAAAAGAAATCCTCATATCCCATCTAAACCTCCTATCTTATACCTTAAATCTATTCTTCCCATCATTGAATTCTCCATCAAAGGGATTTTTTTTCCCTGTCTACTCTGTATATATCCCACATAATTATATACAACTCCATCATGTTGTCTCAGTCTCCTCTGCTCTAAGGAAAACGCACCCAGTCTGTGCAATCTTTCTTCATAACTGGAACTCTCCAGTCCAGACAACATCCTGGTAAATCTCCCTCTGCCCTCTCATCTGTGCTATCATGTTCCTCCTAGAATGTGGATACCAGAACTACACAATCCTCTCGCTGTGGCCTAACTGACACTTTATACAGATCCAGCGTCACCTCCCTGCTCTTATGTCTTGGCTCAGAAAGGTGAGTATTCCATATGTCCTCTTAACCACTTTATCGACCTCAGTGGCTAGCTTAAGGAAGGTGCCTTTGTTACCTCCAGACTAGAGCTCTCCAACTTCTACTAACACAAACTCAACTTTGAGTCTGCTTCTGGAAATCCAACCCATAACAAGTCCTATTTAACCCTTTACTTTTGTGCTTTATGACCTTCACTAGATTAGATTCCCTACAGTGTGGAAACAGATCCTTTGGCCCAATAAGTCCACATCGGTCCTCCGAAAAGTAACCCACCCTGACCCATTCCCATATTTCCCCCTGACTAATGCACCTATCACTAAGGGCAATTTAGCGTGACCAATTCACCTGACCTGCACATCTTTGGAATGTGGGAGGAAACCCACGCAGACACGGGGAGAATGTGCAAACTCCACACAGACGGTTGTCTGAATCGAACCCGGGTCCCTGACGCTGTGAGGCCACTGTGCCGCTCCTAGCTGCCACATCAACAACACCTCCATTCAAAAAGTCTCACGTCTATTAAGAAAACCCTCCATCACTTTGCCCCTCTCTATGTCTGCAACTTCCTTCAGCCAGATCACTCTTCAAGTAACTGCATTCCTGCCACTCCGGTTTCTCACATATATCCAACACTCCCATTGGCAGACACACCTTCAATTGCCTGTGTACTATATTTTGGGATTTTCTCCTCTCCTTCTCTCACCTTGTCCATGACACTCGTTAAAATCTACTCTTTGACAACACCTTTGACCACCTGTCCGAATATCTCCTTATGTGGCTTTCTGTCACATTTTTTGTTTGATAATGGCTTTTTAAAGGACCTTGGGATGTTTCAGCATTATAGGTGCTATCTAAGTGTACTTCGCTGTTGTTATGGATGTACTTAAGCCCCTGCCAGCATGAGGTTATGTACAAAATGATGAATATTTTAGCTGAATTTGATGCGCTCACCTCAAAGCTTCACTGTCTTTGGCTGCCTTAATGGTGAGGATTTGTGAGGCGGTCACAGACAGCACTTCCACGTCAATCCGATTAAACTCATCAAAGCAGAACCAAGCTCCAGACTGAGCCATTCCAGAGAACAATTTGCCCATCATCTGTACAGAGAGGAGGTGGGAACAAGGGGAGGCGAAATATAAAGAGGAGGTCAAAGTTAATGACAGCAGGGCTACCTTCTGAGGGCCGCATCTGTGCAGCAGTATGTGCTTACCTTTGCTGGAATGAGATTTTAATTAAGTCAATGGCAGTGGCTGGCTGTACACCACAGCTGTGGATGATCGGAGTGACAGCTTTGCTGCTTCCAAATGTGAGAAATGAAGCTCTGTGCCAACAACTGATCTGCTTGGTTATGCTGCGTACATTTATTCTAACCTGGAGATCAGGTTGGGATTATGTTCCGAGCGAAGCAATGTGTTTTTGCAGCTATGGCAAGAAAACAAGTC